>NC_058132.1:462486958-462669020 GCF_016433145.1 Gracilinanus agilis | reverse complement strand
TTCTTTCTCTGTTTTTGGTCTACCTGGCTTTGGGATCAGTACCATATTAGTGTCATAAAAGGAATTTGGTAGGACTCCTTCTTTGCTTATCATATCAAATAATTTGTATAGTATTGGGATTAGTTGCTCTTTGAATGTCTGATAGAATTCACTTGTGAATCCATCAGGTCCTGGTGATTTTTTCTTAGGGAGTTCTTTGATGGCTTGTTCAATTTCTATTTCTGATATGGGATTATTTAGGTATTCTATTTCTTCTGCTGTTAATCTAGGCAATTTATATTTTTGTAAATATTCGTCCATATCTCCTAAATTGTTAAATTTGTAGCCATATAATTGGGTGAAATAGTTCTTAATGATTTCCTTAATTTCCCCTTCATTAGATGTGAGGTCTCCCTTTTCATTTTTAATACTGTCAATTTGGTTTTCTTCTTTCCTTTTTCTTATTAGATTGACCAGTACTTTGTCTATTTTATCTGTTTTTTCAAAATACCAGGTTCTAGTCTTATTTATTAATTCAGTAGTTCTTTTACTTTCGATTTTATTAATTTCTCCCTTAATTTTTAGTATTTCTAATTTAGTTTTCATCTGGGGGTTTTTAATTTGCTCGCTTTCTAATTTTTTGAGTTGCATACCCAATTCATTAATCTCTGCCCTCCTTAAATTGTTAATATATGCACTCAAGGATATAAATTTCCCCCTGAGTACTGCCTTGGCTGCATCCCACAGAGTTTGGTAGGATGTCTCATCATTGTCATTCTCTTCAATGAAATTGTTGATGGTTTCTATGATTTCTTCTTTGACAAATTGGTTTTGGAGAATCATATTGTTTAATTTCCAGTTGGTTTTTGATTTGCCTGCCCAGGTGCCCTTACTAATTATTTTTTATTACATTATGATCTGAGAAGGTTACATTTATTATATCTGCTCTTTTGCATTTGTTTGCAATGATTCTATGCCCTATTACATGGTTAATCTTTGTAAATGTACCATGTGCAGCTGAAAAGAAGGTGTATTCCTTTTTTTCCCTATTTATTTTTCTCCACATATCAATTAAATCTAATTTTTCTAGGACTTCATTCACCTCTCTTACCTCTTTCTTTTTTATTTTTTGGTTTGATTTATCTAGATTTGAAAGAGGAATATTTAGATCTCCCACTATTATGGTTTTACTATCTATTTCCTTCTTGAGCTCTACCAGTTTCTCCTTTATGAATTTGGATGCTATACCACTTGGTGCATATATATTGAGCAGTGTTATTTCCTCATTGTTTATACTGCCTTTAATCAGGATGTAATGACCTTCCCTGTCTTTTAAATCATATCTATTTTTACTTTGGCTTTGTCAGAGAACATAATAGCCACTCCTGCCTTCTTTTTCTCATTTGACGCCCTACAGATTTTACTTAAGCCCTTAACCTTAAACTTGTGTGTGTCTACCCGCCTCATATGTGTTTCTTGTAGACAACATATGATAGGATTTTGGTTTCTGATCCACTCTGCTATTTGCTTCTGTTTTATGAGTGAGTTCATCCCATTCACATTCAGAGTTAAAATTGTCAGTTGTGCATTCACTGACATTTTTGTATCCTCCCTTACACCCACCCCTTCTTCTTATACTATTTTCTTTTTTTTAAACCAGTGGTTTACTTTGAGCAGGTATCCCTTATCCCCTCCCTCAATTGACTTCCCTTTCTTCACCCTCCCTTGTTATTCCCCTTTTTTTGTTTTTTAAAGGCCTAATGAATTCCTTCCCCCTTCTCTTCCCCTCCCTTTTTTGACCTCTCCACTCCCCTGCTCCCTTTGGTTTATCCCTTCTGACTTTCTCAGTAGGGTTAGATAAAGTTTTTTATCCAAATGGATAATAGTCACTCTTCCCTCTTTGGGTTGATTACACTGAGAGTAAGGTTTGATTATTACCTCTTAATGCTCTCTTCCTCTCCTTCTTGTGATAGTATTTATCCCCTCCCCTTCCCCTGCCCTCTTTGTGTGTAATAGAATATCCTATTTTTCTTATTTACTCAGATTTTTCTTGGTGTCCCCTACTGTTTCCCCCTCTTTCCCACCCCCATGTCATCTTAGACCATTCAGTATCCTGTCCTCTCTCTATGAATTATTCTTCTGGTTGCTATAATAGTGAATATTATAGTAGTGAATAGAGTTCACTACAGAGAATTATACATAGCATTTCTCCACCCAGTATTACAGATAATTAGATCTTTTTTAAGCCCTTAAAGAGTCAATTTAAAAAAAAATTATGAGCTTTCTTTCTTTTCCCTCTGTTTCTTATTTACCTTTTCATGTTTCTCTTGGTTTTTGTGGTTGGGTATCAAACTTTCCATTTAGTCCTGGTCTCTTTTGTGCAAAAACTTGGAAATCTTCAATTTTGTTGAATGTCCATACTTTACCCTGGAAGTATATAGTCAGTTTCAATGGGTAGTTGATCCGTGGCTGAAGGCCCAGTTCTCTTGCCTTTCTGAATATTGTATTCCAAGCCTTGCGGTCTTTTAGCCTGGAGGCTGCCAGATCCTGTATGATCCTTATTGGTGCTCCTTGATATTTGAATTGTCTCTTTCTGGCTTCTTGTAAGATTTTTTCTTTTACTTGAAAGCTCTTAAATTTGGCAATTATATTTCTGGATGTTGTCTTATCTGGATCAAGTGTAGAGGGTGTTCTATGGATCCTTTCAATGTCTATATTGCCCTCATGTTGTAGAACTTCAGGGCAATTTTGCTGAATAATTTCTGTTAGTATGGAGTCCAGGTTTCTATTAATTTCTGCCTTTTCTGGAAGACCAATGATTCTCAAATTGTCTCTTCTAGCCTGGTTTTCTTGGTCTGTCACTTTGTCATTGAGATATTTCATGTTTCCTTCTATTTTATCAGTCTTTTGACTTTGTTTTATTTGTTCTTGTTGTCTTGAGAGATCATTGGTTTCTAATTGTTCGATTCTAGTCTTTAAGTACTGGTTTTCAGCTATAATCTTTTGGGTTTTGGCTATAATCTTTTGGTTTTCCTTTTCAGTCTGGTCATTTCTGGTCTTCAGTTGACTTGCCTCACTTTCCAATTGCGAAATTCTGCCTTTTAAACTGTTATTTTCTTGCCAGATTTCTTCCATCTTCCTCAACATCTCATGTTTGAACTCTTCAATAGCTTGTGACCAGCTTTCATTTTTGGGGGGGAAGGTTTGGTTATTTGTATGTCCTCCTCTGTGGTCCGGATTTTCTCTGTGTAAAAGTTGTCGAGTGTTCCAGCATTTTTCTTACTAATCTTTTTCTTCTGTGTTGCCATTGTTAGCCCTGTCCCTTTTCAGCTTTGTCTTCACACTCAGGGTCTGCCTGCCCCCTCTAAGCTCCTAATGGCTCCGGTCTTCTTGTCCTGGGGTCAGGCCTCCCGGTAGTCTCTGGTCTGCCCCTCTGCCTGAGGCTCCTTCAGCAGTCTCGGGGGCTGCACCAGGTCCTCACTCGATGTCCTATCCTGCCCTGGAGATCTCAATTCACTCCCAGGGCCCTGCCTTCACCTGCACATAGGCTTGGGGAAAGTCCCTGCTTTAGGGCTTTTCATTCACACCCTGGGCAGCTTTCACCCACACAAGCCGCTGGGGAAATTCCCTGCTTTAGAGATTCACACCCAGGGCAGCGCGGCAGGGGAAAGTCCATGCTCCCCCCCCCCACCCCAGCCTCTTGGGGTCCCACATCTGGCAGCTCACAGGTACAAGCCCTGGGGCTGCTAGTGGTTTACTGGTTGCCCCAATCCTGCTTTCACTCTTGTGAGTTGGCCTTGGCACTGGTGTGTGTGTGGGGGGGGTGGAGTAGCTTCTTCCTCTCCCGTTTTAGTGAGAGCTGTTTCACCCCTTTATAGCGTGAAAATGCCCCGATTCTGCGTACCTTCAATGCTGTACCCCGTTGTGGTGTTCCTTTGATCGTTTGGGTTCGTTTTTATGTCCCCTTGAGGAGTTTTGTATGCATCGGTTAGGAGAGATCGAGCAGCTGCTCCTTACTCTGCCGCCATCTTAACCGGAAGTCTACATCATATTTTTTTCAAAATTCTTTTAGTTTTTGCTCCCCATACTTGTTAAAAACATATTTTCATTGGTTATTATTTCATTTGTATTTATAGTGAGTGCCCATGTGGGCCAACACTGATCCGATTTGGAGGAAAAGCTAAAGACTATTCACCAAGGGCTAGAATTCGTTCCTGGATGGGGTAAGTTATAATGCAGAAATATTTTTAATGCTTCTAAGTCAGTGTTCTAAAATTTACCCAAAGTATTATAAAATATGAACTGACATTTAATTAGTTAAAAAATAGGAAGTAGCTCTTGAGTACTATCTTTTCAAACCTTAATCTATTCAACTGCCCATATTCTTTGATTTTGATTTGTAGCAGTACACTGTATTTTTGTGGAAAACTGCCTTATAGGATGTCTTTTAATGAGTAATTATCAATTAGTTTATTGTACAAAAGCTAAGAAGTTTAATTATCTTATGCATATTGTATCCACCTACCTTTAGAATATATGTTCGGGCAGGAAGATCAATAAGGCTTTCTTCTAATAATCTGGGTGAGGAATGAGAAGATCCTGAATTTGACAGTGAGAGTAAATAATGATAAAGTTATTGCAATTGGCTAACTTACTTTCTCATTCATGCTTGACATACACTCATTATTCAAGTATTCAGTCTGGATGTTTGAGGCATGTTGAGTTGGGTACATGGGAAGAAATTTAGATGGGAAATATTCTCTAGGAGTTTGGAATGTGAGACTTGAACTCTACGAAAAAGGTGTGGGTAGAGATGGAAATTTGGAAGTCATCTGAATGAAATTATGAAAATAGATAATGAGTTCAATAAAGAAGAGGGCCAAGCCCAGTTCAGAAGTTTTCCAATTTTAGGGGTAGAAGGAAGAGGAACCAGTGAATGTGAAAATTGAATAGGAAAACAAGTTAAAAGAGGGGAAACATGGTCACAAATACAGGAGGAGAGAGCAACAAGAAACACATTTCACCTTGATGTAAGCAACATCTTTATAACATTTGGAATTGTCAAAAAGTAGAATGTGTTTTCTCAGTACATTCTTCATCCTCAGAGACCAAGAGACTATTGGTTAAAAATGTTGTCAAGGATTGCAGTCAGGTGTGGGGTTGACTTTGAGTCCCATTTGACTTGAATTCTTTGCTTCTCTGGAGGAGAGAGTTGGCACAGTTTTCTGTTTTATAGCAAAGATAGCCATCATAAGTGAGAAGTCTTTTGAATTAGGCAATGAGATTGTTACTTTCGAGTTAATTATTAAAGTAAAGGACTCTGGATAGGGTAGTTTGTCAAATATTTGGTTTTCTAATCATTAGGATAATATTAATCTTTTACATTTTTCTTTTTCTTTTTTTTTTTTTTTTAACATAATCCTTCCCTTCCATCTTAGAATCAATACTGCATTATATACAAGGCAAAAGCATGGTAAGGACTAGGCAGTGGGGATTAAGTGCCTTGCCCAGGGTCACACAGTTAGGAAGTGTCTGAGGCCAGATTTGATCCCAGGATTTCCTGACTCTGGGCCTGGCTCTCAATCCACTGAGCTAATCAGCTGCTCCCTTTCCTTTTTTTTTTTTTTTTTTAACAACTTTTTTTTAAACCGTTATCCTCTGTCTTCAGTCTATACTAAGTATCAGTTGTAAGGCAAAAGAGCAGCAAGGGCTAGGCAGTTGGGGTTAAGTGGCATGCCCACACATGGGCAAGGAATTACCTGAGGTCAGACTTGAATCCAAGTCCTCCTAACTCCAGGCCTGGTGTTCTGTGCACTGAACCACTTAGCTGCCCCTCCTTTTATACTTTCTTCATCTTAAACCCTGGGTGACCCCATATCCCCTAAAGCTCTCTCCACAGCCCTATTTAGTTTTTTCATTCCTCATTTTCTCAGAAAGCTTACCTACTTATATTTACTGTGCTAAGTGAGTCATCTACATTTCCACCCCTCCCTTACTCTAAGTCACTTATTTCTTGTTGTGCATACACCTTCTTTTACTTCATATATCATAATGATAATAAGGGCAAGACAGAAATCAGAATCTTTTCTCCTAAAACTGATCCCTACCAATTTTCCTAGTACTAGCAACAAACCATTTCTTGATTTGGGCCCTCATCACTGCTGCCACTTGGACAACATTTCAGACTCAATCAGTTGATCCCTGGATTATCATAGCAGGTTCTTATCCAGTCTTCTTGCTTTTTACAATTCCATTCCATTCTCTGTGCCCTGGCTCACAAAACTAGATAAATTCTGGTTTCATTGAGTTATTTCTATGCTCAACAAATAGTAGCTCTCTCCATTCTACCATGTCAAGTCCAGTTTCCTATCTGACTTTCATTCTTGATGATCTGCTCCTATTCTACCTATACAGCATAAGTTCTACTGTTCCAATTTCATTCTCATTAATCAAGAACACCAAGCAAGACCCCAAAATATTGCCCCTTTTCTCCAGAAGCTATACTTGGCTTTTTTTCCCCCCTCCTGGTACTATTTCCTATAATAACTTCTTCCTTTTATACCTAATCCAAACCCCCAGAATCAAGTTTTAGTCTCAGTTTTCCCATGATACCTTCCCTGACAATTACAGCCTACACTGAAATCTTACTGCATTTAATATCACATCAGTACTACTAACTTGATTTTATATGGTTCTTTACATGTTAATTTCCTTGAGGACAGCATAAGTGTTATAGATACTTAATATACTTAATAATACAGTACCAGTACTGACCAGCTTGATTTCATTTCAGATATGAATTGCCCTTTGACAGACACGACTGGATTGTTAATCGTTGTGGAACTGAAGTTAGATATGTTATTGACTATTATGATGGTGGAGAAGTAAATAAGGACTATCAATTTACCATCTTGGATGTCCGTCCTGCTTTTGATTCTCTTACAGCTGTTTGGGACAGAATGAAGGTAGCATGGTGGCGCTGGACTTCATAACCATTGTTTTATTTTACTTAAAAAAAAGTTTTTCCTTTAAAGAGATACATTATACATTAAACTATTTTCTGAAAAATTTAATGTTGAATTAATGATGTGCTATGCGACTTAAAACCATAATAGTGCTTAACACTATACTATGAATAGTTATACAGTTTTTTGTGTTTTTTTGTTGTTTTTAGTAAGCTTGTTGCATACAATTTTATATTGACAGAAATTATGTGAAGATTTCTGCTTTCTAGTTTGGATTTCGCTCATCTTGTTTTCAATGAGACTTCAATCTCTTAAAGGCATTTCATTATAAAATTGATGAGATTATGTAAAATATTTTTGTCATTTGTTTTTTAAATGTAAACTTTTTTATTTAACAGTATTTTATTTATAAGTACTTGAAAGTAAATGTGTGAAAACCAAACTTGATGCTGCCTCTTAACCACTACATCAATTGTGTAGGAAATACATCTAAGTTTTTGTGTTACAGGTAATTTTTTCAAAGAAAAAATATGGTATAATGACTGCTGGATATTAAGAAAGAATATACTGAAAATATAGCTAGTATAGTTAAATCAGTTTTTGATTTCCACATTTTCATTTATCTTGTTATATCCTTTATAAAATGATTTGAACTGTAAAATGGTTCAGTGATACAAATATTTTGGACCAGGATAAAATGGGGAAATCTGATGGACCATGATAAATACAGTATCTTTGAAATTTGATAGTATCTTTGAAAATGCTTTAAGGCTGGAGGTGACTTTTTCAGACTGTTAAATGCATGACAAAGAATTCTTTCCCTTTAAGGGAGGTTTAATAAGCATGTTTTATACTTATGGATTAGGTACACAGAATATTAGATTCTTTGATCATACTCACACTGGTTTGGGGGGATTTTTTTTTTTCATGACAATCCTTAAGAGAATTATCTATTTTTGGATCGCTAGGTAGCATAGTGGATAGAGAGCCAGGCTTGGAAACTGTAGGACCTGGGTTCAAGTATGACCTCAGATATTTCTAGCTATGAGACGTTGGACAAGTCACTTAACCTCAGTTGCATAACTTGTCCTTTCCACTCTGCTGCCATAGAATTGATAGAAGTTAAAGGTCTAAAAAAATAAAGAAAGAAGTATTTAAAAAAAGAAAATAGGAACTTTTAAATTCTTCTAGCAAGGTTTTTTGCTTAGTGAATTGAATAGGCAAGTAGTACTTGTAAGAGGTGGTGGAGTATATATATATATTCTGCCACTTCCTCCTACATGACTGGGTATGTCAGGTCATGTCAATCAGACTGAATTTTCTTAGCAACAAAACAGATACTAGTGCCTCTGGTACCTCCCGTTAGAAGCAGTGAGGTGTTTAGATAAAGCAACAGTCATGTAGAGTAAAGAAGACCTGGGTCAAAGCCTATTTTTAACCCATACCAGCTGTGTGACCATGGGTATGTTACTCAACCTTAGTGCTGCAGGCAGTTCTTTAAAACTGAAATTTCAAAGGTGCTCCTAATAAACATCTGTGGCAGTTTTTATACTAGATGCTCCCTACTAGGTTGAAATCACAGGTCTAGATAGTTGTGAGGCTAATGTATATAAAATGCTTTGAAAATTTTAAAGTACTATCTAAGTCCATTATTATCAATTGACTAAACACTTAGTAATAATTAAGTTTTTAATGAGTTTCCATGTTTTAATAAATTTGTATATATTTTTAAACTTATTGATATCCTTGGTTTTTACCTCACCTTCATTTCCAAAGAGATTTTCCTATTTTTAAAATAGATTTGTTAATTGGGTGGGATCATCCTGGTATAATGTAAAGAGTGTTGCACACGGAAATACAGTCTAAGTTTGGGTATCCCCTCTCTCCTGCCTCCTTACCACTCTGTGCAGGTCACTGCCCAGTCTTGGTCTCAGGTCCTACAAAATGATTTGATTTCTAAGATCTTCTGCAATTAGAACTTTCTAATCATTATAATAGTAATGATTCTTAGAACTGAGGTGAAAACCTCACACACACACACACACACACACACACACACACACACACACATTCTCCAAAAAATGTAGCATAGCTACAGCAGTTTATTTAATCTATTCTCTCATGTTAAGAATTTTCATTTTTAAACCCTGCACTCTCTAGGTGGAAGAAAAAAAAATAACAAGTACATGTTTTTCTCCTTAGCCTGATGCGATGCATCCATATGTAAAAAGTCAGAAAAAACTTAGCTGTGATAAACTAAGTAAATGTCCAAAAGGCAATGGAAAGTGTTGTACTGGCTTGGGAGTTATGAGACCTGGGAAGAACTTCAAGGATGAGCTTAGTGACACACCCTTTTGATCAAGGACTGGCACTAATTTAAGGGAGACTCTTTACCAGAGGAATTATTCACAAGGAGATGATTTTTGTTTTGACTACTGCAACTCATCAAGACCATTTACTAAGGTGTTTAAGTGTTGCATTTTCTTATTTATTAAGAGATTTTTAAATAGGTAAAATCACAAATCCTTAAAATAGTTATGTCCTATTAAAGCAGCAATAACAAGGGGATAACTTCTACCTATAATAGAAAAGAGGACATCTAAATTGTATTCCTGACTCCACTAGCAGTTTTATGTGTAATTATGACTAATCATTTTTGGTTTCTGTCTGGAGATGTGAATGATAGTGGATGTCAATCATGGCAGTATCCTGGAGCAAATGTTTCCTGAATAAGTCAGTGATAGACATTAAATGTGTTTTTTTTTCTTTTAAAACATTTTCAGTTTTGTCTTAAGGGATGTGATTGAAGCAGCCTGGAGTTGAAGTGGGGAGAAAGGGCATATAAAGTCAAATGATGCACATTTTTAAATGACCTGCAGCAGTGTTTAATATAGAAAGTAAACAAGATAATGTTGCCTTTTTGTCTGTTTAGGCCCTTAAATATTTTTGACAAAAAAGTTCTTTACATTTAATGTCGTATTCTACGAGTAGATCAATGTTTCCAGGATGAGATTCAATTAGTATTCAACATGAATTTTTTTAAAAATCTAGTAAACATGGAAATTCAAAGCAGAAATTTAACTGTACAATTATTTGCTATACAAAAGGCACTGCAGGGTTTCTTTAAATAAGTTCTATTCCTTTAAAATTATTGAAATTATGAACACAATATATGAAAATATATAAAAGAACACATATTAGTAATTTGATTCGTGCCTGCTTGTTTCATTGTAATGAAAGTATTCATTATAGTGGAGATATTTTTCTTTTTTTAAACCTATCAATCTACATTTGAAAATAACTATAATTATGTCTCCACCACTCCCAAAGGATGTTCTATACCAATGCTGTCTTTTTCCTAAAGTAGTATCTGAGTTTGTCAAGTATTTACATTTTTCATAGAGAGTGAACTAAGCAAATGCTCTCATTTATCAACAAAATGTATTGCACACATAAGACTCTGCTAAGTGGATTCAAACATCTATAGGATATGACTCTTTCTCAAAAAAAGGTGGACAATAGTATAACTATATAGTATCAGAGCTAATTGAATAGCCAGACCCAAAGAGCTATTAATGACTCAATGTCAGCTTGGAAGAAGGTCTTAAGTAGAAAGCAGGGCTTGGTGTTATCATTTATACCAGTAATTTAGATAAAGGAAAAGAACATGCTTATGAAATCTGAAGATGACACAAAAATTAAAAGGGATAGTTAAAACATTTAGACAGGATTCAGAAATATTTTACTACACTAACATGTTGGGCCAAATTAATCATTTAAAGGGGTTCAATCAATAAGCATTTATTAAATGCCTAGTATTGGGCCAGATGGTGTGGCAGGCAATCGTCAGGCAGGTCTGGACAAGATGGACAGCTAGATGACACAGTGGACAGAGTACTAGCTTGGAGTTAGGACACGATGAGTCTTCCCAGGTTTAAATCTGACCTCAAACACATACTAGCTATGTGACCTTGGTCAAGTCACCTAATGCTGTTTGCCAAGAAAATCCCAAATAGTGTCATGAAGAGTTATATTGAACTGAAAAACCACTGAAAAAATGGTCCAGGCACTTCCAAATGCTGGGATTCATAAAAAGAACCAATTAATATGGAAATAGGTATTGAGTGATAATACATGTATAACCCAGTAGAATTGCTTGTCGACTCTGGGAGCGGGGAGGAGAAAAGAGGAGAGAAAGTATAAGAATCATGTAACCATGGAAAAATATTTAAATAAAAATTTTTTAAACCAAGAGAAGAACTTAAAATCTCATTAAAAGATTTAATTTCAAAACTGTACAATTAGGGAGGCTTGGCTAGATGGAATTGGAGATATTTAACCCAGAGATAACTTTGGGACAAGATAGCTATTTTAAAGTATTTAAAGGGATGTCACATGGAAGAAAGATTAGAATTGTTTCTGAAAACTTAACAATTAAAGCTTTCTCAAAGGCAAATGGTCTACCTTGGGAGATTGTGCATTTCCTCTCCCTGAATTTCTTCAAGGAAAGACTTGGATGGTCACTTGCTAGGTATGTTGTAGAGAGAATTCTTATTCATATAATTCCTATTCATAGTTGAACTAAATGACCTCTGAGGTCCTTCCAACTCAAATTTTGCGATTCCATGATGTTATTACTATAAATAAGCCAAATTTTACTTAATAATTATTATCAAATTCTGGTTGGTAGTTTCCAGCAACTTTGTTCCTTCTTTATACTTCCAAAGCTAACGATGTCTAGCAAGTAAAGAAATTAACAATTATTGCTTGATTCTGTATGATATTTCTTCACTTTTCAATCATCTCTGACTTTTTTACCTCATTTGGGATTTTCTTGGCAAAGATCCTGGGGAAGTTTACCATTTTACAGATGAGGAAACCGAAGCAAACAGGATTGCACAGCTAGTAAGTATCTAAGGTGAGATTTAACGCAGGATGACATGTCTTCTTGCCTCCAGGCCTGGCACTCTTCCACTGCTCCACTTAGCTACTCCAAAGTATACAGAGCACTTTACATATATTTTCTCATTTGATCCTCAACCCTGAGAGGTAGCTGCTCTTATTATTCCCATTTTATAGATTAGTAAACTGAGGCACAGAGTGTCAAGTGATTTTCCCAATATTATACACCTTGCAGGTATTCATACTCAGGTCTTCCTGACTCTTAACTCCAGTACTCTATGCATTATGTCATGCTGCCTCTAAAAACAGTTCAGCTGAAACTAGACAGTTTTGGTAAATGTTTATGCACTCATCAGGGTACACTCAACAATTTCCCATAAGGAATCCTATTTGTATAAAAACCAGACACAGTCTATATTTTACAAATTAAAAATGAAACACTAGTTCTTTAATAGGAAACAGTATAAAAAATGAAAGCCTAATGATTATTAGATAAGATGACATTTGAAAATTTTCTTCTAAAGAGGAAGTTATATAATCAATCCAATCTCAGACATTTCAAAAATCCTTTATTTTGAAAAGACACTATGATCTACAAAACAAGTAAGTCTGTTACAAAGGAATTTTATGTCTTTTATAATCCCTTCAATGCTTACTCAACAGTATTTTATAAGCACAGAACAGCAAAGGCACGAGGTTTGCCAGATAAAAAATATTGCACAAGTTTCCTAAGTTACAGTCATTGCAGAATAGGAATTTATAAAAATAAATGCAACAACATGAAAAAAGTCAAGATTCATTCTCATCCATGTCATTGTCCAGGTCTTGTTCTGCAGTAGCCTTTTCTTTATGCTATTTCTTCCAAAGTTTGGTCATTACCAGCAGTTTGAGTTTTGAGTTAGCAGCATATTCTGAAAAGATGTAATCACAGGATTCTTCCCAGCCAACATCAGTCCCATTTTCTGCCTGTAGTAGTAGTATTAACTTTCTCAGGTATGAGTTTATCCACTCCTCATGAGATTCCATTCCAAATTCATCTTTACAGTTTCTCATAGTTTTGTTGGCTTCTTCATAAGTTTGTCTGCATTTAAACTTCCTTTCCTACAGACAGCTCAAATTGGGCAAAACTGAACCATGCTTTTGTTCATTGTAAAGACTTGTAATCTCTTGTAAAGACTTATTTTTTTATATTCTTCAATTTAAAAATCAATATAGGATTTCCAAAGCACCTCTGGCAAGTGTAAGCATGACTGGCTAACAGCCAACTTTGTATATCATCTGGCCTCTCTCGATATCTCCACAAAGTCTTTGACTTGACAAATTTGATTCATGATGTGTAATTTTCCTGTGCAAATTCTAGAATTTTTTCATATAGTATCCGGCCTCAGGTCAAATTCTCAAAAGCTGCAGCTCCAATTCAATGGGACACTTGTCAATAGAAGTACCTTTAGCTTTTTTGGTAAATGGCATTTTTCCATCTAGTTTCAAAGCAGACATATAGTAGCCATATTTTGGCAAACGTAAACTTTTTGTGAGGGATCAATTTCATATAAGCTTAATAAACTTGTCTGGTTCTCTCTGGATCTTCCAACTTTTTTTTTTTTTTTTAACCCTTACCTTCTGACTTGGAGCCAATACACAGTATTGGTTCCAAGGCAGAAGAGTGGTAAGGGCTAGGCAAGTGACTTGCCCAGGGACACACAGCTAGGAAGTGGCTGAGGCCAGATTTGAACCTAGGACCTCCCATCTTGCTTCCAACTCTTCAAAAAGTGCATAGCTGAGCCAGTCAGTGACTCTCCTCTTGGATTATGGCACAGTGACCATGGTTCATTTCATTCCCTTTTCCCCACTGTGTTTGCTTCTACATCATATTCCACCAATTGCAAATAATCAAACCAGGCATCTTAACTGGGTGGAAATTAGCCTTCACTTCCTCCTCACACTAGACTCTGCTCACAGTGATGTCTTAAATAACGCCTATCTTCAAGTTTCTTTTCAAAGATTTTTGTAATTTGTAAAGATTTCTTGGGCTTCCTGCTTTGAAATCCTATTCGGGACATATGTACCCTTTCAAATTCTTTCTGATTTTTTCAAACTTTGCAAAAGTCTCTAAATGTTCATCGATTTGCTCATCTCCAAAGAATTCCGCAGCTTCCATATACTTTCCTTGCATGAGCAAAATAGCCATGTTTTTCTTCAAAGGGGGCATAATTGATCCAATTCTTAACATCAAGGTGCACCAAGATAAATCTTTCATAAATGCAATGTGCCCAGTGTCTTTATATCAAAGTTCAAAGCTGATGTAGGAGTGCCAGGCTTGTTCCTCAAGGTGTCACTCCATCCAGGGTCCAAATACCTGCTGGCCTCCAGCAGTATTTCCCAACATCTTCATACTTGCATATTTTTACCAGAACTGGTTGACACAAGATAGAGTTGTGATGGCCTGGTCAAATCAGATACTTTGGGCATGATTTTACTTGGTGATTCAACATTTCCGTTTCTGCATATTTTAGGCAGAGAGTGATATTTCCATAGTCAACATCTAAGGCATAATTCCTAAGTCACAATAAAGAGTAGGAATTTATAACAAAAATTTAACAATATGGAAAAAGTAAAGATTTATTCTCATCCATATCACTGCCCCAGTCTTGCTCTGCAGAGTCCTTTTCTTACTATCTCTTCTAAACTTTGTCCATTGCCATCAGTTTGAGATTGGACTGGTTTGCAGGATCTTCTAGTATGTAGAAGTATTGCACAAAGGCGGATTTTTGGAAGGTTGCAGAGGAGAGAGAGCTGAGTGACAGTTGGGTGGAACAGCAAGAGACTCCTGGGAAAAGAACTGGAGGAGAGGAATTCATCACTGGACTGGGTACAGGATGGACCTCCTTTACCTGATCTCAGGATCAAAATCCTTGAATACATGAGGAATATTCCCTACCTTTCCCTTGTGCTTTGAATACCTGAAATTGTTCCTTTTTCTCCTGGACAACAGTAAAGAGGCTGGCTGAACAGTCACAGCAACTTGAGGGGTTTGGGACCCAGAGCTAGCCTGAAGGCAACTGACTCTCTGTCAGCTATAGAAAGGACGTTGTAACCTTTTACTTAGATTATAACCTAAGTTTTACTTAGATTATAAACTAAGCAGATAGTGATTCCCAAAGTGGGCACTACCGCCCCCTGGTGGGTGCTGCAGTGATCCAGGAGAGCAGTGATGACCACAGGTGCATTTATCCTTCCTATTAATTGCTATTAAAATTAAAAAATATATATTTCCAGGGGGCTAAGTAATATTTTTTCTGGAAAGGGGGCGGTAGGCAAAAAAAGTTTGGGAGCCACTGCTAGAAAGGATGTAGAACATTTCAGACCAAAAGACCTTTGTATTAGAAAAAAGTTTCCTAATCCCACTCTCCTAATCCTTCCTTGATCCTGTGTTAAGAAACCACCTTTTGAGATATATGCAGTCAGATAAGATTTCTTTGGCAGTTATCTGAGAAGGTTGAGAGTGAAAAGGGAACTTAGGGGAGACAGGTCTTAATAAGCTTCCTTACCTCAAACCGGAAGCTGACCACCATTACTGTCTTCCCTGACAGGAACTGTGTTCAGAGGGGACTTTCTAATCCTGGCAAAATGTCAACACTTTACCCCATAGAAGTCTCTTATCTGCATATAGGTTCCTGTCCATCCCTGTTCTCAATTTCATCACAGGGACAAGCCTTTGAACTCTCAGGGTTAAGGAGGGTAACCCAGCTAGCCTTAAACACACAACTAGACTAACAAGGCAGAACACATCTTGGGGGTTTTCCCTCCATCCTTTTAAACATGTAAGATGTAATCAAAGTACTCTATATGGAACAGGCCTTTTGAATTTCTTTTAGATTCTCTTCCCATTGTGCATATTTTGTCCTGTTACTAATCACAGTTCTGTTCC
This sequence comes from Gracilinanus agilis, assembly GCF_016433145.1. Classification (NCBI taxonomy): domain Eukaryota; kingdom Metazoa; phylum Chordata; class Mammalia; order Didelphimorphia; family Didelphidae; genus Gracilinanus; species Gracilinanus agilis. The sequence goes on along the minus strand of NC_058132.1, from coordinate 462,653,246 downwards.
TCCACGTAGTGTCATCAAGTCTTTATTTTTCTTAGTTTATAATCATTTAATTGTTTTTCATCTGTGTTCTTCTTTTGAGGAGGTGGTAGAACCTCAAAGTTCTCTTTAATTTCCCATAAAACCTGTTCTGCTGTGATCTGTACTTCAGCAGGGGCTTTGTTTTTCACCTTCACCACTTTGGAGATCCACTGCTTCCCAGCTATGGTAGAGGCTGCCATCTTCACGTGGGTGGGCCTCGAGACCCCTTAAAGGCCATCTCCCATCCACTTGTTGCGCCACCTAAACTCTCAGTCACTACGGCCCGACATAGTTTCCGACCAGCTTAAATGGCCCCAGAAAACAACTCTAGAGACTTGACCCTTCACCTTTATACACCACGTGGTGGAGGGGTGCGGTTTCCTTAGTAACCGCTTTATAGCATCTACAGGGAGTTAGAGCAGAGAGAGCCAAGTAAAATGGATTCAGCTAAATGCAGTAGAGGGTTTCTATATATTCTCACAGTGGGGTGCGCTCTGTGCTTTAGAGGCAAGGGTGTCAGGCAGAAGCGTTACAAGTATTCCAGGCAAAGGCGCCTTGTACTGTAACTTGGCAGTGCGTTCCGTCTACGGACTCCAGGAGGGGAAAAAAAGCACAGACTACCACTCCCAGAATGCAAAGTGGCACGTCCTCGTGGCCGTGTTGCATCCTGGACTCTGTAGTCTCAATATATTTTTACTTCAAAGTACTTCAGAATCTAGTTATGCTCTCCTCCTTGCAGTTCCTCCTTTATGGTACAATACAATAAAAAGAAAAAACAGCCCCTGTCCTCAAGGAACTTACGTTGTAATGGAAACCACATGTATATAAATGGATATCTAAATAGTTATTCATAAGGTATCTATACGAGTTGCATTTATATAGGAAAGGGCATTTTAAGAGAGTAAGGTATGTCAAAGGGAAACTTACTTGTCCGTGTATTCCACAAGAATTGCACACGATTATAAACCCCTGCAGCACTCCTCTGGAATAAACCACCAAGATCAAACTGTTCCCATGAGTGGTACCTTCTGGAAACCGCCTCTTTTTTTATTTTTTATTTTTTTTATTTTTTTTTATTTTTCTTGTCATGAAAAATACACTTCTATATTGGTCATTGTTGTAAGATAACTTAACTCACACCTAACCAAAACCCCAAAATAAAACCAAAGATACACTGATGTGAAAGACGGATGCCAAGAATTCTTTCCCTGGAGGTGGATAGCATAAATCTTTCAGGATTGTCCCAGATCATTGCATGGCTACAGACAACCATCTTCCAATATTGCTGTTATTGTGTACAATGTTCTCCTGGTTCCTTTTATTTCATTCTGCATCAGTTCTCACAGATCTTCCCAGCTTTTTCTGAAATCATCTTGCTTATCATTTCTTAGAGCAACGCTGCCTCTTTAACAACCTAGATTGTATGTGATATTTAAGATAATTTATTTCCCTGAAATAATCAAATATACAGAAAAAGAAAATAATTTATTTAGTGTCCTATTTTGTAAGAAATATTTTAAGGGAAATCTGTCAATTTTGACCTAGGTAGGAAATCCTTGCTTGGGGCCCTGCAATGGATTAATGGCACTTCTATTGTCTAAGGACCAGCCTAGTTAAATGCCAAGAACCCACTACCAGGAAAATCATCCTCAGGACACTAGGGTAAATAGTGAGCCAAAAAGTATAGAAACGGAGTCTACTCCACTTTTATTTGTGGCGAGGTTCTCCAAGATTGAACCTAATTTATTTTTAAAATTTTGAATTTAGAATATTTTTTCATGGTTACATGATTCATGATTCCTACCCCCTCTTCCCTGCCCCCTCCAGAAACCAACAAGCAGTTCCACTGGGTTATACATGTATAATTGTTCAAAACTTATTTCCATGTTATTCATATCTGCAATAGAATGATCTTTTAACATAAAACCCCCAATCATATCCCCACTGAACTATATAATCCATTATATATATTTCTCTTTTTTTCTTTTAAAAATTTTATTTAATTGATTAAGAACATTTTTCTATGGTTCTATGATTCATGTTCTCTCTCCCCTCCTCCCACCCGCCTCCTGTAGCCAATGAGCAGTTCCACTGGGTTTTACATGTGTTATTGATCACGACCTATTTCCGTACTATTGATATTTGCACTAGAGTGATTGTTTAGCATCTAGATTCCCAGTCATATCCCTATCGACTCATGTGGTCAAACAGTTGTTTTTCTTCTGTGTTTCTGCTCCCACAGTTCTTTCTCTAGATATGGATAGCGTTCTTTTTCATAAGTTCCTCTGTATTGTCCTGGGTCATTGCATTGCTGCTAGTAGAAAAGTCTCAACCTAGTTTAAATCACATACCAGGGTATGTATAGACCCAGTGGGGTCCAGAAGTCAATCTTTCCCTCTTGGAGAGTCTTGCATGATCTGGTCTCAGTACAATATGAAGACTAATAATTTTTAAGTGCTCTATAAATTGTATTTAGTCATATATTAGAAAAATGATGACATCTCACTAGTGGGTGTGACAGTATAGGTGGTAAAATGTACTGATTCCCATTATATAAACATTCTGTGATGTCAGCTAGGATGATTGAAAAGAAATGTACACAGACTGTTAGAGCCAGGGGCATTAGTGACTAAGTGAAAAGGGAAGATCCAACCCCTCCAAAATCACCTAAAACATTGTACTAATATGCACATTGTACCCATATACACAGTTCTTATTTTAAAAAAATAGAAATTCTCAATGGAGCAGAGAAAATGAGCAATCAACTAAGAATATTAATTTGAAATTCATTATTTAATTAATTTAGAAGATTTTGAAATGGTTACATGATTCATGTTCTTTCCCTCCCTCCTCACATCCCCCCTCCCATCCGCCTCCCAACAAGCAATTCCACTGGGTTTTTACATGTGTCATTGATCAAGACCTATTTCCATATTATTGATATTTGCATTAGGGTATTGCTTAGACTTAGAGTCTACATCCCCAGTCATATCCCCATTAACCTGTGTGATCAAGTTGTTTTTCTTTTGTTTCTGGTCCCACAGTTCTTTCTCTGGATGTGGATAGTTTTCTTTCTCATAAGTCCCTCAGAATTGTCCTGGATCATTGCATTGCTGCTAGTAGAGAAGTCCGTTATGTTTGATTTTACCATAGTGTATCAGTGTCTGTATATAATGTTCTGCTGGTTCTGCTCCTTTCACTCTGCATCAATTCTTGGAGGTTGTTCCAGTTCACATGGAATTCCTCCAGTTCATTATTCCTTTGAGCACAATAGTATTCCATCACCAACAGATACCACAGTTTGTTCAGCCATTCCCCAGTTGAAGGGCATCCCCTCATTTTCCAATTTTTTGCCACCACAAAAAGTGCTGCTATAAATATTTTTGTACGTCTTTTTCCTTATTATCTCTTTGGGTTATAAATCCAGCAGTGGTATGGCTGGATCAAAAGTCAGACAGTCTTTTAATGCTCTTTGTACATAATTCCAAATTGCCATCCAGAATGGTTGGATCAATTCACAACTTCACCAGCAATGCATTAATGTCCAAATTTTGCCACATCCCCTCCAATATTTATTGCTTTCCTTTGCTGTCATGTTAGCTAATCTGCTAGGTGTGAGGTGGTACCTCAGAATTCTTTTGATTTGCATTTCTCTAGTTATAAGGGATAACTAAGAATATTAAGTGTCTAGTAGGCACATGCTAGGCATTAGGAGTATGAATAAAAAGAAGGAAACCTTCCCTACTCTCAATCAGTTTACATTTTAACAGGAAAGCCTAGAATTACATATATAAGAATATAAAGAATAAATATAAGAGATTACAAGGTAATTAGGGAAGGAGAACATTAACAATTAGGACCAAGAAATGCTTCATTTCTTGGTAACATTTGAATAGTATCTTCAAGGAATAAAGAGATTCCATGAAGTGGAGGTGAGGAGAGTAGTATGTGGAATAGGCAATGTAATATCCATGAAACGAGAAAGATTGAAATGTGTGAAGAAGGGAGAAAGAGCAGTTTGGATATAATACATTAGGGGAGGAGGAATAATCTACAATGACCCAATGAGGATAGGTTGGACCTAAGTTGTGAAGGGCTTTAAAAATTAGCAGTGTCGGGGCAGCTGGGTAGCTCAGTGGAGTGAGAGTCAGGCCTAGAGACAGGAGGTCCTAGGTTCAAACCCGGCCTTGGCCACTTCCCAGCTGTGTGACCCTGGGCAAGTCACTTGGTCCCCATTGCCCACCCTTACCAATCTTCCACCTATGAGACAATACACCGAAGTACAAGGGTTTAAAAAAAAATTAGCAGTGTTTATAGTTTATCCTTTAGGTGCAAGAAGAAAGTCACTGGGTTTTATTGAGCAGGGGAATGAATTATCCTAGTCACATCCATTCTTAAGGAAAATCACTTTGGTAGTTATATGGAGAATGGAGTGGAGTGGGGAGAGATTTTTGGCCTGGAGACCAAGATACTGTTGTAATACTCCAAAGAGATGATGAGGACATGAATTAAGGAGTAAATTGTGTGAATAAAGAGAAAGGGTGAGATGTGAGAGACTGAGAGGGTAGAAATGGCAAGATTTAGCAACTGATTGGATATAAGGGATAAGGGAGAATAAGGAACAGAGGGTAACACCCAGGTTATAAACTTAAGGGACTAGAAGAATGGTGGTAGAAATTCTTTGACAGAAGTAGGAAAGTTTGGTGGTGGGTTTGAGGAAAAGATAAATGTGTTCTCTTTTAGACATGTTGACTTTGATATGTCTCTAGGACATCCAGTTTAAGATGTCCAATAGATAGTTATTAAGACCAGTGCTTAGTAGAGAGACTGAGACTGGATGTATGTCTGTGAATCATCTTCATTGGCACCTCTGCAGAGTTGAGGTTAAGTGAGTTTTTCATGGGATTTAAGAAGAGTTAAGAGGAATTGGTAGGTTAGTGAGTTTGAGGCAGTACCGACATAAATGTTGAAGTCCTCTAATATATAGGCAGTAAAGCAGTTGAGGAAGAGAAGAAAAGAGTGAAAACAAGTGCTGAACTTCTTGAGAAAGGAGGACAAATGACTTGTACTAGTATACGACAATCCCCAAGATTTGAATAGGAATGAAAATATTAATCAGATGAACTTCAAAGGAGGAGAGGTGATAATAAAGGGAGAGTCTAGGTATGGAATGGATAGACGAGTATCCTAATTTCCTTTCCAGAGCAGTGTGTAGGTGGTGCAGGTAGGAGTGAGTGAAGGTAGAATTAGTGCTGGGCTCAGTCAGTCAAAAACATTAAGTGCCTGCTATTTGTCAGACATTGTGCTAACATCTGGAGATAAAAAGAAAGGCAAAAGACAGTCCTTGTTCTCAAGGCCTCACATATAAACAACTATGTTCAAACAAGATATGACATGTATGAATATATATGTATACATATATGGGGGGAATAGGGAATGGTTTCTTACAGAAGGTGGAATTTTATCTGGGACCTTGAAGGAAGCCAGTAAGGGGGCCAAGTTTCAGTGAATGTAAGTAGAAGGAGAGAGTTTGAGAAAGTGGTCCATAATGAAGAGAAATTTATTCATCATGGAATGGAAATAACAGCATAATAATGGAAAGATGTTAGCAACACTTAAAAGTAAACTGTTTTTTAGTGTTCAACAAACCCTAAAAAGAAACCACAGGCACATGAGGGTACCATCCTGTTATTTAAAAAGAATTTCTAGGAAAATGAGAAATAAGAATAGCAGAAATTAGGTTCAGACATTTTGTAGTATATGTACTTAAATATAAAATGCCCCAGCTTAAAAAATAGGGGAACATAAATAAAAGAGAATGAAAGATAATGTGCACAAAAATGACTAGAGAATATTAGCCACGTAAAAGGTTGGCCATGATTATAAAAGATAAATAATTGAATTATAAAAATTATTAGCTTTTGAATAAACAAAATCTGTACAGATAGAATTGGAGAAGAACTGTTAATTGCAGAACAACATGTTTGTAGTAAATCTGTCTCTTTAAAGTCTGCTATCCAAAAAAATCTGTCCATTTTATAGAAAATACAAATATGAAAGATCAAAAGGCATTCTCCAATAGATAAGTTACTTGATATACACAGTTTTCCAAAGGAGTTTTGACAACTGTCAATGACTATATGAAGGAATTCTCCAAATCAATAAGAAAAATGAGATAAATATAGTCAAGTCTTACCTCAAACCCATCAGATGAAAAAAGATGAAAATGTATGTGGATGAGACTATGGGAAGATACATACTCTAACACGTGGTTGGCTATGAGCATGTGCTTCAAGTGTGGCCAGAGTGAATACTCTATAACTGGCCAGGCCCTAGAACCCCACCGACTCCTAATTTGACAAGACAACCAGAGACTGGATATCTGTTTTGCAGCTCCCACTCTACACTCACTACTCTGCATGGCCAGATAAACACAAAACTAAATGAAACAGCCTCGTGTAATTTGTGAAACCAAACGTTTGACAGGTTATCTAGTGGAGGGTGGCAGAAGCTCGTGATTCAAATATCCATTTGAGACAAAGCAAAAAATCCCAACTGTGACTGCTCCTATCTCAAATGGCTCGTGACTTAAGGCACTCGTGTATCAAGACACCACTGTATAAGTGTATAGCAAGACAATGAGTGATTTGGGCAAGGGCTAATTGAATGTCCCCAGCTAGAGCTAGAGTGGAAATACGATTTGTGTATGAATTAGCTGGTAGGGAAGGCAGATATAAACAGAGATGCAACATCTCATATGCCCCAAATGATATCATGATGGGCCATGTGGCCAAAGCCCATCATGATATCATTTGGTGAAGGGGATTTATGGGTAATGGGTAATGGGTAATAGCAAAGAAGATTTGAAGCAGGAGGGAGCTAGGCTATTAGCAGAATAAAACACACCTGGAGAGTGAGCCATCAGTGGAAGCAGTTGTAGCTACTCTACCAATTCTCCCTTCTTATGTGATCCATGAGATATAAATCAAGAGAAAGAATCATGGCACCTGCAGACAAAAGCCCAATTTCCTAGAGGGCTCTTTGATATTGAAGGAATAATAGAAGACAGAGCTTCCCAGCAGAAGATTTTACTAAACCATAAACCATGCTACACAAAATTCAAGAAATTAGTTGTCAAGACAGGGATTTAAAGAACATAAGCCATATCTAGTTTACTCCATAAGAACAGAATTATCCATTTGGAAACTAAAAAGCTTACATAATAGCCAGGGCATTACGGCAAAGAAATTTTCCACATATGGCTTCCCCATCAGGAGCCATTCTTATCAGATTTGAGATTCTGAGCATGCCACGCAGTGAGATCCTTTCAGCAGGAGCTCAAAGTCTGGAGCTCACACACTGTCATCCTCAAGGAGACTCACAATCAGAATGTCTGAACGGTGTATGTAAGTGAATTGACTGGGAACCCAAAGCCTGAACAGAAGACTTCGTGGAAGCCATACCCAGCTTTTTTGAGTAGATGACTTTACCATCAGCAAGGTCAACACCACTCAATAGCTTTATATTGCATGTCTTGATGTTTCCGAGGCTGCCATGGCTGGCAGTCAACTCATATTCTGAAGCCTTAGAAGTTCCATTGCTTCTGGTTTCCACCTCTACCATTCTGCAGTGTTCTATGTTTGGAATTGCCTGTGGAAATCTTGGTTTTTCTGTCCTTTTGCCTCTTCTCCTAATGTATTCTCCTAGGGTAGCTGATGCCAAAAGAACAAGACTGATTAAATCAGGTCAGACAGATGGTGTCAGACACAGGAAACTTTTTTATAGCATGTATATTCCTATTTTCTAAACGGCCGCTGGAAATAGAAAGATCTTTGCCTGTAACCAAGCCCTTCAACTGAAGGTACTTGTGTTCTTCTCCCCCTGCTACTTAAGCTTAATCACATCCCTTCTAGACATGCCAAGAAAATTGACACAGGGATAGTTCAATAAGACAAGTACAATTCTTCTGCTTCCTGGCGCTGTCAATGCTGAATGTTTCCATAAAACCGCTCTGGAGAATTTTGGTCATTGTTCCCCTAACGTCCATGGTAATTCTCCTGACAAGTTGCCAGGAGGCAGAGTCAAAAGGGCCAGATACTTCCACTGAAGCTATCTATGTTCCCACAGGGGGATCAGACCTCCTTATTGTCCACTTGACAAGTTTTTTAAATTTCCTTTGGGCACTAAGGGGTCTAGAGGAGTTAAAAAAAAAAACCAAATGGCCTTTCTATTGTCTTCTCTGTAATGTAATTCCCACAGGAATAGGTTCTGTGAAGACCATCTTTGAATAAATGAAATTCTATTATACTATATTTGGCCTTCCTTTTCATAATTTTGAAGGGAACTTGGGTAAAAATGAATAGGATTATATTTTAGAGGTGTTATTGTGGTTCATTGACCAGTGACACTATTGGGATTAGATTTTAAAATAATTGGGAAATATTTTGAAAATAAATAAAAATATAATAGAACATTGTGAATGTTAATATGTTTTTTTAAGTCAATATATAATTGTGGGGCTCTTTAAGAATAGTTTACTGGCTCCTGTTTCTATTTGATTTTGACATCACAGTCCTACATAACCTACCTGGCCATCCTAGGAAAATGCAAAGATTATAGGATTTTTGGCAAGAGTCCAGAAACCAGCAAAAGTTTCTCTGAGGTTAAGGATCAGACATCAAGGGGCGAATAGGTAGGAAGCATGTTTAAGGCCCAGAAATACCATTGGCAGTTCAGGAATGTCAGGCTCGTAAGGCAAAATACACAAAGAGGTGAGCAAAGGTCAGGCAATCATCTAAAAAACAGTATAACCAAAATGAGGTTGATCCTTAACTGTATCCAAAAGATATACTTGATTCAATGGTTGCAAAAATCATGTGGCTACTTTCCTTAAGTGTTTTATCTTCTGCTAGCCCTACAACTTCTAGTTCTCTCTGTATCTGAAACACTTCAGTTTGAGTAGTAAAATAGGAATAAAAAAAAACACATTTTATTGATATCTTTTTTTCATTATTTAAAAATCGTAGCCATTTATCAGGGGAGGGAGTCCTGCCTCTAAACTGAGTACTCCTTCATTATAAAGGGAAAAAAAATTACAGGAAACCATCCAAATACTATATCTACATCTAATCATGCATACAACATTCTGCCCTAATGATTCCCTCATCTTTCTGCTTCACTCTTGAATGGCCTCAGGCTCAAGAGAAGGAGCGTAATGTTCATCCCCCAACACTTGATATTGTAATAAGGAATTTATTTATGCACAACAATATGAAGGGCAGCCCTGTTGCCAACACTGTTAAGATTTGATATTTAGACTAACTAAATGTGGCACCTGTAGGTTACTGAACAGTTAAATAAGGTTGACTTAGTCCTTACACAGTAAGGATATACAGCAAGGACACAGCAACACTTCATTTCAGTAGAAGCAACCTACTGAAAGGATTTTTTTAAATTGCCTTTGTCTATTTTGAGTTAATTAATCAGGAACTAAAAGTACCCCTACTTAACACTTCCTCATCTCAAAGTGTCTGATTAGCATTGCAGGCAATCACTAAACTGGAAGGGCACCAACTTCATGGGGAGGGGAAGGGGGAAAAGGGTCACTTTTTATGCCCCTAAGAGACTAAGAAGTCCTTTCAACACATACATTACTAGAAAGCTAAGTAAATAAACATAAAGTAAGTAAGCATAAAGTTTGTGTAGCTTGAGCCTTGCCCCATCCCCAAGGCAAACCAAAATCCCCAAAGTGTATTGTGAAGAGGTGAGGGGGGAACCTGGTGCAAAGATATTGGTTTTTATCACATCAAGATAGTCCCAACCATTGCATTCTCAATCTGCTTTTCCTGAACGGGTTCCAATGAGGTTGGTGATACTGCCAACTGTGCCATCATTTTCCCTCACAGTGAAATCATTCCCATTTCTGTCCAGAATGTATAACTGGTCCCTGGACACACACAACAGACCACCTGGTCTATTTCAAATGAGATCTTTAAACTTCTGGGCCAGTGTCCACACATTCCATGAAACTAGGCTGAAAATTAATGGAGCTGCAACTGTGAAGATGGTGATTTGCTTTAGTCATGGAGACCATAGGAGTTCAAATTGCTGCCCATAGCCTGGAATTGTTCCCTCTCGATGGCTCCATTTTCTTCTTTGGCCCATTTCATGTTTAACTTGGCTCTTAGCAATCCTATCTTTTCCTAAAAGTCCACCTCTCCATCCCCACTAAGGACCATTAACCACACCTAAGGCTGAGAGCGGCTAAGGCTCTATGGAATTTTATCACATACTATTCAATATTAGACCAAAAGAAAATACAGCTTTTAAAATTCTTGTTCCACCACATGTTTGGAATGCTTTTTGGGGGGTTGGTGATCTTGAATACTCTAGATCTTTAAGTTAGTTTATGTAGATATAACAATGTAATTTATCATAAAGAGATGTTTATGAAATTCTGCCTATTCTGTTATAGAATGATTTTTTGAAAAGTTTGTAATTAAATGTGGTGATAGATTGCAATTAGAGGTAAATGCAAAAAAAATTTTTTTTTCCATCCAAGTTCAAAGACCCCCTTGAAATGTATTCATTGACACCTTGGAGGTCAGATTAAGAGCTCAGATTAAGAGCCCTTGTTATTGATCAGTAATGGCGTACCTTTTAGATACTAACTGCCCAAACTGTACCCTCACACCGCATGTGAGTCACCCCCTCACCTCAGACAGAGGAGGGGAAAAGCGTTCCCATTGGGCTGTTGGGCAGAGGGTTGGGCGATTTGAAAAATGTCCTCAGGCACTGTGGAGAGGAGAAGGGGAGCAGCCCCCTTCAGCATGCCTGCCTGCCATAGGTTCTCCAATCTGCACAGCGCTTAGATATGATGAAGTCATTTAGATATTCTTATTTACAAATACTATTGTGTTGGTTGCACCAAGGTCTCCTTTTGAGATCCATAACAATTCAGATGAAACTGACCTAACAATCCATACAGAAAAGCTAAAAGGATGAAAAGTGCCTCTTTGTCTATTTTAAGTGAATTCAACAAGCATTTATTAAACTCCTGTGCTGTGCCAGGCACAACACAGGATGTGATACTTGTTAGAGATACAAAGAGGAAAGTGAATTTTTTTTCTTGCAGTACTATCAAGATTTTATGCTTTATGGGGGCGGGAGGAGAGGAAGGTGGAAGCAACATGTATACATACAAGTACAAAGTAATTTTCTTTAACAAACTCTTACCTTCTGTCTTAGAATCAATACTATGTATTGGTTTCAAAGCAGAAGAGCAGTAAGGGTTAGGCAATGGGGGTTAAGTGACTTGCCCAGAGTCACATAGCGAGGCAGTGTCTGAGGGCAGATTTGAATGTACAAAGTAATTTTCAGCAACAGTAGTAGAGAAAGCACCAGAGCACTGACAACTAAAATTAGAAGATCAGTCCATTTAGCTAGTATATTAGGACAATTCTCTGGCAAGCCATTTTAGATAAAAATGTTAGGATTATGGGTTGATTACATTTGAGAAAATTATATACAGTGCTTTTAATGATCCAAGCTGCTCCCCATTTCAAAGGCCCCCTCCCCCTAATGTTCTCTTTTTTGTTTGTTTATTTGTTCAGTTGTTTCAGTTATGGCCAACTCTTCATGACCTCTTTTGAGGTTTTCTTGGCAAAGACACGGGAATGGTTTGCCATTTCCTTCTCCAGCTCATTTTTACAGATGAGAATGTTCTCTTAGTGATGCTACATGGCTGCAAGTCTTGGAACACTGTAGTCTCCAAAGAATCAAAGTTATAGCTATTTCAAAAGGCAAGAGAGAGACACTTGGTGGGTTCAAGTAAGCTGAATCATCCTTTCAAAGATGCCTTATGTGCAAAATTTACCTGAAGAATATCATCGAGGAAATGAATGCCTAGAATAGGAGATGGGGCCAACATATGGTTATGATGTGAGATGGCTGGCCAAAGTGCTTAGGCAGTACCCACAAAGTGTGAAAAGATCTAAAGAAAAGCCTCTAGTACATCATGCCAATTGTTTGTGGATAACTCAAAGCGGGACACAAATTATCTTACAGGATAAGAAGTCATGTATAGGTTTCAATCTTCAACCATGAAGAAAATACCTCTGGGGCAGCTAGGTAGCTCAATGAATGGAGAGCTAGGCCAAAATGGGAGGTCCTGGGTTCAAATCTGACCTAAGATATGTAAAGCTTCAAAATTAATATACAATATCTCCAAGTATTATATTTAAGAAGATTTATTAATAAAAGGCCAGAGTAAAAAGCCACCTTTCCCAGCCACACACATGGAAGAAGAGGAAGGAGGGTGGATATTACAGAACTATATAAACAAGAACATAAAGATGCACATAAACGAAAAGAGGAAAGGAATTTTGGGATGGGAAAAGAATTCTGGGAGATAGTCTAAAGGTACAAAATTTCCAATTAATACAGATACTTCCTAGCTGTGTGACTCTGGGCAAGTCACTTAACCACATTTGCCTAGCTCTTACTGCTCTTCTGCCTTAGAACTGATTCTTGATATTGGTAAGGGTTTAAAAAAAAGAAATATCTTTAATGCTGACATCATAGATCCGTTAAGTGTTAACTTTTAATTTTTCCTTGCCATTTGTGAGCTTTCTACAGTATTTTCAGAAATGTAGAGCATATGCTCATTAAGCATGAGAGGGCAGATAAAATAACTTTTAAAGTCTCTTCTCTAAGAACAGAAAGAAACACGGTAATAATAGCTAGCACTTATATAGCACTTTAAGTTTTACAAATCACTTGCAAGTATATGAATATACTTGAATATATATGAATATATTGTTTTATCCTCACAATGACTCTGGAGATAGGTGCTTATCCCCACAGATGAGAAAACTAAGGCAGAGTGTCTTGGCCAGGGGTCACATACCTAGCAAGTAAATGAAGTTGGATTTGAACTTAGGTTTTCTTGACTCCAGACCAGGCACTTGATCCACTGCACCTGCCAAGTAGATAGTATGATAGATTTAAAGTCAGAAAAACTTGGGTTTGATTTCAACCTTTGATACGATCTGTGTGACTCTCAGCAAATCACTTAATTTTTCTGAGTCAATTTCCTCTTCCATAAAATGGGGATAAAAATAACTATAGTACCCATCTCACAGGATCATTGTGAGGACCAAACACAATATGTGTATATATTTTTAAAAACCCTTACTTTTATGATTTAGTAACAATTTTGATACAGAAGAGTAAGCAAGGGCTAGGCAATCAGGGTTAAGTGACTTGCCCAGGCTCACACCGCTAGATGTCGCTAAGGTTACATTTGACCCCAGATCCTTTCCACTCTAAGGTCTACTATTCTACCTACTGTGCCACCTAGCTACCCTACATAATATACTTTAAAATGCTTTGCAAAAATCAGCTACTGTTGTTATTGAAAAGAAGTTCCTTTTAGCTTTCTGGGAAAAGGGGATATTATGTTTGGAAGTCAAGGTGAAAGCAGATAAAAAACAAACTATATCAACTAAAAATGAAACAATTTAAAAAGTTAAATGAAAGAAAAGAGGATACTGAGTACAGAAATAAGCAGCAAGATGTGAAAGAGATTGTGCAGAATTAGTCAATTAGTGTATATGGAAAGGCATAAATTCAGGAAAACAAAAAACAAAAAAGAAAACACTTTTGGGAACTGAATTGAATGGACTCTCTTCAATAAACAATGGTTGTTCAATCATTTTCAGACCTGTCTGTCTTTGTGACCCCATTTTGGGGTTTTCTTGGCAAAGATACTGGAGTTGTTTGCCATTTCCTTCTCCAGATCATTTTACAGAAGGCAAATGGGATTAAGTGACTTGCTCAGGGTCTCACAGTCAGTGAGTTTCTGGGGCTAAATTTCTATTTAAGAAGATTAGTCTTCCTGACTCCAGGCCTGTCACTCTATCCTGGCTGCTTGTTCATTGAACAAAAACAAAGCTAATAGTTACTGTGTTGTTTTGTCTTTTTGGTAGTATAGCCAGAGACTCAATTTGAACAGAACAAAGAGGAGGAGTTAGAGTCAAGAAGGTTAGCTAGAAGGAAAGGAAAAAAGGAGGCACTTAATAATCTCAAGAAATAATCCTTTCATTGACCAAAATTAAGAAAAAAAACATTCATTCAGTGACAGAAAATGGATATTCTGAAATAGGAATCAATACAGACAACTCACTCTATCCATAGATAAATTAAATTCCTACTTTTTCTAAGAAGATTAACGCCATGTAGACCAAACTCTTATATTTACCCACGTGTTTCTACTGTTACATCTTTTTTCTCTGCTTGTGGCCTTAATTTTATTCTTTCCCAAATCTCTTCCCCTTTAAAATTCTCTATCCCTTTCTACTAGCTCTATCCTTTTGCTTTCAAATAAGTGTAGGTTTCCCTAGTCTCAGGAACATTAAAAATGAAAAAGAAAAGAATCTCTACTTACCCACATAGTTATCATTTTATTTCTTGTTCCTTGGGCATGGGGGGGGGGGTTTGAGGGAATCGTCTCCACAGGTTTTTTCATCTATTAACCATCCATTCCTTAATGTCTAATCACTGTGTTCCACTATCTGCTTCAAGTATCTTTTAACAGTCACCAATGACTTTCTAATCGTCACAATTTACATCCATTTTTTTCATTTTCATTCTGTTTTTATTTATTCATTCATTTATTTTTAAATTTTCATTTTTTTGTTGCTAATGACCCTGTTGACTGCTCTAGGCTTAAAGTTCTCTGTTCTCCTATAATCAATAACACTTCATTCCATTGGTTTCCCTTCTTTCTCTCTGCCTATTCCTATTTCATACACTAGAATTTCTTTTTCTTTTCTATAAATGAATCACTCAGATTGAAGGTAGCATTTGTTTAGTGTGGAATAAAAGAAAGAACACTGGACCTGGATTCAAGACCAACTTCAAATTTCGATTCCATTTTTGCTTGTTTTTCTTTACAGAAAAGAATGTTCTTCAAATTATGAAGGAATGGGGGGTGAAGTAGGAATGGCTAAGAGGGAACTATAAAAAGCCCCAAGTTAGTGAGAAAATGATGAGAAACTTTTCACCTGAGCAGGTTGGAATAGAGTGGAAATCTGTGATAAATGACAGGATGGGAAACATCACACTCCTCTCAATGATTCAAAAGCACCAGACCCAAACTGTATCCTTGATGACTCAGAGAACTGGCACATGTGATTTCTAAGAACCATGGAGTGATCTGGAACTCTGGATATTCAAGCACAAATATCATACATCCCTATATCCATATCAATATGTATATATTATGTGTAACATGTATATACATGTGTCTATGGACATACATATGTTTTATTCCACACCGATCATCCCATTTGTGTAATAAAGTCCTGAGAAACAATGGGATATTTGTGTGTATACCTACAGATCACCTGTGAGGGGAGACCTACAAGGAAGTGAAAGCCCAAAGTCCCAATGACTTTTGGTTTTCCTTTCCTTAGTCTTTTTCAGTTTGATGTAGCCTCTCTCCGTCCCCCACCCCCCAAAAAAATTATTCCCCCAGAAACTATTCTGTTGATAAAGCCTGTTTTAATTTAGTTAGGCAACCACCTAGATGAAAGCTCCATAGTCTTTAGGGCACTGACGGAAAACCTTTTAGAGACCAAGTGCCCAAACTTACCCCCAAACAAGCCCCACACCTTATCCCAATTGGGCTGCTGGGCAGAGGGGTGGGTGATGTGAGAAATACCCTCAGGCATCCATGGAGAGGGGGAAGGGAGTAGCCCCCTCCAATATACTCCAGCATGCATGCCATAGGTTTGCCAAAAATGGCTCTAGGGCTATATTTTAACTCTTTATAGCTTGATAGATGGTGACCAAAGTATGATTTTCTTGTGGCAGCACTTTTGTTGCTATTATCTCCCTTTTCCAAGGAAGCATGGCAAGAATGTTTGAATGGAAGTTTGTTTACCTGCTTTGTGTACTTAATCTGAATTTTAATTTTTTTGCCTTTTGAGCTATTTCCTAGTAACCTCATATATATGCTCCTTGTTCGATTTGCATCAGCAATTTTCTGGACCTAATATTCCAATCTCTTTTGTGAATTGTCAATGATATCTGATGCCAGAGAATATATAGTTTGCTTAGCTCTTTATTCAAATATGGCACATAGAACTTAAAAGACAACATCACTGAAAAAAGTCATCATCTTCAGTAAAATTAAGACTAGCATGTTTTAGAAAAAGTTATAATACACTTTCCTCTTATCAAGTGAAAAATTTCATAAAACACTGAAGTAAATTGCCATCTGCTGGTCATGAAATGATTTTGCAGTAACTTGAAAAACACCCAAACATATACCGTAACACTAGACAGTATTACTACAGTTCACAAAGCAGCCTAAAATCATCGAAGAAATTGTTTCCTTAGCCTTTGGCATCATGTATATGCAAAAGTGGATTTCTTTTCAAAGATAATTTTAATACCCAAAGCACTGCATTTATCTAATTTTATATATATATTTTAATACTGAATGCATGTGGGGTAAAAGGAAAAGTCACATTCAGTTGTAATTTGCATATCTTAATTTAGGCTTTTGAATTTTCAGAGTTGGATTCCAGTTTGTTGTTTTGAAAAATACATAAAAATCATACATTATAAATATATAATATATTATATATACTGTTTATATAAAATTGTACTTAACGTAGATTGGGGAGAAGGGCTTTTGAATTATTCTTCCATCTGTTAGGCACGGCCTTACTCCTGACTGATTAGTTCAACAGCTTTTAATGTAATCTAAAAAAATATTTTTATAATGTATCAAATTTTAAATTTTGCTCATAAGCATTTTTTTACCAACCCCCCCCCCAAAAAAAAAAACATAAGTGGTGACTATATGTTTTCCCCTAACACACTACTTTTATTATAAAAAATACGGCTTTTCACGTTTCTCTAAATTTAGTGTTTTTCTCAGGCAGTGACAAAAGGGCTTTCCCCATTTACAAATGTATACTCTAAAAGCACAGAAACCTGCTTGTGCACACTCTATAGAATTTTGATGCTTATACTATAAGTGCAGTGATTAAAAAATGAAAACAAAACAAACGTTCAAAATCGTTCCTTTTGTTTTCGGTTTGTGAACATATTGTATATGATTATCTTACATAACCCATTACAGAATATACAATCATCAAAACTGCAGACATATAAATACATTCAGCTACACCAAAGCAATTGATTTTTATCTTACACACAGCCAATGGTGGGCACAACTGTCCAAAATAGATCGTTTTATTTCATTTTTCTCCCTTAAAAGCTGGCTACGCAACAGAAATTTCTTTGTAAATGGACATTTGACAGTGCTATTAAAATCTTAAAGTGAAAATAGTGTTGACTTTAAAAAATATTTACATGAACTTTGAACTTTAAAAGTTGGTGTAAAACAAGAAGAATTCACCTGATTGTCCAACAGCATCGTTTTTTCTTTCTTTTTTTTCCTACTGGAGGGAAGAACGGACATTCATAGTAGTGTGTGTGTGTGTGTGTGTGTGTGTGTGTGTGTGTGTGTGTGTGTGTGTGTGTGTGTGTGTGTTCTAGGGGGAAGGGCTGCGGGGAGTGGTCATATTATGTGGTCATACTAGAGTTTCAGGAAGGGCGTCTGGATTATCAGCGGATAGGAGCTCCCAAATTTGCCATCGCTCCCTTTGCCAATCATGCCAGTCAGGATTTGCTAAGTTTTTACTGTTCTGATCACTGGCTTCGATGGAATAAGCATTGCCCAGTTTTTTCACTGCGTCCTGATTCTCCTGACCAAGACCCGAGTTGTCAGTGGAGACACTCGTTTGTCCTTCCTCCTTTGCCGCAGTCTCGGCACTGTCTTCGGGCCTCCGAAGCCTCCACAATGGTTTCTCCGTGGGCTGATGAGATGGTGCTGAAACTTGCTTCCCTGGCCCAGGGTAGGGAGGCGGAGGCCTCTGCTCATTCCGGCCACTCTCTGCTACTCTCAGGTACAGAGACTTGGCCCTATTTTGCAACCAAGACCCCTCTGCCGCATCACTCTCAGTGAGGTCTTCCGCGCTACTCAAAGTCAAGCACTGCTCAGATCTCGAAGGAGATTGTTCCGAGCTCCGCCTGCTTCCCGGGATCTGGGGTGTGCTACAAACTCGAGATACCGGGGCGTGGGGCTTACACTCTGGGATGGTGGCGGTGGTCTGAGTCCTCCGGATGATCTGCTTCCCACTGTCCAGTTCGGTGGAGCTGCCCTGCCAGCGTGGGCAGTTCAGGGACAAGTTCCCCTGGGAAAGGGAGCACCGCCCTGGACGGAGGAAGCTGCTTTCATAAATGTCTCCATAGGAGCCTTAAAATCGGAACAAGAAGAGGAAGAATATGAAAATGTGGTTACTAAGGCGGTCTTTCTTCATCTACCGTTCCCGCCCACCTAACCCCCACCCCAACTCTTTCAAATATAGTCTCTATTTTTTTAATTAAAAAAAAAATTAAACCCTTACCTTCCATCCTAGAATTACTACTTTGTATTGGTTCCAAGGCAAAAGAGTGGTAAGGGTAGGCAATGAGGGTCAAGTGACTTGCCCAGGGTCACACAGCTAGGAAGTGTCTGACCAAATTTGAACCTAGGATCTTCCATCCTTAGGCCTGGCTTTCAATCCACTGAGCCACCCAACTACCCCTCAAACATAGTTTCTAGACTGCTTTTACCCAAAGAAACTTCCTTGTTGTTCTGTCCATGGTGGATGACTCTAGGCACCCCATCTGGGGTCTTTCTTGGCAAAGATAGCAGAGTGGTTTACCATTTCCTTCTCCAGCTCATTTTACAGAGAAAGAAACGGAGGCAAATGGGGTTAAGTGACTTGCCCAGGGTTGCACAGCCCCAAACCAAAGAAGAAGATTCACATTTACTGATGATTATTATTCATTAAGAGACAACAGCACGGCACAATACATAAAATTCTGGGTTTGGGTTTGAAAGCTGGCACAGATTCTTATTAGGTATGGGATGCCCGCAAGTGGCTTAGCCTCTGTTTCAGTTTCCCCATCTGTAAAATAGGGGAAATACTAATACCTACTTCACAGACTTGCAATAACATAAGGTATGTCAAGTGTTTTGGCAATCTTAAAATATTCTATAAATACTTATTATTACTGGTCATCAATAAGCATTCCTACTGTTTTATCTTTCTGAATGTCCACACTGTACATGATATCTCCCTCTTATTTAAAGGATCTTACAATCTAGAGGAGAGAAAAACTTTTTTTCAAATGATTTTAAAAAGAACTCTTACCTTTCAACTTAGAATTAATACCATGTATTGGTTCCAAGGCTTCAGAAGAGCAGTAAGGGCTGGGCAATGGGAGTTAAGTGACTTGCCCAGGGTCACACAACTAGGAAGTCTCCAAGGCCAGATTTGAACCCAGGACTTCCTGTCTTTAGGCCTGGCTCAATCCACTGAGCCACCAAGCTGCCCCAACAAATTATTTTTATTGTCAATGAAACCTGTTAGAAGAAGACTGGAAGCTGTAAACTATCAAGCCCAGAGGATAATTAATGTAAGCAGAGGCAGCATATATCTTTGTACTCTGCTTTCTTCCTGAAACTGTGAGTGAACACATTTCTTGAGAAAATCAGGGACCATTAGGTCTTAACTTAATGCTTTTGGAAGTGCCCTTGGCTCTCTGGGCTCCTATTTTTCTCGGAAGAGTAGAGCCTTTCCCTCTAAATGTAATGTATAGTATAGCTAGGTAGCATAGTAGAGGGATAGAGCTCTAATGGACAGGGCAGCTAAGTAGCACAATAGATAGAGCACCAGGTCTGGAGTTGGGAAGACCTGGGTTCAAATCTGATTTCTGACTCTTTCCAGTTCTGTGATCTTGTGCAAGTCACTTAACCCTAATTGTCTAGCCCCTACCGCTCTTCTGTCTTAGAACTGATACTAAGAAAGCAGGTAAGGATTAAAAAAAAAAAAAGTAACATGTAGGCAAAAAGCACAAGGACATTTTTAGAGCCTGGTAACAAGTGAAAGATGAGGTTGGAGAAGGACCAGCCTTCTAGCGCTGGGAAAACACTTTCTCCTTTGCAGAGAGATGCCTGGTAGAGAAGAGTAGGATTTAGCATATTACCAATAATGAATGACTTCAATGCAAAAACTGGCAGAGTACACTATCAGATGTGGCAGTTTGTTTGACTTAATAGTTTTTCTTAGTTGTAAGGAAGGGTTCAATGTGAAAGGGATAGAGGGGAAGGGGCATTGTGTTCAGCATGACTGTGACTTTCAGCTCTTAGAAGATTGCCTGGCATAAAGGTGCTAAAAAAATGCTTGTTGACTTAAAAGGCACTTCAAAATCCCTTTTTAAAATAAAAAGTGGCACATCTGGTGGGTGTCTGTAACAAATAGACACCTCTAGTGCTGCCCTGGAATCCAAAAGACTTCCAGTAGATGAAGGCCTCCAAGGTGTTGGGTAGATCTCTGTAGGGTATATGGGAGGTGCATTTATGAGAATGGGTTGATATTTCCACCACTAGAGGGAGGATCTTTATGGGTCAGCTCATAGAATCATTAAAGTATGGAAGTCAAGCACTGTATGTCTCAAGAAACAACTTATAGATTACTTCTGAATTCAGTTGAACTAGAAGCAAATCAACACCCTCACCCTTCCAAAGGCAATCAAATCTTATAAAATTTGCCAAAATACTATTTTTAGAAGAATCCCATACCTGTCATTCCTGGGCTTTTGGATCCACTTTTTAATGTTGAATGCCAGGTTCCCCAAATATTGAAGGGTTCCTCTGACACATCTAAGGAAGAGTTAAAGAAAATGTTATAATATGAAGTGATACTACCAGTTAATTAATCAAGATCAGTCAATTAATCAGGAACTATTTATAAAGAACCTGCTTTAGACAAAGCACCAGATACCATGGAAGGTACAAAGAACTTTAAGACATGGCTCTTGCCCTCATGAAGTTGACAAAATTAGGAAAACAAATTACGTTCATATGTGCAGATAACTAGCATCACTTCTGCATTATGGTAGTATATGCAAAGTGTCTGTGATTTCATCAGTGAAAAAAATGTCAAGTGCTTCATGAGTTGTAAAAACATGTGCTTGAGATCAGTTTACAGATTTAAAAGATCAAAGTGACAGCTGATTGTTTTTTGTTTGCTTGTTTTGTTACAGCCCTCAGAAGAAATCAAAAACACTTAAGAATTTGCTAATTTTCAAGGAATCCACAAATGACCATATCCTATTTTCTGATGAAACAGGTTTTATGATTAAAAAGAAATCCTTTAAAACATTTATCTAAAAACTGTGAAGATCTTAGAGAAAGACTCTTGAGCCTACTACAAAGGACTTCATTAGTAGTTAGGTGGCACAGTAAAGAGAGTATTGGACATGTAATAGGGAAGACCCGAGTTTAAATTTTGCCTCATACATTTTATCAACTATATGACAACAGATAAGTCACTTAACCTGTCTCAGTCTTACTTTTTTCATCTATAAAATGATGCTAGTAATAGCACCTAGCTCAGAGGGTTATTGTGAAGATCAAATAAAAATGCATTTAAAGTTATTTGTAAACCATAAAGTGCTTGACAAATATTAAATATTACTATTAGGGTGTAACATGGAAAATGGCAGGGTGGAATTCCTGCAAGATACAGGGTCAAGCCTCACCAAATTAGTCAGAAGGGTACAAGGGTAAAAGTAATTCTCAAGTAGGAAGTTGGACAGTCAGAGAGGTTATAGTATGGCACAGGTCCCTTAAAATGGGTTGAAAACACTAATATGCTCCCCTACCCCCTAATTTACCTTTTTCTAAAATTTAAAAGAACTCATTATTTGTTTTTTTGTAACCTTAGTTTTCTTTTTAAATTTTGAGTTTCAGATTTTCTTCTTCCCCACCACTTTCCTACAGAGCCTATCTCCATATTAGCCATATCACAAAAAAGCAAAATAAAAGTGAGAAAAATAATACTTTTATACTTTAGTTTATAGTCAGAGTCCATCAGTTCTCTCTCTGCAGGAGGATCGATATATATGTGTATATATAATCAATAGGCTTTGGAGTGGCTTGGATTATTATATTGATCAGAATAGCCAAGTCTTTCATAGTTGACCATCAATATACCACTGCTGTTACTGTGCATCTCCTAAGCCTTTCACTGACTGGGCATCAGACTACATAGGTCTTACCATGTTTTTCCAAACCACTCCTTTGTCATTTCTTATAGCACAATAGTTATTCCATCACAATCACATACCAGGACTTATTCAGCCATTCTCCAACTGATGAGCATTGCCTCAATTACCAATTCTTTGCCACCACAAAAAGAGCTTCTAGAAATATTTTTGTTTTATTTTTTCTTTGATCTCTAGCTACGTGACTATAGATAAGTCATTTAACTTATCTCAGTCTTACCTTTCTCATCTATAAAATGTGGCTATAGATTGTTTTCTTTTTCCTTTGATCTCTAGCTCTTAACTTACCTTTTGGAATGACATTTATTAAGTAAAGTCTCGTTTCATTTGCTTGGAAATATTGGACAGACTGTTGATTTCATTATAGGGGTAGAACCTACTCTCAAATTTGAGTTCTTGGAATCTTAAAAGACATAAAAAATAATAGTAGAATTCCTATAGTACTGAATGAGAGCCAAAAAAAGATATTATAACTAACTAGCAGTTGACAGTTCTTGTTCTGTTCTGTTCTGTTCCTTCCAGTCTTTTAAATATGATTTCTTCTAGGATACACATAGAAAATATGATCTGTCTTCTTCATCCTTTCTAGCCATCCAGTTGCCAGACCCTGACTTGGAACAGGGCCCAGGGGCTAGCACCATCTGACCCGCTGTCACTTGATCCTTGCCACCAGTCTTCCAGCCTATCTAGTCATACTGGATTTCTTTGAGTGGAAGTTCCTTCTTTATACTTTCATCTCCCAGGATTTTTGTGACACTGCTTTGCCATGGTGGTTCTCTTTCTCCATATCTAATTGATCCTTCCCAGACTCCTCTAGGTGATCATCATCCATTCATACATATGTCACATGTTTATACATATGTATATCCTATGACTGTCCAAGGGTCTCTCCTCCTTTTTCCCCTACATCTTTTTTTTTTTTTTTAAACCCTTACCTTCCGTCTTGGAGTCAATACAGTGTATTGGCTCCAAGGCAGAAGAGTGGTAAGGGTAGGCAATGGGGGTCAAGTGACTTGCCCAGGGTCACGCAGCTGGGAAGTGTCTGAGGCCAGATTTGAACCTAGGACCTCCCGTCTCTAGGCCTGACTCTCAATCCACTGAGCCACCAGCTACCCCCTTTCCCCTGCATTTACTCCTGGTGCTCTCATTACCACCCACTGATTCAAAACTATAATCTCTACACAGATGACTCTTAAATCTGTATATCCAGTTCTCGTTCTTCTCTTGAATTCCAGTTTTGCATCCCTAGCTACCTGTTGGTCATATTTCCCTGAATGTCTTATACTTTTGTTATTACTGGTGCTATTTGAGACTTTCAGTCATGTCCATCTCTTTGTGACACCATTTGGGATTTTGTTGGCAAAGATACTGAAGTAGTTTGCCATTTCCTTCTCCAGCTCATTTTACAGATGAGGAAACTGAGGCCAACAGGGTTAAGTGACTTGCCCAGGATCATATAGCTAGTAGGTGTCTGAAGCTAGATTTGAACTCAAGAAGGTAGGTCTTCTGTCTTCAGACCTGATGCTTTATCCACTGTGCCACCTAGCTGGCCAGTTGGATGTCCTACAGGCATCTCACACTCAATGTCTATTCATGGAGTTTAGGACCCATATACCTAATATATAATCCTTTATTTATTAATTGATTGATTTAAAACCCTTACCTTCCATCTTAGAATCAATACCGTGCATTGGTTCCAAGGCAGAAGAGTGGTAATGGCTAGGCAATGGGGGTTAAGTGACTTGTCTAGGGTCACACAGCTAGGAAGTGTCTGAGGTCAAATTTGAACCCAGGACCTCCCATTTCTAGGCCTGGCTTACTCTCAATCCATTTGAGCCACCTAGCTGCCCCCTGTGATCCTTTAGAGTAAGCAAACAGTGAACTATAATGAAAGGTAGACTATGATGAGAATAGAAGGAAGATAGAGAACACTATGAGAAGTTGAAGAATACCCATAATAGCAGCAGAAACTCAGCCACTGAAACCAATGATTTAGGATTTATAAACTCATTTTGAGGTGAGAAAAAAAGAGTAGACCAAAGCACATCTCTAAAGAGGATAGAATTTATGGCTACATCAACACGTCTTCCATGGGATTCTGGATGTATGCGTGTAGGATTTGTAGAGCCTGAGTGGGTCAAATCAACAGAGGACACCTGAAGAGAGCACCCTCTCGGTTACAGGTTAAGGGACTGATCTGATGTGATCAGAGGTTCATCTCGGACAATTAGACCATACCTTTTCCAGCCCATAGTCCAGGAGAACTTTCTCTTGATTTCGACTGCAAGTGGCCAACCAACATGTATTGTTCAGGCACCTTGTAAAGCTTCTCTGAACCCAGGGCAATGTCTTCTTGCATAGCCAGCAACGAGCGCTCAGACAGCACTGGGGAGTTATTATCATAAGGGGAGACGTCTCCGCTTGAGGCTTTGTTGGAGTCAGTGGATGAATGTCTCCCTTCCGTGGAAAAGGAACCTTCTGATCTCAGCAGGTGGGGGCTTCTGCCGGGAGGAGGTCATTAGATAGAGTGTTAATGATCGATAATCAAAATCATCCTCAGGACAAAAAGCTACGCCAACAATGGGAAAGGAACACACGAACACAGGTGCTGGAACAAAAATACCATTTAAATGACGTCAACACTTTTCTATGAAGAAAATGAAGTCGTTTCCATGTAATGGTCGGCAGAGGTCAGTACAATTCAACAGATGTTTCAATAAAACCGACCAAGAAGGAGGGAGGGGAGGAAAGAGGAGAGACACAATCAGAAATGGATTCCTCTATTATCTTGACCACTTTGTACTGGATAAGTACTGAGAAAGCTATTCTTTTTTTCTGTTTCTAGAGCAAAGCCTTGGATGTAAGTCTCATGAAAATGGACACTATAGCCATGGAAAATGACTAATTTTACCTTCTCTACCACAAATGATGATTTTTTAAAATCCAAGCTACATTTCATTAAATCAAATTCTACTTGAAATTTAATGAAGCTATTTAAATCATTTCACCTAAGTTCTATGTGGAACAAATACGTAGTATACGTGTATTGTTTTCCTTTCATATTTGGGAGTAGCAATAGGGATGGTGATGGTGCATTTGCCTGGGGAGAGAAGACCCTACATGTCACCAGCCATCTGTTCCATTTTGTAAATTTATCTAAAATGTGTTTCTTGAGATGAGTGCTTTTCATAAGCTCTGTAATAAATACCATTAACACAATCTAAAATATGATATATGTGCACATACTGATTATGAAAATGTGGCACACACAACACTGAGAAAATGTAAGCAGGACACAAAAACAAGAACTTCCAGAACATCAAAGGTCTTACCTTGAATACTCTGTTATTTTCTACCCTCCTCAATACAGTGTCCCTGATAATATCTTAAAGGGAAATTATCACAGATTGATAAGGAAGCGGAAAAACTAACTCTGTTTCTCCCCATTCTCCATCCCCCTTGGCTGTTCTTTCCATTTTGGGGATTTGATTTTCAAAATACATGATTATTTTTTATTATAAAAAAGAAAGGTAAATACTTGCAAACCAGCACGTCCTAGTAATCCTGAGTCACCCAGAATAGCTCAAGATGGAGGAAAACCATTCAGTCAAGAAGACCCTTTCAGTGTCAAATTGCCAGCAGTTCTTATTAGCCATAATAAATATGTGGGGTTTTTTTTTCTTTTCTAGCCTATGTGTTTGTGAGATACTTTGCCCATCCTTGAAATATTAGGGAACTCAAAAATGTTGTGCTAAAAGGGCATTTACTGCCCACCTACGAATCCTAAATTTCCCCTTTCTTTCTTTGATAATTGATGTCAGATGATTTATGTAGCAAAGAACCACAGGAAAATTCTGAATTATTTCCCAGATCTTGGAAGAGTTTGAGAAAAGAAAGAAACTTAAGATTCTTTCCTGAAAATGGAAAACAAACAAAAAATAAACCCTGAGTGCTCATTTAATTAACAGCAAACAGCTCTGCTGCTTTCATTTTGTCCAGTTGATTATCATGTCCAGTTTGAGGGAGCACTGAAGAAGAATGCTTCTAGTCACTGAAGAGAAAGTCCATTGTCTACCCAGTTCTGCCTAACTGGGTGAGAACACTGGACTTGGAATGTGAAAACTTGGGTTTGAGTTCCAGTTATATGACTTGAGGTGAGTGATTAAGTTTCCTTCTTGGTTTTGGTTAGGATCAAAGGAAACCATGTGTCCCAAATTATAGAGCAGCTAGGAGCTGCAGTGGATAGAGAACCATATTTGGAATCAGGAAGACTTGAGTTCAAATCCAGCCTCAGACGCTTACTTAGGTGACCCTGAGCAAATCACTTAACCCTCTTTTTGTCTCAGTTTCCTCATGTGTAAAATGAGCTGCAGAAGGAAATGCCAAAACATTCCAGCATCTTTGCCAAGAAAACCCTAATTGGGGTTACAGAGTCAGGCATGACTGAACCACAACAATAATCCCAAAATGTTTTGTAAACTATAAAGTACCAATAAATGTAAAGTATTTTTTATGCCTTCATCATCTTTTGTGTGTACTTTTTAGAATATTTTGTCTGATGGTCCCTCAGTCCATATTTCTTATATCATCCCTAGAAGAAGTACAATCTTATGGTTCTGTAAGACACACAGATTCAGCCATGCCATGTCCATATCCCAAAACAAGGACTTCAAGTATCTGAGGAGGCAGGGTGGTTACAAAGATGAGAAAAGCAAGGCAGAGGTTAAATGACTTGCCCAGAATCACATAGCTAGTAAGTGTTTAAGAAGAGACTTGAACTCAGGTCTTCCTGACTTCAGGTTCCTCACTGCTATTATCTTGGCCATTATGGTGCCTTGCATGCATTCTATTGCCCCTTAGAAGAATGTAAGCTACCTAAGGACATTTTGAAACTTCCCAAAGGTTAATTTCTTTAGAAGTCAATAACTTGCAAAAGTCCTTTCACATTTGTGATCTCACCTTTTCTTCTAATACCTATTGTGAGCTAAATATGGCAAGCATTATTATCCCATTTGGCAGATGAGAAAAATGAGACACAGAAATGATGAGAGTAACTTGCCTGAGGTGGCATATAATATAAATGTCCATTCCATTGACTTCCATTGATTCAAGAAAGAGAATGTCACTAACACTGAGGGATTCTATACAAAAAGGGACAGGCAGTATGCTGTTAAGGAAAGAGCCATGGACCGACAATCAGGAGACCATACTACTCCAAGTTTTGTCTCTTTTTATGGGACATTTGGGAAAAAAAACCTTTATTTCTTTGGGCCTCAGTTTCTTCATTTGTAAAACTAAGATTTTGAAGTTGATGAGCACTAAAGTTCCTTCCAGCTGTAAAGTGTGATTCTATGAAACATGCTAGCAGTTCAAATGTAGAGTAGTTCTTTAGTTTTTTTAACTCTGAAAAAAAAGGCAGAATTAAAATTCTTTTAAAAATTGTGTTCAAATTAGGTGAAAGGGCAGGGCAATGAGGAACACAAATCTTGTATAATTAAAATATGGAAGGCAATACAAAATATGGGGAAAAAATCTTGAGTCTAAAAACCCAGAGAACAACAACCAAAAAAAAATGAACGAGCCAAGAAGTTGATTAAAAACACAGAAGAACTGGCTGACCCAAAGTAAAAGAACTTTAAGCATCTCAGAGAAGTTAGCATTAAGAGTCAGCTCAGAAGCATTCTCTCTTTTTTTTTTTTTTAAACCCTTATCTTCTGTCTTAGAATTAATACTACTTCTAAGGCAGAAGAGCAGTAAGAGTTAGGCAATGGAGATTGCATGACTTGCCCAGGGTCACCCAGCTAGGAAGTGTCTGAGGCCAGATTTGAACCTAGGACCTTACGTCTACTAGGCCTGGCTCTCAATCCACTGAGCCACCTAGCTTCCCCCTCAGAAGTATTCTTGAATACATCCTCATTACTTCCATGCAGGCTCCTAAACCAAGTAGGTAATCTTGGAATGTTCGTGGAACCTTCAAACAAACGGTGCTTCCTAATATCCCAATGGACACCCTCTGTCCAAATTAGGAAATCTAGAGGATGTGAGAAAATGGTGCCCCTTTTGGAAAATGGCTGAGAGATCAAATTAACATGCTATCCTGACTTCTCTCCTCAGAAGCAAAACTGTCCCTGAGAAGTCTGACTTGACTTCAGTCTCAGGGAGCAACAGGAAATGACTTTCCAGTTGCAAGTCCAGGAGGACAACGAGTACCACTGTGGGAGTCCCTTATACTTTTTTTTTTTTTTTAAGAGGAAATTTTTTTTTTAGTCAGTAGGGGTATTGCTAGAGAGTGAGGGATCCTAATCTTTTCTTTAATTTGCCTTTATTTGGGAAGGACTCATATATGTTCAGACTAAACACTTCTTTGGTGGGATAAGTTATCCTTGGATTTTGTTGTTGTTGTTGTTTGCTACCACAGAAAGAAGATAGGCTGCCAAACATATTAGAACCAAGCCCACTATGATGCCACCATTTGCAGCCTCAGTAACTGGATCATGATTGAATGAGCATGGAGACCAAATGACACGCTCACCCTTAGCGTGATCCCTCCAGGTCAGGGTGTAAACACGCTGGTAGAGTACTGTGGGCAAGCTTGCACTGCAGCTGGGAGTATAGTACTTGTTCTGTGAATAAACGGAAAACTTCGGTTCAATTCCCCAAGGGCTGCCAATCTAGCACCGTGCCAACCTTCCCCGAAAGAAATACCCAGAGCTCTAGTATTCTAAAACGTGCTGGTTGTACTGTAGTTTAATAATTCAACGGATAAACCTCTCTCTCCTGGAACCTAAATGGACATAACCTTGTCTCTGATGCTCTTGATTATACTGTGGAAAGAATGCAACGCCCACCACAGCAGCTTTGAGTTTACTGAGGATTTTGAGTTAATTATGCACAATTCTGTATAAACATCCCTTTGTGCAATGTCCCCAGGGACTATCCCCAAAGAAAAGTGAGACATCTTTAACTTTTCTACAGGCCTATCGAAGATGACTCAAGATAGCAGACAATGAACCTTCCTGTCCCAATTGGCACCTTTGTTGGTCAAGGATTTTAATCTAATTACATTCCTGACTAATTTGTAATCATAAATCATAACTTACTTTATTTTTGACAGGTGAGTATAAAATGCAATTCATTTATTTTTTTAAAAGAGGTATTTTAAAATGGGTATTTTTTTCATATTTCTTATAAAGAATGCCCCAAATCACTCTTAGAAGATACTCTTTTGAATTTGCCTTTCGGATATCTTTCATTTTTTTCCTATGCTTTTCACAGAATGGAGAGTCATACTCTATCAAACTTGTCAGTATAGACCTCCCTATTCTATATTATTCCTACAAGTGCCTTTAAAAAATACTCTACTTTCTGTCTTAGTATCAATTCTAAGAAAGAAGAAGGATAAGGGGTAGGCAAAGGTAGTGACTTGCCCAGGGCACACAGCTAGGAAGAGTCTGATGTCATATTTGAACCCAGGTCTTCTTTTCCTGATTCTAGACCTGTGCTCTTTATCTACTGTGTTCACTAGCTGCCCCAAATGTTTTGTTTTGTTTCTTAAATCAAATTGTACACTAAAACTTTGTCAGAGGAAAGACTTTTTTGACTCAACACTTTTCATTTTTATGGAGTTGATGGCTATTTACACAAAGTGGATATAAGTGGTTGATCTGAGTTGCCTTGATGACAAGAAGTAGTTCAAAATACATCAGATATAATCATTACAATTAGAAAAGTGGGTGAGCCAGTCATACTGCCCTGATGTTCAAGACATATAAAAATATTCAAAGGAAAGCCTCTTGTGCTTAGATTTATGGAAGCATAAAGACCAAGAATCACACAAGATAAGAAGGTCATATAGTTGAAGAGCTAAAAACTGACAGGGGTAGTGCCCATGAGATCAGAGATCCATCAAAGTGAATCTTTACTCTCTGGTAATCTAGTATGGGATGACCAATACAATACAACTATTGAAGTCAAAGAGACTCCCCCAAGTGTCTTGCAATACTTCAAAGACTCATGATATTATTATCATAGCAACTTAATTCTCTCTACTGCTGCAAATAATCCTTTCACGCCTTTGGAAATGGTCTTTGTGAGTTGCTGTAGTCAAAAACCAAAACCAAACAAAAACCTGTTGTCTGACAGCCCACTCTGGTCATGTACCTCTTGAAACTTAGCTAGATTTCTTTTTGGAAATCGAGAGAATGTCCCAAGGACCATATCTAAAGCCTTTTTAACTTGATAGGTCCTGCTAGAATTTGTGTTTTTCAGACTTGGAAACTCAGCCACCCTCATGCTATAATAATGCATCAGAGAAGAAATTTAGTGTAGACATGGTCTACTAAGATGGTAAAATCATACTTTCATTCTTTTACAACTTTCTGTTATCTTTGTGATTTTACATGAGTGGATCTCTCTTTTTTCTTCTCTCTCTCTGTCTCTCCACAATTAACTGAGAAAATAGCCAATAGCCATAGTTAGCAGCACCAAATGTTTAAGTTCTCTTTCTCTCATCTAAGTTCTTAATAGAAAGATAAAAATTGATTTGATTTTAAGAAAGCATCAAATTGGAGAAATTAAGTTTGAGAATCAGGATAGCAACAGCTTAACTGCAGAATTATACCATTATGGTAAGTATTATACACAACATTTTTTAACATTGTTAGCATGAGGTTAGATATCTTATAGAAAGTAGGTAAATAGTTATTTTGGAGGAAAATATTTCAGATATTTATACTTAAAAAATAGATAGGCTACTTGCTATTTATTAGTTGCTCTGGAAAAAAAAGTTTGATGGGAAAGAAGGGTAATCATCAAAGTTGAATAAAAGGAATACTAAATACTATATGTGGATTTAAATTATTAACACTGTTCTTGTCTTCTCTTGGATTTGAATAAGCTCTATTGTGAACTTGTTGCCAGATTACACTATAGATTAGGAACTAGAATTGGATCTCTTTAGTTAAGATCATGCTTTAAAACACATCCAGTTTGACAAAATAAGTGCAAAATCCTTTTGTTCAATTTAAGTTGCTAAAAATCTACATTTGAGTTTCACATGCAGATGTCTTTCTTTTTCAATCTTTGGGCTATTCTGAGTCAAATAACTACTCTACACATTCTGGATTCCTGGTCTTCCTTAATTGTCCTTCCCAATTCCCCTTTGCATTACCCCCAACCCCCCATCATGTCCCTATGTAGAAGGAGAAAATATCTATTCAAACTCTGGAGAAAATACAGCCTATAAATCTTTCAAACAAAATAAGCAATTCAAGAAGAAGCTTAACTAAAGTCTTGGATCTTTAGTAATAAAATGGAACAAATCTCTTCTAATCTCTCTGTGACATTCTTACTCAGTGTTTTTGTTTAGAGCCAAAAAATATAAAGATCCAATCAGAACTCAGAAGAGTGAATTCTCTGATCTTTTTTAATCCTAAAGTCATATAAAGGAGAAATCCCCCCACCCCAAGACAGAGTTTGTAAATCACTGTACAAGTTTTTAACCTTTCATAACATAAATTAGAATAAATATGTTTTGGGTCTTGGTTTTACACTGTCTTGGAAATTTTGTTTTTTTTACCACCATCAAAATAAAATCTTTTGGGGCAGCTGGGTAGCTCAGTGGAGTGAGAGTCAGGCCTAGAGACAGGAGGTCCTAGGTTCAAACCCGGCCTCAGCCACTTCCCAGCTGTGTGACCCTGGGCAAGTCACTTGACCCCCATTGCCCACCCTTACCACTCTTCCACCTATGAGACAATATACCGAAGTACAAGGGTTAAAAAAAATAAAATAAAATCTTTTGCTGTTTCCCTTTGGCATCACAAGAAACAATACAAAGGTTGACTATAGGTGTTATCTGTGCTACCTTCAGTGGAAGGCAGTGATTTGGTTTTTAAATGTATATGAAGAGAATGTATTCAAAATGGTCATTTATGAGTCATGTCATTGACTGCTGGTACTAAATCTCCTTGTCCACTCCAACCAATTACTATAAATTTTCTTTCTTTCTTTTAAAAAAAAACATATACCTTCCACCTTAGAATCAATACTGTGTACTGGTCCAAGGCAGAAAAATAATAAGGGCCAGGCAATGGGAGTTAAATTATTTGCTCAGGGTAAAACACCTTGGAAGAGTCTGAGGCTTGGCTCTCAAGCCGCTGAGCCCAACCTATCTCCACTATTCATTTTCAAATATATTTTGTCTTTCCCAATGCATCTGAGATTTGCTCTACTCCACTGTCACTACCCTTGGCCAAGACCCCATATCCTAGTACCCAGAGTACTACCACAGATTGCCCTTTCTGCTTCCCATTTCTCTCTATTTTAGAATCCTCTTTTCATTATTTCATTGTCCTGCTTAGGAAGCGGCCACGTTTCTCCTTGGCTTAGCAGATTAAATATAGGCGGTCTATGCTTTTAAATTTGATGCCCTCTTTGATGCCTGACTGCTCATGTGTTTTGCGTCTTAGGCTTGCCTCCTCTTCGCTTCATTTGTTTGCACATTTGTGGAAATAGTTGAATCAGAATGTGCAACTAGAAAGACTTTTATTAGGCAATGTCATATGAATAAAGTAGCAAAATTCTAAGTAGTAAAAAGTGGAGACAGTTTGTACTCTGATATATTCCAAAGTGGCCAGTTCAACTTGGCTTTTTTGAGTGTATCTGTTAAAGCCTTAGTGCATCAAATTCTAAAACTATTCTTAACAAAGAACATTAAGATCTCATTAGAAGCAAAACCTCCTCAGTCTGTTACCCAAAACTCTCTGTAATCTGATTCCACTTAACCCATCCAACTTTCGTTCTTCCTAATTCTATCTCTACTGCCTCCTCTCCCCCACAAATTCTTTCTTTCTTTTTCCTTTTTTTAAAAATCCTTTTCTTTTGGCTTAGAAATTGATACTTAGAATTATTAGTTCCAAGGCAGAAGAGTCTTAAGGGCTAGGGCAATGGGGGTTGAATGACCTGCCCAGGGTAATACATCTAGGAAGAGTCTGAATTTTGAACTCAGGACCTCTCATCTCTAAGTCTGGCTCTCAATTCACTAAGCCACCTAATTGCCCATGAATTCTTTCTTATCTGGCCCATTTCCTTACTGTTCCCCACCATAAGCTATATTCAGTATTACCTTTGTTCATGATTCTCTATATCTTGACTATGAGCATTTTCACAAACTGTCCCCATGCTTGGAACTCTCTCCTTCCCTCCTTACCACTAACCTCCTGGCTGCCCTCAGGTTTCAGCTAAAGACCCAACTTCTGCAAAAAACAAAACAAAACAAACAAACAAAAAACCTTTCCTGATCCTTCTTCACTTTCTTGAGTGAAGTATGCTAAGTATGCATAAATAAATAAATATTTATATATATTGTTTGTATAGTTGTTCATCTGTTTCCCCCATTATATTATAAGACCCTTGAGAGCAAAGTTTTCTTTTGCCTTCTTGATATTACCAGCACTTAGGACAGCACCTGGCATGTAGTGATTGCTTAATAAATATTAGTTGAGGGGAAGCTAGATGGTGGATAGGGAACCAGACCTGGAGACAGGAGGTCCTGTGTTCAAATCTGACCTCAGGAGACACATCCTAGCTGTGTGATCCTGGGCAAGTCAACCCCCTTTGCCTAGCTTTTACCACTCTTCTGCCTTGGAACCAGTCCATAGTCTTGATTCTAAGACAGAAGGTAAGGGTTTAAAAAAAGAAAAGCTAGTTGAGCAACTGATTAGACTATCTAAATGCCATGTATTCTCAAAGGGTCAGTTCGAGTTCCCCTTTTTTTGTGAAATCTTCATGATGGATTCTGGCACACACCAAATTCTCCCTTCTTTAAATACCTATTATGCTTATTAACTTGACCATTTAATTGAATACTTTATAATTGTACTCATTTTTTAATTGTCTTATTTTATTTTTCTAATCATTTCACATTTATAAATCTTGCTCACCCCACCTCCAAACCTGCAGTCAAAGGTCAGAAATCCTCCTTCACTACAGTCTTATGAGAATAGCGAGTCATTTAATATGGTCTTATTGCTCCATCAGTAGTCCCACCTCCTTTTATTAAACCCTTACCTCTTGTCTCAGAATCAATACTGTGTACTGTGTAGGTTCCAAGGCAGAAGAGTGGTAAGGGACAGTCAATGGGGGTTAAGTGACTTGCCCAGGGTCACACAGTTGACCAAATTTGAACCCAGGACCTTCCATCTCTGGGCTTGGCTCTCAATCCACTTAGCCACCTAGCTGCCCCTGGGGAGCCCTTCTTTCAAAAGATTCTTCTATACAGTCTATGATTATTTTTTCTGGAGGCTTTTCTACCTTTAGAGAATGAACAAGAAGTCTTTCCCTGCCCCCCCTAAAACCCTTGCCTTCTGTCTTAGAATCAATACTTATTTATATCATATTAATATATTATATTATTTTTATTTTAATATAATACTATTTATTACAGATTATACTTTATTATTTATGTTATTATTTATTTATATCACATATATAATTTATTGCATTATATCACATATATAATTTATTGCATTATATATTATATATATACATAAATATATAAATATATCACAATTATTACATTTTAATTATTAATTATATTAACTACTTAATATAATTAACAAAATATTAATATATTATTAGATTAGATTAGATTAATATAATAGAAACAATACTGATTTCAAGGCAGAAGAGCAGTGAAGGCTAGGCAGTGAGGGTTAAAAGACTTGCCCAGGGTCACCTAGGACCTGGCTCTCTGTCTACTGAACCACACTTTTCCCTTATATTCCCTGCAGAGCAATCTCAGCTTTTCTCACTCTTTAATATTAATCCCTATTATGGTTTGGATGAAAAACTAGGAAGAGTCAAGATATGAAATTATTGCTTAAAGTGAGTTGCACATTGGCTTTTTTCACTTTCTGTATAGGAAATAAAAGTCGTTTTTTATTTCCAGGAATGGTGTAAGTCGGTAGAGTACTCAAAACCAGCTCCTTCTGGAAAGACTATTCCCTTCACTCTCCAAAATAAAAGCTAATTTCTTATGAAACAGAAGCTTGCCTAATGCAGAGTATAGTAACCTGATAAACATAGATTAATTGAGGCTTAATACCTGGAATGTGTACATCACCTCACGCAGGGAGGGAAACTTAGCAGATGCATTAAGGTTCTTTTAATATTGTTAAAGAAAAAAAAAAGGAAAGAAAAATCTCTTTTTAAGTGCCAAGTGGTACACTGATCAGATTTGCCAATATTTGAAACTGTCTGGTTGAGTTTTAGTGCCTATGTTGTGTAAAGCTGAAGTTCAAATAGGCATACTTGTAGAAGTATTTTCTTATATTATACGTTTCTATCTTTAGAATATACCTAGGTATGTAAATGGGTACACACACATATATCTCCTGTCACTAGCCTTAATCAAAACAGAATATCTTACTGATTAATGATGATAACAGAAGGGTATTATGCTCAGTACATAGTAGGTGTGAATAAGTACTGTTTGAAAGAATGAGCCATTTAAAAAGTCTTCATTTCTGAATAACAAATCTTAATTTAGTAGTGCTGAAAGGCAACGAAGGTTCTTGATAGACAGGGAGCCCTAGAGGCAATGAAAGAGGAAGGAGACCTGTGACTTAGTACCTTTGCTTTTAGGTAAATACCGTAAAACTATTTTAGTAAAAGAGTCTTCTATATGAGTTAGGTGAAAAAACAAAAAGGGAGAAGGGAATGCTTGAATAGATGCTGCTCTATGCCTGTTACTTTCAATGACTTTCATCAAGGAATAATAAAAATTACATAGTCATATAGAGGTCAGCAAATTTTTGTGATACTGTACATTAAAGTCTTTGTTTCCCTGGTGAAGAAACTGCTCTGGATTGGAGGTGATTTTTATCTTGAATATTCATTATTATTCTAAAACTATGTCTGTGCAAAAAATTGGGCATTGATTCAGTAACTGGGCCAGCATGAATAATCTACCAATAATGGAGGGCCTTATTTTTTTAACCCTTTGGGCTATGTTAAAATAGTTTAAAAAGTGCAAAAAGTGCAGTGGGGCATGTGTGTCAGTTATACTTTGCAGGCTTCAAAGATACCATTATTTTATTTCAGTCAAAGACAGTTCTGTGTAGTTCAGAGCCTTTTACACTATTTGCTAGCACTTAAGACCTTTTTATCTTTTATATATGCTCCAAAGTACCTAAATAAACATGAAAATTCTGAAGTTCCTGATTTGGCATTGATCAAATCAACTAGTTGACTGCTTAATGGCCATACTCTTTTGTGTAATACAAAATCCAAGTATATTGGACTTGGAATTTTACATGGATATAATTTTGTTTATTAAAACCAAGTGTATAGTGTTTAATATGTGCATTCAATGACCCAGAACATATTTTTATAAATATAAACAATAAATTAAAAAATACATGAGAGTTGGATTGGCTAGAGTGTACACATACGCATACTTAAATAACTGGTGTTCTATTAAAATTCTTCTGCATAGCTTTAAGTTTTTCAACAATTAATAAGCTCTATAATAAAAGGAAAAATGGTATCTTCAAAGAAGGTATACTTTAAAAGTCTCTAAGGAGCTGATTTCCAATTATTTAGTGGTAGATGTATCAATGTGCCTTGGAGCTCCTACCAGTTAGCACTTGGTATTTTTCTTCCTTCCCCCACATGAGAAATGCATTCAAAAGAATCTAAATAATGACAGAAAATTTCTAATTTCCTTAGCAAAGTCTATATAACTAAAAGGGGAATGCTTTAATGTTGTATCTGCTCAAATAAAATGAAGGTAGAGATCTGGCCAACAACTGGGTCCTATGGTCAAGGTAAATGCTAAAGTGGAATTTCTTGTCTAAATGATCTGGTCTGGGTGTTTGCATCAATCAAATCAGTCAGATGCTTGCCAAGACTCCACTAAACTTTGTCCTGTGTGGGAACAGCCTATGTTTAGAAAGAGAGCACAAAATGCCGTGGAAACTGGCAACCTTTCTAATTCTTCCCAACAGAAACGGAAATTCCCAACACGAAGTTAGAGGATAAAAAACAAGAGTACTCACGATGATTGGGAAGCTTTTCTTCTGAGTAAATAGTCCACAACATCAGGGTCAGTCTCTAATAGGCTGATCAAAACTTCATTCTGGAGATCTGGAGGAACCTGAAAGGAAAAAAAAAGTAGAAAAAAATATTATGGAGAAATAACTTAGCAGAGTATGGAATTATAGCATGTGGTTTTTTTAGTCTTAGAGACTAAGGAAATAAAAGGCAGCTGTAAGTATCAGAGAAGGAGATTATTATTTCGTGGACTACAATTGTACTCTAAGACTTTGTCAGCATCTTGGTTGTAGTGTATTTTGATCTTCACATCTCTAATGTTAACTTTCATTTTCATTTTTTTCCATTTAAAGTTATATTTTTTTCACTTAAAAATTCGATTCCCTCTCCTATTACCTTCTCTTAACCAATCTAGGCAATGGGAAAAAAAGAAAAGAAACAAAACAAAATCTCTTGTAACAAATATGCATACTTAAGCAATACAAAATCCAATATTGACCATGTCAAAAACATGTCTTATTCCTTACCATAAGTTCACCTCTTTCAGGAGATGGGTAGCATGTTTCAAAATGGGTCCTCTAGAATAGTGAGTGGTTGGTCATTGCATGGATCAGAGTTAAGTCTTTCAAAGTTTTTTGCCTTTATAGTGTTTTTGACATTGTATAAATTGTTCTCACTTTGAATCAGTTCATTTAAGCCTTTCTGGGTTTTCCTGAAACCATTTATTTCATCATTTCTTAGAGTATAATAGAATTCCATCATATTCATATATCACCATTTGTTAGCCTTCCTCCAATTTCCCTTAGTTTTCAGCTCTTTTCTGCCTCAAAGAAATTGCTATAAATATTTTATATTTGTAAGTCTCTTTCTTCTTTCTTTTGCTCTCTTTGGGTATACAGGCCTTGTAATAGCATAGTAATAGATTTTCACTTTCATGCTGCATTAGCCACTCACAAACATGATTACCCCTAGATATTGTCATCCATGATTAGTGACACGATGTGACATGATGGAAAGGGTATTAGATGTGGGGTCAGAAGATCTCAGTTTTGGTTCTACTATTCAGTAGCTATATAATCTTAAAAAAAAGTTATTTTCCTGCAATAAGAGATACAATGGTACGTAGAGGGTATGCTATCAAGGTCTCCTAGCCAGTTAACATATTTCAATGTCTGACACTGATTTGCCTCAGAGCCCTTTATATTCTTTTTTTAATCTTAAAACTTTTAATTAATTAATTAATTTAGAACATTTCCCCATGGTTACAGGGTTCATGCTCTATCCCTCCCCTTCCCCAGACCCCCTCCCACAGCCGACGCACAATTCCACTGGGCTTTACATGTGTCATTGATCAAGATCTCTTTCCATATTATTGATATCTGCACTAAGCCCTTTATATTCTTAAAGAAAATATATAGGATGTCAAAGATAGTGTCATCAAGTCAGCCAGATGTTAACTGGAAAAGGACCTCATATCCCTCATCTGTAAAATAAAAGGACTCTAGGAGCCTTTCTGGAGAAAACTCATGGAGTGATGTTGATTGAATGCTATCTAATCTTTGTTGCACCTTAAACAATGCTCAGAAATCCTCAAATCTTCCAAGCTGATTCCCTTATTTCAGTGTCTTTTAAATTTTTTCTATTCTCCATTCAGTTTTTAAACAAAATTCTTATTTTCTGTCTCAGTAACAATTCTAAGATGTAAGGACAAGGGCTAGACAGAGTTAAGAGACTTGTCCAGAGTCACAGAGGTAGGAAGACTGTGAGGCCAAATTTGAACCTAGATCCTCCCAGCTATCCACTGTGCCATTCAGCTACCCCAAGCCACTCACTTCCAGCAAAATGACTTCATGGTAGGCTACCTCAAATGCCTTCCTTTATACCTTAAATTTTTTTGTCTCCTAACCCAGATTAACTGTCTATTTTCTTTTATACAAAACCTAGAGTGATTGGCAAGAGATGGAGGTTCCTAAGTTCGAATAGCTCTAAATGGAAAATGTGCACACGACTTTTATAGTTTTCTAATGTTTAAATGTAAATTGTCCAAATAAATAAAAATGAAGCTACGTCAGGACAAAGTATGATTCCGTCAGAGACAAAGCTGTTATAAGCTTATGGAGGAAAGTTGTCTAAGAATGTGAGTGGACAAAATAATTCATCGTGCCCCACTTCCAGATGGGATGTCAAGGATTATATCTCACTGGTTGCCTCAGAGTTTGTGTTGTTGAGTTGTGAGGACCTGGAAAAAGAGAGTCATGCCACTTCTGTTAATAAACACAGAGATAAGACGTGAACCAGAAAACTATGGCTTGTAGAAATGAGGGGACCTCTTCTTTTCCTGAGAAAATCTGCAATAGTGTGAAAGAGGAAAAAATGTTTTATTTTTTTAAAATGGCACCATATACACAATAACATTTTTGCAATTACACACTTTCACACACTATTTTTCCCTTCAGAAGTTTATATGTAAATCTAAATTGGTCACACGTAAAACTGTCCCTATTTTGGAGTGACCCAGGAATCTTTTTCCTAGAAGAGTTCTTTTCTTAGTTTGCTTTCACTATGTCTGTTTTTACTCAAACTCACTCTCTTTCAGTTTAATTGGTTTAATGAGCACCAAGACTTAATCAACTAATATTATCATTAGCAAAAGCTGTGTAATCTTCCTCTTGTTTAAACAGAAGGGCTAAGATGGTCTCTTGGGCCTGGAAAATTTTTCTGCCCTAGGTTCAAAGTAGCAGTGATCTTATGAATTTGTGGGACTTCACAAGATGGCAGAGGCATGAGTAACATCATGGAACCATCTTTCAGGAGTGATGAAGAGCTAAGATTTTGTATTAACAAAAAACAATTTTCAAGAAATGGCTACTGATTTTTTAATTTCATTTAAAAAAAGAGTAAGGAGCATAAATAACAACAAAAAGGAAGAGTAATTTCTTTTTTTTTTTTTTTAAGGAAAATGTTTCTTATTTATTTATTTAGAATATGTTTCCACGGTTACATGATTCATGATTTTTCCCACCTCTTTCCCCTCCCCACCTCCCGGAGCTGACAAGCAATTCCACTGGGTTATACATGTATCATTGTTCTAAATCTATTTCTATATTATTCATATTTGCAATTAAGTGATCTTTTAATGTGGAAACCCCAATCATATATCCCCATTGAACCACATGATCAATCATGTTTTCCTTCTGTGTTTCTACTCCAACAGTAAGGAAGAGTAATTTCTAAATGACATTGATGTTTACTGAGTTGATATTGGGTCAATAAAAAGAAACTATCTATATAATTTTAAGTAATCCCCGTGGGGAGGCAGAGTAAAATTGAAAGCAATGAAAGAATACTGGTAATTTTTTAAGTGCTTGCTGTGTATATAGAACACTAGACCTAGGAAAGATTCTATTTCCACTCTTTACCTCCTGATGCCAGGCCTGGTGCTTTATCCACTGAACCACCTCGCTGCCCCTATACTTTTAGTCTTAGAGTAATATCTGAAGCACTGAAATGCTAAGTAATTTTCCCATGGTCATACATCTGTCAGAGGCAAGACTTTTACTTCAGTCTTTCTAATAACAAAGTTGGTCTTCTCTTCACTTTACTTCACTGAGATGACTCCTAATCCATTGACTGTTCCATTCTACCCCTTCTAATGAATCATTCTTCATTTTGTTTCTGTTCTCACTCTTCCCTCTTTCTTCCCCCTTAACTTAAATGTGGTTTCCTTGCTATACTCCAGTTAATAAGGAAGCAAACTTATTGTCCTGATATATGACTCATCTGTTCCTGCCTCTGAGTATTTGCTCATTTTATTTTCCCCAAACCTGGAACACCCCCTCTACTTCCTCCTCATTAAAAAACACACCACCCCAGCTTCAAAAAATGCTCCAAGAGCCGTTCTTCTGTGAAGCTTTCACATCATGGCTTGGTGCCAGTTACTCACAGCACTCCAGCAAAATCTCAAGCATTTGTGACAAGTTACACTGATTATATATATGACCAAATGGTATGCATAGATCTCTACTGCTCTATTGTTCCTATTACTTAAGGATTTTTAATGCCTGATACATTGGAAAGGATTTGGGATCAGAGGAAGTGGGTTCAAATCTGGATTCTTTCACTTTGTACCTGTGTGACTATGTTACTTCAACTCTTTGGACTTTAGGTTCCTCATTTCTAAATAGCCTCTGAAATCTCTTCCAGTTCAAGACCTTTGATCTTCTGATCTCTGGATTCTCCGTTCCTTCCTTTCCTCAGCTCCTTCCTTGACTTTAAGATCTTAGGTCACAGAACAACTTCCCATAGTGCCTAGTACAGTATGGAACAGAGTAAAGTGGATGTCCAAAAAGGAATGTTGTATTTGTTGTTCAGTCATGTCAGTCATATCCTACTATTTATTTCCTGGCAAAGATATTTGAAATTGTTTGCTATTTCCCTCTCCAGCTCATTTTACAGATGAGGAAACTGAGGCAATCAGGGTTAAGTAAACTTTCCCAGGGTCCATAACTCGTAAGCATCTGAGGTCAGATTGGAACTTGGGAAGATGAATCTTCCTGATTCCAGACCTGGCACTCTATCCACTGTTCCATGTAGCTGCCAAATGTTTTAGCAGATGTTTCATAGAGATATAGATTTGATATTGCCATCAATACAAATATATTTATAAATATACAAATATTTCTCTCTGTAAATGTATGTATGCATGTATGTATATATGTATAAAATTGTTCATTTGCTCTTGACTAAAGAAAAAACCCCAAGGATAGCTTGGTTTTGTAGCTCTTCATGAAGTTCTATAGTTACATGCTTTGGTCCAGATGTTTCTCTATTTGTAAGTAGTACAAATGCCATGTCATCGATATAAACAAAAGTCTCTGAAAGTTTGGAAAATTCATTTCTTTTGCCTAGCTGGATCATAAGAACTCCTGTACATTTTGCAGAGTTTGTTTCTTCAGTACAGTTACTCTAGAAATAAATGTCACCATAAATGGCTCCCAGGTGACTGTTTCTGTATTTTTATCAACTAGAATTTGGTATTTAGAAGAATCAAAGATACTTTTATATGAATTTGACACTCACAAGTGTTTGAAAGTGCACATCAATAAGAAAGTCACCTTAAAAAACATAATCTCTCTGTGAAACTAATTTGTACTTTTAGTGCATTGCTTGTCAGTCATAAAACTGGCTTTTTAGCAATTTGACGTTTTCTTTCTGGATATTTCTATGGACATGCTAACTCTAAAAGTCAACTCCTTAGATTTTAAGACAGGATGCTAATTTAAATGTTTCTTTTAATTGTAGAGCTGTCTCTAAATTTTAAAAGTTATTTTCACTTTCCAGTCCTTTCTCAGTGTAAAGGTATAAACATTTCAAAGATAAAAGAATAAAACTATCAGGATTAAGAAGGCTCCTCTGCATTATAGTTTGTCATCCAGACTGAATTAAAAACTCTGAATGACCAAGGCTTTTCTCCCAGAATACATAGATGAGGAAAAAGGTGGGAAACTCTTTGCATTTTCTAAACTGCCTTAAGGAAATTATTAACAGAATTGCTTGGAAATTAGTTCTCAGAGCACTTCAAACAGGCTTCATTAATTAGGTCCTTTTCATCAAAATCAGCATTTCTATTTTGACTAAGAATATGCTTTGGATGATTATAGCCATATATCCATGACAAATGGATCAACCCCCCCCCCAATGAACTCTGGTGGCTTAGGCTAATCTATACAGGATGCTAAAGATCATATTCCCAATCTAAAGGACTTAGAAATAAAACTGTAATAATAAGGGAAAAGACTTGTACAAAAATATTTATAGCTGCACTCTTTGTGGGGGCAAAAAATTGGAAAATGAGAGAATGTCCTTCAATTGGGGAATGGCTGAACAAATTGTGGTATCTGTTGGTGATGGAATACTACTGTGCTCAAAGGAATAAAGAACTGGAGGAATTCCATGTGAACTGGAAAAACCTCCAGGAATTGATACAGAGTGAAAGGAGCAGATCCAGGAGAACATTGTACACAGAGACTGATATACAGTGGTACAATCGAACATAATGGACTTCTCTACTAGCAGCAATGTAAGGATCCAGAGCAAGGCTGAGGGACTTATGAGAAAGAAAACTAGCCACATTCAGAGGAAGAACTGTGGGAGGAGAAACACAGAAGAAAAACAATAGCTTGAACACATGGGCTAATGGGGATATTATTGGGGATGTAGACACTAAGCAATAACTCTAGTCCAACTACCAATAATATGGAATTAGGTCTTGATCAATGATACATGTAAAACCCAGTGGAATTGTGCATCAGTTAAGAGGGGTTAGTGGGGTTTGGGGGAGAGGGAAGAACATGAAATATGTAACCAGGGGGAAATATTTTTAAAAAAAAGAAATAAAACTGTATTCAGACATTGCCTCTCTCTACTGACTTAGACTCTATAACCTAGAAAAACCTGGGAAGATTTATATGAAGAGATACAAAGTGAAATGAGTAGAACCAGGAGGATGCTGTATACAATAACAGCAATGATAAGTGATAATCAGCTCTGAATGAATTACATATTACCAGTAATATTTTTCATTTCATTTCCTTCAGGAAATTTTTTTCCAATATAAGTGATTTGTGTCTTTCATAACATGACAAATATGGAAATATGAATTGCCTGACAGCATATATGCAACCTGCCATGTTGGGGGGAGAATGTGGAAAGGAAGGGAGAGAACATGGATT
Organism: Gracilinanus agilis; assembly: GCF_016433145.1. Taxonomy (NCBI): domain Eukaryota; kingdom Metazoa; phylum Chordata; class Mammalia; order Didelphimorphia; family Didelphidae; genus Gracilinanus; species Gracilinanus agilis. The sequence goes on along the minus strand of NC_058132.1, from coordinate 462,609,252 downwards.
GTGGGATGTAAGAAAATGACTAATGAAATTGTATCTACATGTAATCTGGGAAAGTATAATATTATTATTATATATCCCATTTGACATTATATGATGTATAATAACCATACATATATAATAAAGAGCTATAAAAACAGTGATGGTACCTATTAGGAGGAAGAGTAAAAGGATATAAACTACCCTGTGCCTCTTTCCTTTGCTGACCTTCAGCATCCTTTTGTGTAATTGATGGATTTGGATGGGTCACTTGCCAAATTAGGTGGTTTATGCTGGTGTTTGGGGTGTCTGAAGAAGAAGGAAGCAAAAAGGAAAGGAATGCATTCTGAGAAACAGGGTGGTATAGTAGTTAGAACACTGGATTTGTAGTCAAAAAGATCTGGTTTCAAACATCGCTTTAGATTCTTCCTAGTTGTATGACCCTGGGAAAGCTGCTTAAGTTGTCTGGACCTTAGTTTTTTATCTGTGAAAGGAAGGTGTTAGACTTGATGGCCTCTGAAGCCCCTTCCAGCTTCTAAATCTTTGATGAGAAGCTAGGTTGAAAAAAAAAGTGTTAATAATAACTCATCCGAGGGAGGTAATATAGCTCTAAGAGGTTACTTATCTTGTCTTGAACCACAGTCAATAAGTGGCTGAGGCAGGACTGGAACTCAATAACGTATAAACTAACTCAATTTTCTCTCCTCTTTGTCTATTATACAAAGTGCTTTCATTACAGAAATGTGTGATTAAATGGACAGAGACCAGAAAAAACACTTATTTTGATATAAACAATCTGTTGTAATCAGATCAACAAAGTCCTGATCCCATGAACCATCTGCTGGGACTACAAAACAGCTTCTTTGCAAGGTATCAGTTCTGATGGAATTTAACTATAGTGGCTCTTCCTTTTCCTCTTGCATTTTGTTTATTTATTTTCATTTTTTAAAACACTTACCTTCTGTGTTATTATCAATCTTAAAACAGAAGCAAGGGCTAGGCAATCGAGATTAAGTGACTTGACCAGGGTCACACAGCTAAGAAATATCTGAGATTTTATTTGAACCCAGGTTCTCTTGACTCCAGGCCTGGCACTCTATCCGCTGAGCTACCTGACTGCTTTTTAATTTTTAACCATGCGGAAATGAATTCTCCCTTTCATGGCCTTCAAAAAAGACTTCAGAGCTAAGATACCACTTAAGAAGAAATGCTATATTTGAACCTATCTTTACACTTACTTAGGGAAAGAGGAAAAAAAGGTAATTAATCTGAATAAATAACCAGATAACTGTAACAATTAGGTTTGGGGTGTTTTCTGCTTAGATTCACTGGATAATTGCTCCAATTCTCCCCTTGACTTTTTAAGCACAGATGCCTGCCAAAAAGGCTTAAGAAAATGCAATTTGCATTAGCTAAGGAAGAGAATACAAGACAAAGCTTGGCTCAAGGGCTCTAATCCCAGAATCTGACCCTTGCTCCCAGTAATTCTCCTTTGGAATTTCCCACGTGCAGGGTGCTCTTCCCCAGCTCAGAGAGATGCTGCTGTTTGATGGGAACACCCTGGCCTTCCCACGTTTGCCTTCTCCATTCCAGCAATCATGGATGAATAGGGTGGGGCTTGTTTTTTTCCTCCCTCTGTCTCTGAGAAAGCAGCACTGGTAGGAAAAATATGCTACTGCATTTTTATAGTATGATGTGGATTCCTTCTGATGAACTAAGGGTTCTCTGTAGTTCTTTTCCCAAGACTAATGTGCCTTTGCCCTTGTTAGCAGCAATAACACCTTTCACTGTGGTCCCCATTTCATTGCCAAAGTCAATATGGATTATCCAAGTTCAAGAGGGATCAGCTTTCAGAGAATGCCTAGTTGCAATAAGAAGTTTTGTTGCTACCCTATTAGGGGAATGTTTCTGCAAAAATGTAACAATTTCTACCTCTTAGATTTCTTTTCCTTTTTATTCTTTCGTTTCAGATCTCATGGCAAAGTTATGTTAAGCTACTCACTCATCATGACCAAGGAAATGATATTTAGTATGGTGTCTCTCAGACTGTAAGCATGTGATAAATGACTGAGTTTCTGGAAGAAGTGAACAGAATAGCTATCATCAATAGCTTGACATATCTTCAAGAGCCTCCATGGAAATTCCTCTCTCCCATGTACGTCACTGAATCCTAGGTCAAAGACTTGGAGTTTGAAGATGTTATCAATTCTAATTTCATTTTACTGCTGAGGAATCTATGGCCCGAAACAATTAAGATTTGGCCAGGGTCATATAGGGAATATCAGAAGCAAAATTTGAATCCAATCTCTGGATCCAATCCCATTTCTCATTCCACTAATGAGGTGGTAAGTCTGTTCTGGTTCTAGAGAGCTAGACCTTTCTTTATGCTTGCAACATAATTGGCCATAGTAGAGCATAGTCTTCTCTTTTCTTCTTATTCAAGTGTCTCATGAATGGTAACTTTATATTTCTGATTTCTTTCCCTCCCTTCTACAAAGAGCAGCTCTCCATCCTCTTCTTCCTCCTCTTCTCTTCTCTGCTGGCATTTCTAACATCACTGCTTCCCTCCATTCTTGGCAAGCTAGGAGTCTGAAAGTGCTCCATGATAGTTACTTTTGGAGGATGCCACAGAGAGCATCACTGTATACATTTTCTCTGCTTTCTTTCCTCGGATTTCTAAGGTCTTTATCTCTTCTTCTTCTTCTTCCTCCTCCTCCTACTCCTCCTCCTTCTTCTTCTTTTTCATTTCCCCAAGTCAAGTCAAGTCACTGAGAACTAATTTTATTATTATTATTATTATTATTTTTAGAAACCCTTACCTTCCATCTTGGAGTCCATACTGTGTATTGGCTCCAAGGCAGAAGAGTGGTAAGGGCTAGGCAATGGGGTTTAAGTGACTTGCCCAAGATCATACAGCTAGGAAGTGTCTAATGCCAGATTTGAACCTAGGACTTCCCATCTCTAAGAGATCTGGCCCTCAAGCTACTGAGCCACCCAGCTGCCCCCTACCTAAGAATTTATTAAGACCTACTGTGTACCAGGAAGGGACAGCTATGTGGCACTGTGGATAGAGATCAAGAAGTTTAAGAACTGAGTTAGAAATCAATCCCTGGGCACTTACTAGCTACATGACCCTGGGCAAGTCATTTGACTTTGTTTGCCTCAGCTTTCTCATTTGTAAAATAAGCCAGAAAAGGAAATGGTAAACCACTCCAATACCTTTGCCAAGAAAACCACATAAGTGATTACTAAGAAAAGACTTAAAAGGCTGAACAACAACAACATACCAGGAACTATGTTCTGGAAGTGCTAGAAATACAAAGAAAAGCAAAAACACCCCCTGCCCTTAAGGAGCACACAGTCTAATGGAGGAGACAACATGTAAAGAACTGTGTACATACAAGATATATACAAGAAAAATGGGAGATAATCTCAGAGAAAGGCTCTAACAGTAAGGACTGGGAAAGATTTTTTACACAAGTGGGAATTTTAGCTAAGGTTGAAGAAAACCAGAAAAGCAAACAGGCAGAAGTGGGATGGGAAAAAGATCTTGGTGTGGGAGAATGTCAATGAAAATATTGTGAAATGGAATGTCTTGAGTGAGGAATAACAAGGAAACCAATCACCAGACCATGCTCATGTTCTGGGGCTCAGTGTCAACAGATATGTGGCCTGTCAATTCAGCCCACTGGGGTCTAAGAAAGATATTGAATCAATGCTAATCTTCCTTTCTTAAACATGAGTCTTTCTGGATAGTCAGAAGGTAATATTGATAAACGTAATTTCAATTTATAGAAACTACTTTGGGATGGAGTTGCATGTTTTTATTCATCTAGAATATTCCTCCAAAGTCTATATACATTTTAATTCTGTGATTTATAAAGAGCCTTTGAACCTCAAGGAAATTAATCTATGTCTTATTTTGAATTCATTTTATTGACAATAGCTTATTGGCCAATTGTTGAAAGACACAAGAAATTGGTATTGAGGTAATGAGAGAACCAAGACCAAACTCTAGCAAAACCAATTAAAAGTCAAGCAAAAAGACATTAGTATTCTTAAGAGCCAAGGTAATATGCAGAATTAAAAAGGATTTGGGAAGACTTCATGTAAAAGGGTGGGCTTTTGCTTGGAACTTAAAGACAGAAAGATCAGTAGCTAGAGAAGGGAAGGGAAAGCATTTTAGACATGGGGAACAGACAAAGAAAATGGCTGGAGCCAAGAACCAGTGTCTTATTTGTAGAACAGCCAGGAGGCCAATGTTACTGGATTGAAGAGTATGTGCTGGGGAGAAATGTATAAGAAAGCTGGAAAGGTGGGAAGGTGAAAGGTTATGAAGGGTTTTGAATGCGAAATAGCATTTTGTATTTGCTTCTGGAAATAATAGGAAATCATTAGAGTTTTTGAGCGAGGGAGCAGGGTGATGTGATTAGAACAACCTTTTAGGAAAATTACTTTAGTGGCTGAATGAAGGATGGACTGGAGTGGGGAGACAGTTGAGGTAGGACTTATACACCACCAGGCTATAGAGATAATCAAGACACGAGGGGATGAAAGTCTACACCAGAGTGGTAGCAATGTCAGGGGAAAGAGGGGGGCCTATTTAAGATAGCATAAAGGTGAAATTAATAGGTCTTGGCAATAGCTTGGTTATGGGGGGGATGAGAGATGGTGAGCAGCCCAGGCTGACTCCTACATTTTGATAACCTCTATGACAATTTCTTTGAGCAGTTGGGAAGATGCTCTTTTATAGAGTCTGAGTGACACAGAAAGAATGAATTCAGAATCAGTTATAATCTCAGCATTGGAAGGAGTATTTAGTCGAATCTATATCTGAAAATTATTCCATTCAACAAACACAACAGTCATCGAGCCTTGGCTCAGAGACCTCCATAAAAAGGGAATTCACCACCCCCTGAAGCAGTCTTTTCTGCTTTTGGAAAACTCTTATTGGAAGGAACTTTTCCTATTATATTACGTTTTCCATTTAGCATAGCATGTAGTACATAATAGCTATTTAATAAATGCTTGTCAAATGAACTAGGAAACACATCCAAATTTATTTGTTCCTACTTCTGTTTTCTCAAGCCTAGAACAATGACCACAAGATTTTAGATGGAACTAGACAGGATCCCAGAGGCTATCCAGTTCAAAGCCCTTATTTTTAAGATGAGGGACCTAAGACCCAGGGAAGTTAAGGGACTTGCCCAAGTATCATAAGTAGTAAACTGATAAGAAAAAGTGAAGACCATGTACCAAATGGGATTGGTTCTGTGTGAAAATCAAGAAAACCAATCAGATTTTATTGCATGAACACTGACTCAGTCTTATCGTGACAAATGCATTTTCTTCCATCTTATTTTTGTTTTACACCCATGGGAAACTAGATGGCATAAGTCACATATTGTTTCATAAATTTAAGAGGATACAATTAATCAACGTCTTTCCATTTTAGTAACAACAACCCCAAAACCTACTCATCTCCCTCCCAAATCAACTGAAATTATTCTTTCCCCTCTCCAACTTGGAAAGCCCCCAACTTTTCCTCCAATTAGAAATCAGATTATCTAATTTTATATCTTGGTTAATTGTTTTTTCTTGCAATCAATTGATCCTATTTGATTGTTTTTAATATATAAAAATCTGCTCTACTCTATATTCAAGGTCTTGGACTGACCAAGAAGTCCATTGATCCATTTATCATGACTTCTTAGCTAATAAATTACTTTTGTTCAGATTGATTGGTTATCTATTATTAATTAACCACTACAGAACATCAGAGGTGGGAATTGAACACAGATCTGACTTCACAGTCATTGCTCTTTCTATAGCCACTTCCCATGACAACCCTTCTTCTCCATGAGTTTTTCCAGTTTACCCTATGCTTTCTGGGAGAAAAAATGTTTTTGGAAAAACCCAGTATTATACAAATGAATCACTAAGCTGAATCACTAGATTTGACTAAATGACTTTTGAATATTAAAAAAATTAAATATCTCCTTAAAGTACAAAGGTTTACCACAACTGAGGATATTCAAAAGAATGTGGTATGGACTGACAAAAGTTCTGAAAACATTTTGAGCAATTGCAGGCATAGCAGCGGAAGACCTGAAGCTCTCCCTGAAGCTCTGATGGGTTCTATGTGTATTTGCATGAAAAAAGTCTGGCGTGTTTGGTTAAGAGCAAAGTCATTACTTTATCACCATATTTTGAGTGATTACATTTTCTCTTAATGAAGAATTGAGTTTATTATCCAACTAAATTCAGCTGAAGTACAGTCATCCCTATTCAGAAGGGAGCTGGAAGATGAGCTATTTTTGATTTACTTGAGGCAAAGGGTAAAAACTAATCAGCAAAGATACAGTGCCAAGGAAGAGTCACCTACCATGAAAAGGGCTTCATAACTCTCAATCATCTTTTGTACCACAGCAATAATAGCAGTGCTCTCTTCTGCTCGAGCTGAACTCTGGACTGAGAACTCTTTGTCTGAAGACTTCTGCTTATGCAGCAGGTTAGGTCCAAATATGGTGGCCAAGTTAAGTGATGTCATTTTATTCCCAGTGACCTAGGAAACAGCAACAAATATAAGTCAGTCAATGGTTTATCTTTTCAGAGTCCTTAGTGCCAGCTCAGTCATTACTTTTATTCCTCTTGTGTTATGTTCCCCACTCCCCTACTACATTGTCTCCAACATTCCTGTTCAATTGTATGAGCATCAAGACAGCATCATGGAGCTTAGCACAGTGGTTGGCATATAGTAGATACTAAACAAATCTTTATTGATTGATTGGTTATAGGGCATAGATGCAGAGTGGGATGGGTTCTTAGAGGTCTAGTCTAACAGTCATATTCCCATTTCTCAGGTGAAGCAACTGAGACCAATGGAGGGAATGCTCAAGGTTATATTAAGGAATAAGAAAAGGCAGGATTTGAATCTAGATCCTTTGACTTTAAAGCCAGTGTTCTTTCTACTGTACCACATTACCTGCTAAGTATCATTATTTTCCATTTCCTTTATATCTTCTAAGGAAAATTCATCAAAATAGGAACTAAGAGAACACATAAAGTTCTCTTTTCTGCTCCAAATTCTGAAAATGTCCAGTTAGTAATGTATCACATCACTAGTTAGTCTACAGTTAAGAAAACTTGAAAACTATTCTTCATATCTTTTATTTTACCAAAGTTCATATTTTGCTAGCCTTGATTATTAGAACCCTCCCGTATTTTCAGAATCTGTCACTTACTGAAGGGAGATATCCTTTCTTCTTGGAATGAACTCCATTTGTCCTTGCAATCCAAGGAAATCTTGGATTAGGTTCAAAATGTCAAACTCAAGGGCCCTGAATGGTTCTTCAGAAAACTGAATTGAGCCCTATTCTTGCTCTGCAAACTACTGGGCTGGCATCTGGCCTGGCACTTCCAGGATCATACTTTGGCTGGTTTATTTTTAGAAAGCAAGGCTGTTTTCAGGTGAATGAACTAATGCCAAGTTCAAGTAGACTGTTGGGTAAGCAGTGGGGATTACAAGAAAAATTGTGCTTACACAGTTGTTCCATTCCTCCCAACTCACCCTGCCCTTCTTCTGTTTTTAATTCTTTCTATAAAATGTGTTAAGTGCAGTATCGTTTTTCCCATTTGAAATTTATGGGGTATGGAAAAAAACAAGCTAATTGAAATGAATGATCAAATCACAATATATAATTTCAAGGCTTTTTTGAGTGTTATGTTTTAACATATCAGCAGAAATTCCTCATTTTATGGCTTTTTAAAAAAAAGGATGCACAGAATAAGAATAATCATACAATAAATATAAGCACCCTTGTGTCCATCTTCTTTTACTATAAATGGAATGTGAATTATGCCCAGTAAAACCTCAAAAAAATCCTCCTGTTGATCACCATATTACCAATGCTGTGTTTTGGTAGTATTTTTTGTTTGTTTGTTTGACTATTAGAAAAGCTGGGACAATAAAGTTGCTCAAAGCCTATAATTGCCATTGAATCCCAAGACTAATTCTATATATTTTTAAATTCTGGGGCAAAACAAAAATAAAAAACTGCAATGTATGTTAGAAGTTAGATAATTTGTATGGTTCATTATGGATAATTTAGACCTCAAGAGGGTTTATAAAATTCTGAATTACCTAATTCATTACTTACATTGAACACAGAGAAACAGTATGGGTATAATGGATAGAGTTGCTGGCCTTGGAGCTAGGAAGTTGTTAAATTGTTTCAGTCATGTCTGACTCTTCATGATTCCATCTAGGGATTTCTTGGCCAAGATACTCTAGTGGTTTTCCATTTCCTTCTCCAGCTTATTTTACAGATGAGGAAACTGAGGCAAACAGGGTTAAGTGATTTGCCCAGGGTCATACAACTAGTAAGTATCTGAAGCTGGATTTAAATTTATGAAGAGTTCCTGACTCCAGGCCCAGGACTCTATCCATTCTGCCACCAAGCTGTCAGGAAGATCTGCTTTCAAATTTCACCTCAAACATGTACTTTCTGCTTTAATTTGGACAAGTCTCTTAAACTCTCAGTGATTAGAACAGCCCAATAAGTCCCTAAGTTATAATTGTTTATTTGCAATAGTAGAGGGAGTTCCTCTACCAATAATTAATTCCCTATACCAGTGATGGGCAAACTTTTTAAAGAGGGGGCCAAAAGAAAGGAAATGCTTATCTGTCAGTCTGTCTCTAAGGCAACTCGAAGTTTCATCTTATTGTATCCTACTCTTTGTATTCGTCAGATTAGGAATAATGTCATGCAGCCAGATAGAACATTTCACGGGGCTGCATCTGGCCTGAGGGCTTTAGTTTGCCCATCACTGCCCTATACTGATGAATTCCTAGACCAAAATTCTTGAAACTGAAAAGACCACCTAGATAATATAGTTCATACTCACATAATGTCTTACAGTTTAATGTAGGCAATAGAAGGATTTTGGAACCAAAAGAACTAAATTCAAGTTGTAATTCATCCTTTCTAGCTAAGTGACTCTGCATAAATTCCTTTGGGTCACACCTCTTTTGTAAAAATATGGATAATAAGACTTATCGTATCTCATTGTTGTTTGTCCATCATTTTTGAAAAGGATCAATCACATGGGTTACTCTGGATTTAGGTGAGATAGAGTTGCATAAAGTTATCAGCCTCATTTTCTCTTTCAGAGTCATTCAAGTCCCGTGACAGCCCAAAAGTCAGGATGACTGGTGCTGGTCCAGGTTGCAGTGGAGACCCTTGGTTTCTTTTAGGTCTGGCCAAACTCTAGACATTCCACAGTGCCTACTTCAACTACTCTCATGGCCCTTGGGACAAATTGTTCTTATCCATCCATCATACCAGGAAAGGAATTCATATCCTTGGGGTGGCCATCCCCCTAATTCAACATTTGGTTTGGGGTTTGTTGGTTACTTTCAATCTGCCTTTGTCCATTCGCCAGACGGTTTTACAGGGGTGAAGCCGTTGAGCATTGAGAATATCCCAGAGGATTATAAACTCTGGTGACGTCTGCTCAGCTGGAGTTGAGACCTGGCAACTGGATCTATTTCCTGAGTCTGAGGACGGAGGGGTTCTTCACCAAAAGATTGGTTACTAAGTAATGAAGCTTGGGGATCTAATGATATATAAATAAGATAAAAATTTAAAAATCCAATGACTGTTGTCAGTCTATAGGTTCTATAGTGATTGAGGCAGTGTGGTGGGAATGGGTGGAAAGATTGCTAAAAGCTACACAGGTTTTTATATCATAAATATGTATCATATCAAATATATGTCATATATACCATATCATCATATATCTATCATATCAATATCCATATATTCTACATAATTCATATATAGTGCCTACTACAGAACAGATACTTGTGTTAGAAATTAGGAAAATAAAGAGAAAAAGGAAACCCAACCTTTCCTCTAAGATATTATCTTCCAACTATTAACTTTAATTTAGATGCTGGTATAACTAGTGGATTCTCAGGCCATAACAAGTCCTCTGTCCTGCCCCTTGGCTCTTCCCATTGCTTCTGCCCTCTTGGTTCCTTCCTCTTGGCTTTATCATCCACCCCCTTAGTCCTTCCCAGGCTTCATGTTATCAATTATATGAGGATTGGCCTAGAGGCCAACTCCTGTGGTCAGAAATGTTTTCTGGTCTTTGAACTTGCCTGCAATGAGCTTCCTTCAGTTCCTTACTTTAAAGATTGTGTCTCCACTCCCCTCCCTTTTTCTTGGAATACGTACTAATATATTTCAATCATTAAAAGAATTTATCCTGATTTTGTATAGTTCATGAGTGTCTGTTGCTTTTTAAACAAACAAACAACAAACCCTCAACCTATTGGTCTGAGACAAATTTAGGTCTTGCACATAATAACACATTGGATAAGCTACTGGAGAAGATGAACTATATCGACATTATCATTCTTGTTATAAACAAAACCAGAAGGTATAAAGAATGAATAGCTAAGCTGAAGGACAATTTGGACTCTCCTTGGAGAAGTAGATAAATAAAACTGATCTTATTATCACCTTAAGGCAAACACTCATTGCACAGAACACTTGTGCATCTTATCTTGTAGGTCCCCAATCAGCACATGTCAACATAAGTTGCAGAGGATAAAGATATTAAGAAATTCTCTGAAGAACTCAGAAAGATCATCATCTAAAAGCCAAGATGGCAGAATACAGGTCAGGACCCAGCTGAACTCTCTCAACATTCCCCTCCAAACAATTTTAAAATAACTCCTCAAATCAAATTTTGGTGTGGCAGAGCCAAAAAAAGGTCAGAGGGAGACATTTTTCCATCCTAAGATAACTTAGGAGGTCCCCAGGGGAAGTCTGTAATAGCTGAGCTCTTCAGGAGCAGCAGCAGCGGGCCTTAGAGGTGGTAACAGCAGCATAGCAGCAGCTTCAAGAACTCTCAGCCCAAAGATGGCAAGAGGGTCAGACAACTAATATCACAGGAAACCCTTTGCTGGCACTGCGTGTAGCTGGTGCAGATTAGCAACTCAATTGGCCATAAATAGATCTTGGTCAAAGTTCCAGAGTGAAGCGGAGAGTTTTTGATTGGTCACAAGGGAGCAGAGTACCAGGCCCAAGAGGAGCATTAGTGCTTGTGACTGCAGGAGACCAGGGTCCTTTTCTGGACCAAGAACAGAGGGAAGACCAGGAGAGCAGTGATCACATCTCTCCTAAGATATTATCACCTTGGAAACAGAAAACCTGCAGATCCCCTAGAACCAGCTCTGAAAACAACAGCAAAAAAAAAAAAAAAAAAAACAAACATCTGAAGTTTGGCATGATGCCTCCTTATCCCAAGGTGAACAGAGCCTAACTTTAACATAAAATTCAAAGTGAAAATGAAGGGATAGAAAAATAGACAAACAACAAACAAGGGAAGGGAGAGGTAGAATGGGATAATTCTTCCCACCTAAAAAAAACTCACAAGGAAGAACTTTCATAGAGGAGGGGAAAATGGAAAGGGTGGGCAATTCTTAAACCTTACTCTTATTGGAATTGGTTTAAAGAGGAAAATATACATAATATGCATATCTGTTTACACACACACACACACACATATATATATACACATATACATACATACATACATACATATACATATATATACACACATTAGAGAAATCTATCTCACCCATTGGGGAAATAGTAGGGGCAGGGGATAAGTGATACAGAAGGGGAAAATTGATAAAAGGGGGGGTGGATTAGGGGGATAGAGGTCAGAAACAAAATAGCCTTTTGAGGAGGGACAGGATAAAAAAAGAGAAAAAATTATAAACAGAAGAAAATGGATAGAAATAAAAAGTTAGCAATTATATCAGTGAATGTGAATGAGATGAGTTAACCTGTAAAAACAGAAGCAGAGAGAAGAATGGAATAGAAACCAGAATCCACCATTATATTGTATACAAGAGACACATTTGAAACAGAAAGACACACAGAGTTAAAAGAAAGGGCTGGAGTTGAATCTAATATAATTCAGCTAAAGTAAAAAAAGACAGGAGTAACATCACAATCTCAGACAAATCAAAAGCAAAAAAAGACCTAATTAAAAGAGATAATCAGGGAAATTACATTTTGCTAAAAGATACCATAGACAATGAAGTAATATCAAAAGATTTTCCAGGAATTTTTTTCTGACAAAAACTTCATTTCTCAAATATATAAGGAACTGAGTAAATTTTATTAAAAAAACAAACATTATTTAATTGATAAAAAGATTGAAGGTCAGTGGTTCCCAAACTTTTTTGGCCTACTGCCCCCTTTCCAGAAAAAATATTACTTAGTGCCCCCTGGAAATTATGAAACTATTTATTGAACTCAGAATAGAATGTAATACAAAAAAAGTGTGGCTATCACCACACCCCTAGGATCACTGCAGCACCCACCAGGGGGCAGTAGCGCCCACTTTGGGAATGACTTAAGGAGACAAACAGGCAGTTTTTCAGAAGAAGAAATCAAAGCTATCTGTGGGGGAAAAAATGCTCTAATACTATTGGCTAGAGAAACATCATTTCACACCTATGGAATGGAGAGGATGAAGGAAAATAGGCACATTAATGAACTGTTGCTGGAGTAGTAGTAACTGGTCCAATCATTCTGGAGAACAGTCTGGAACTGTACTCAAAGTGCTATAAAACTCTGTGTACCTTTAGATCAAGGATTATGACTACAGGATTTATATCTGAAAGAGATCAAAGGAAAAGGATATCTATATGTACAAAAATATTTATAGCAGCTCTTTTTGTGGGGGCAAAAAACTAGAAAATGAGGGACCACCCATCAGTTGGAGAATAGCTGAACAGTTGTGGTAGGAGGACTATTGCACTATAAGAAATGACAACGGGGGGGGGGGTGATTTCAGAAAAACATAGCAAGATCTATATAAACTGATATGAAATGAAGTGAAAAGAAGCATGAGATTGCTGTGTCCAATAACAGCAATGATGTAATGATGATCCGTTGTGAAAGACTTGGCTATTCTGGTCAATGCAATGATCCAAGAAAGTTCCAAAGGACTCATGATGAAAAATGCTAACCACCTCCAAAGCGAGAACTGATGCATTCTGGGTGCAAATTGAAGTGTGTGTGTATATATATATATATATATATATATATATATATATATATATATATATATATATGGGTTTTTTTTGCTTTTTTCCCTCATCATAGTTAATATGGAAATGTTTTGAATGATCTCACATGAATAATTAATATCATATTGTTTGCTTTTTCAGTGGGTTGGGGAGGGATGGCATGGAAAGAATCTGGAACTCAAAATTTAAAAAGAAAAAAAATGTTAAAAGAAATAAAACATTTTTTAAAAGATAAGAAATTAAAGAATAGACAAACTTGTAGGTTACTTAGAAGTTTCATGCCAGCACATCATAAATATACATATATTTTATATGATATACAAATTATATGTAAATTATATATGTATGTATATATGTGTTTTACATACATATATGAATATATATGGGTGAAATTTTGTTTTCATTTCTAGGAAGAGTCAAGAGACAGCCCAGCAAAGTGGAAAGAATGACTCGGGAGTCGGAAGAATTAGGTTTAAATACTATCCGAGTCACTGACCACCTATTTGATCGTGGGCTAACTTCTAAGCCTCAACTTCCTAATCTATAAAATAGGAATAATAATACCTTTAAAATCCACCTCCAAAGGGTTGTTAGGCATTTTATCATGATCATTTTTATAGTAACATCAAAAAGGTAGTAGCAGATTCAGGGGTTATTTTAGCTTTCATTGATGATTTTCCATTACTTTAGAATTAATGTGCCTTTTTTCTTCTCCTACATTATTTGAGAAACAATGAATGATGGGTCTAGTGAGACAGGATTCTTCTTCCTATCCAAGTCCTAAATTGAACAGTTTAAAGCTTCTGTTATATCTATAGCTCAAAGGCCTAACAGTCAGTCACATCACATGAAGGTGTCAAAAAAATGTGATCTGAACCAGATTAAAGTGTCATTTGGAAATATTTAATGAAATAAATAAAAATAGACTAGAACAGAGAAAACATTAATATGTGGGTTTTTCAGTCAAAGTGTGGCTCACAAGGATCCTTGTGCACAGTTTAGTGGCCTTTGTTTCTATTTTAATTTGATACCACAGTATTACATATAACTATTTAATAATTACTGAGCCTGCATTAACATGTATGCTGTATTACTTCACCTTAATTAGTTAGTAGGCCATTAGATTATAAGCTAATCAAGGACAGGGATTGTCTTTTGCTTCTTTTTGTATTTCTAGTACTTAATCTAGTACCTGGCACAGATTAAAAGCCTAATAAATGCTTACTGATTGATTGCCTGGCAAATGAAGAACATCCCAGTAGCATCAATATTGGTGATAGGATACAACATAAAGAATTGGATTTGTTCTTTCTTTAGAAAAAAATTAGTAGAGAATAGATGCACTGGGAAAATTAAATGACCTACAATATTATAGAATCTGTAGCATAACAGTAAACTTCTTTATTGGGTTTTTAATTGAACCATCTACTAAATGCTTCCTCTTAGAATCACAAAATTCTCTTAGGGACTGAATCCTCATTGAAAAAAGAGACCGAATACTCCAGCCTCTTATTTTTGTTCATGAAAAATTTAGTCGTATGAGACAGCCATTGGGATCTCCTGTAGCTCTGGAGCCATGATCTCATGATATATTATGGCCAAGTGATTGGACTCAAAGGTAATCATTCCCTCCAGCTGAATTTCCATAGCATGTTTTTTTTTTTCATGCCCTTGAAATATGCTTGTGAATGAGTTCAACCTCTCCCAGAGCCTGAATAGCGAACACATACCTCTTGTCCATCTTTGTCTACATTGTCGTCCGCGTGTCTGGCCACTGTGGAGAGGAACTGTAGCAATCTGTGGAGGGTGTCACAATTGCAGGGAGGTAGAAGGTAGATAAGGAGTTGTAAGGTGCTCAGCTGCTCCTCAGGATCTAATACTAAAGCAAAGAGAAAAGTGAGCTAATTCTAAAAAGCAACAAACATTTATTGGGCACCCACACTATACTGGTGCTGGGGATACAAAAACAAAGAATTAAACAATTCATGACCTCAAGGGGCTTAAAATTTAAATGGGGGAGGCAATAGAAAAACATGTGCATCATAAATATAAAATTAATAAATGGAAACAAAATGTTGTTACACATAAAATAGTATGTAAAGGAGTATACTAGATGTTAGAAAGGCTTTGCCTAGAGCCAGGGTCCTTAACCTTTTTGTGTCAGGGACTCTTTTGGCAATCTAGTGAAGTCTATTGACCTCTCCTCAGAATCATGTTTTTCAATGCTTAAAATAAAATGCATAGGATTACAAAGGAAGTCAATTACAATGAAATGGTCACCAAAGTACTTAACAAACAAGTTCATTTACTCTACTCTGACTTTGTAGAAGATGATCATTTGAGCTACTGTTTTCCAAGGAATAAAGGAATTCTATGAGATAGAATGGGAAAAGCATGAGAAACAGCTAATTCAAAGGCAGGGAGGTAGGAAATAAGAGTTCCATTTGTAAGAAACAAAAAATGACAGTTTGGCTAAATCAAATCATGCTAGAGAGAAAGTGATTTCCAGTGAGTCTGGAAAGATAGTTGGGGGAAAGTTTGTATAGGACCTTAAAAGCTAAACAGAGGAGTTTGTATTTGATACTAGAGACAAGAAGAAGCTACTGGAATTGATTGAGTAGGATAATGACATGATTAGAACTGAGTTTAAGGAAAATTACTTTGGCAGCAGTATTCATTAGAGATTGGAGTGGAAAGGCAATTGAGACAGGGAGATCAAAATCAATCAGATGAGGCAACTATACCATGTATGAAAGGGAATACTATGGTTATTGATGGTTCATTAAGTTAATTTCATCTATCCTGAGACTTATAGCTTACTTTCTTATTTAAGGCATGACATAAGAGTCTTACTTTTTTGTCTGAACACTAGTGAAGGCTTTTAAATTTGACTTTACAATTCATCAGAGGTTCATTTTTGTCATTCCAACCAACAGGGTGAATTTCACAGAAATCATGCATTTCAACCCATGATACCCTCTGCTGTACTCCCAACACATAAGCATAATGGCAGTAGCTAGAATTATCAGAGCTGTCCAAACATTCATCTATCCCCCCAAGGGGAAGAACACCTTTCTTCATAAATAAACCAAAAACAATATTCTTACAAGAGGAGATACTGGGTTTTAATATCACTTCTCATATTTTTACCCCTTCTATTTATCTACCCTCTTGTGACTTCTCTCCTAATAACAAGGTCAAAAACATTTTACCCATAGGCACATAAAGTAGAACCTCTTGGTGAAACTAATAATAATTTGATAGCATCTTCTAGAGAAGATTCAACAATCTTTTGAGAATCATTCAAAGATATTTTCAGTATGTTTTAAACATTTCTTACAGATTTGTTTTCCCCCTTTCCGACTAGGAAATCATGAAAACCTCTCCCAGAAGGGTTGTTCAATGGGCATAGCTATGAATATCGATGGTAATAAATGCAAAAACAAACCAAAACAAAAATGGTTTATCAAGAAAGACACAATAAGATTTGGCTGGGTGGGGAGTCCAAAGGAATGTACTTCACAGGTATTTTCCCATCCTTTCCCAAACAAGCTCTGAGACTTACAGATAGTGTTGATGAAGGCAGTATAGAGTTCCCTGGTGAGAAGGGGGTCTGGCATGTCCCTTAAAAATTCTTTCAGCAATGCAGCCACATCATGGACACTGTGTTCCTCTTCCAGTGAAACATCAACACCACGGTCAAATTCCTCACGCAACTAGAAGAAATGAGGGTGCAAAGAACAGTCACACCACAACTCTCTCAGCCTCTATTACAAGAACTAGCTAGAGGGCAGCTCTTTGAAATTCCATGCCCAGTGTGAGGATATCCCTGGTGACTTCCCTGACTATAATCTGGGTTGATGTTAGACTCTCAGATTTGCCCTTTCTGGGTAAGGTTATGTAGACCAGGGGCTTGAGATACTTTTTTCATTTCCTACTTTAAAAAATTCAGTAGCTGGGGATCCTAAAATATTTTGGCATCATGACATTAACAGGCTGGAAAGAGATGACAAAATGATTCTTTTGTAGACTGGAGCTAAATCCACGCAAGGAGGTCAAATTTGTTCAGAGAACTGGCAGTCTATGAAGAGTTTTAACAATTGCCCCTGGCTAACCAGACATCCACAGAAGGTGGACAGATGATTGATCAAAGATACTTCTCCCTCTGACAGAAATACAAGGGTTGCTATAGCAAATGACCTTGAGCTGATGCTGGTAGAGGAATCTTTAGTCTCTTAAAGTTCTTTTAAGGGGAAGATTGATAGCTTGGAAGATGCCATAGGCTCAGACTTCAGCATGTACTGTGGGAAGCCCCCACAATGTACTATGGGTAGCTGAGCCATAATGTCCTCCTTATCCCCTAGAATCAACCCCAATGACATTTCATTCTGGTCCTACCCTTCAAAAGGAGGATAATTGGAGGAAAGGCAGTCTGGTGGATCTGGAAATGGAAAACTTAAATCTAACTCTAACTCTAAGCCTGCCTATCTCTATTAAGTAGCTCTATTATTTAATAATTGTGTGCCTTGAGCAAGTCGTTTGTTATTTTGGGTTTCAACTTCCTCATGTTTAAAAGGAGGGCCAACATGATACATTGGAATCCACAGCTTTTGTGTGAAGCCCAGCTCAATCATTTAGTAGTTTGTATGGTGGTGTTCAGTCATTTTTAGTCATGTCTGACTGTGACCACATGGATCATAGCTATTCTCAGGACTTTTCTTAGCAAGGATTGTCAAGTAGTTTGCCATTTCCTTCTTTAGCAAATCCAATGGATCCCTTTGTCAGGAAATTAGAAGTTAAGTGTTTTGTCCAGGAGTTACACAGCTAGGAAGTGTCTGAGGCTAGATTTGAATTCAGGCCTTTCTGACTCCAGGCCCAGCATTCTAACCACTGAGCCATTTAGCTTCCAACTTTGTGTGACCTCAGGCAATTAACCTCTTAGTTTTTTCCCCTGAAAAATGATGAAGTTATATAATGACCTCTAAGACCTATTTCAACTCTAAATCTGATAGGATGGCCAGAAAAATCTCTCTGCTGCCTTCCAGTTTTAAATACTAAATTCCAATGTCTTTGAATTATTAAGAATTTTTTTCCAAATACTTATCTAAAAATCAATAACCTATAACTGCTACCTGTTGTTCTTGTTTTTGGTCCTCTTGAGTAAAATGAATCCCTTTTCCATGATATGGTCTTTTATATATTTGAAAATTATTATTATCTTCCCATTTTCTCTAGATTAAATTACCTCAAAACTCAATTATTTCTCATATGTTATATCATGGAATTCTTCGAGTTCTGCTTGCTCTCCTTTGGACATAGTACAACATTTTAACATTTCAACATTTACGGTTTTAGTGGTATGGACACTGATCTTGACTGCAACCAGTTTGTGACCTAGCAGATGGCCACTGAGACCAAAAAATTTAAATCCCAAGAATTCAACCCAGTGATTAACTTCACTGAATTGAGCCAATCTAACAGTCCTTCCTCATATATAAACTTTGTAGTTTAATAAGACTATGAGACAGAAATTATTTTTATTCTTTTTTCTTCCTTCTTTACCTTTTTCTTTCTCCTTTCTCTCTTCTCTCTCTTTCCCTCCCTATTTTCCTTTCCTCTCCTCTCCTTTCTTCTCCTTTCCTCTCTCTCTTCTCCTTTTCTCTCCTTTCCTTTCCTTTCCTTCCTTCCTCTCTTCTTTCAAGCCTTTACAGCTTAATAAGATTATGATGAGACAGAAATTACTTATATTCTTTCTTTTTTTCCTTCTTTGTACTTTTCTTTCTCTTTTCTCTCTTTCCTCCCCTTAATCTTCCTTCCTTCCTTTCTTTCTCTTATTCTCCAACCTGGCCAGTTCACCTCTCCTTAGGAACCTTGTGGCCATCTCATCATGGAAATTCACCATATTTATGCCAGATTTAGTGGGGTTGTTCTGGGGTGCAGTGTCAGATTCACTTGTCTAGAGTTTCTAGAATCTACCATTTTCCCCTATGTTGAAAAATTATTACAGTATTTTCCAGTCTTCTATCTTCAGTCACCTTGCCATTTCTCCATGATTCCTCAAACAATCCTATCTATAAGGTCTTAAAACACATAGGAAGGTATTATGGAGGAAATTTTAGGGAAGTAAAGAGGGATGTCAACATGTATTAAACCTTAAGAATACAGGTAAGTTAATGGGTATTTACCTAAGTCAATTTCAGGTATTGTAAACAAAATATAATTTCTTAAGCTCTACTAAATTTAGCTTCTTAAAAAAACAACACTAACCTTGTTTGGGCTAAACAAAAAGAGGATATTATTTGAAATTTCCCTTTAAAAAACATATAAATTCTCTCCCCATAGTTTGTGTCCCTTTTCTCATAGTCATCTATAACCTATAGGTTGTGAAAATGGGATTAATCCTACCCTGACCATTTTTAGATTTAATCACCAAAAGTGTAAACACCCCACTTACACTTGAGTTGGGGAGGTCTATGATCCAGTTGTGCAAAAGTGGGTGACAAATCAGAATCAACTGACTGCCCCCTGGGCAGTCTTAAGCAAAGCCTTTGTTGTGATTGGGACACATAAAATAGAAGAAATGCACAGGAAGCGACTCAAAAGAAGTGACTTTAAAAAGGAGTTACAACTTCATGTGGGACTTCTTCATTCTTCGGAGTTCAGTTTCAGTTGGAGACTGATGAAGAATCTGCTTTCTGGACCTGAGACCTTAGACTTGGTGAGACTGTTCTTAAATCTCTCTCTTTGAACTACCACATGGTGAGTGAAAAAGACTGACTCTTTCCTGAATTTTTCCTGAAGGGACTCTCCTTTTGAGAGAGGCTTCGTGACTTAAGCCTTTGCCTTATTAATCCCTGGGCCCTCGGTTCTTGGCTCAAGGCTAAGGCCCTTCCTGGTTGAGGACTAATTAGGCCTGCCTGGATTGAGCCAGGGGCCAGAGCAAATTACTTAGTATGCTAGGTTAGATATCTTACCCTATCTTCTCTCTGATTTTCTTACTTTCACTCTCTCTTCCTATTTGTAAATAAACTACCATAAAATCCATTCTGACTTGAGTCTTTCATTTGGAATTGAATCAATTCCTGGTGACCAAAACTCTTAATATTCAGGACAATCATAATTTTTACCTTTACAAGGTACCGCTGTTTTCTCAAATACTACCTTGTATGCATTTTGTATTTACTTATCTGTATATCTACTGCTTCTCCCAAAAGAATTTAAGCTCCTTGAGGGTTGGGGCCAATTTGTTTTTGTCTTTGCAACCTCAGTAAGGTGGCAAAGTGGATAGAGAATAGGCTTGGAGTCAGAGAAGCCTGAGTTCAAATATGGGTTCAGATACTAGCTGTGGGACCCAGGGTAAGTCACTTTACCTCTGTTTGTCTCAGTTTCTTCAATTATAAAATGAGGATGAAATAAAATAATAGCATCTACCTTCCAGAGTTGTTATGAGTCTCAAATGAGACAGTGCTGAGCCTATATGAATGTTTATTCTCTTCCCCTTTATCACCTAGCTTAGTATCTGACATAATAGGTCTTTGACAAAAGCTTGTTGATGATGAACAACATGAGTCAAAGTATCCATGTAATTCTGATATGAAAGTCAATTGGAAACAGCAACGAAGAGTTATTTTTTACTTCTTACCTGTCTTACTCTCTTTTTTGAGCTCCCAACTCGGAATATTCCCACTGTCTGGAGACCTGAAAAAAATACATAAAGCACATAACCCTATTTCATTGTTTCATATTCTTTTAAACCAAACAAAAACACAAGAGAATATCTTTTAAAAAATCAGTCTAAGTAACTAAAGAAGGTGGGATGGAGATACTCTGTAGTAGGCAACCAAAGTACAGAAATACCTCATTTTTCTACGTGGAATAGAGGAGATATTGCTCAACATAAGCCAACCTCCCAACTTTATCAAAACCTTTAAACATTTTAATGGAAATATATCTTAAATGCTTTAATGTTTCTTTGTATGCTTAAACAAGTCATGGGAAACTTTTTATTTCTCAATGCCATCATTATGGCCACCCAGTATTTGTTGGCTTTTGTCTTGTCCTTCATGGTCAGGGAATCAGTTATCTTTTTTCTTCTGCCCTTCAGAGAAAGCTTCTCCCATAGTCTAGCTTAGCCTTAAAAAAAAAAACCAAACAACATTTTTTTTACATTTTTTATACTAGCTCCATTTGGGCCAAACATCAGGAGGTCATTATTTAAAATTTCCTCTTTAAAAAAAATTGATGGGCAACTAGGTGTCACAGTGGAGAGAGTACAGGATTTGAAATAAAGTAGACTCATCTTTCTGAATTCAAATTCGGCCTCAGACATTTACTAGCTATGTGACTCTGGGCAAGACACTTAACCTATTTGCGTTAAAAACAAAAACAAGAAACTTATTTTGAGGGGCAACTAGGTGACTCTGGGCAGGACATTTAGCCTGTCAGGTGCCCAGGAAACTTGCTTCAGACCATTCTTCAGAAAGCATTGATCTGCATTGATAAAGGGAGTTTACTCGTCAAAAGCACTAAAACCATTGCTCCAGAATTAAACTTATGATTAAGAGTTTGGTTATTTTATTTCTCTACTTTATCAAGTTAGAAGTTAGGAAGACATCTTCATGAGTTCAAATCTGGCCTCAGAAACTGGCTCTGTGACCTTGGACAAGTCACTTACCCCTGTTTATCTGCAAAATGAGATGGAGAAGGGAATGGCAAACCCCTCAAGTATCTCTGCCAAGAAAATCCCAAATAGGGACACGAAGAATCAGGCACAACTGAACAACAATAAAACCCATTTCTTGAAATGTATGTAAATACAGATATGTATATATAATTTATAGTTATCTTTTTCTCTTTCAATTTTCTGTGCTACTACTCTTTTCTGTTTTAGTTAAAAAAAAAAAAAAAGCTAAAAACAATGCCTCTAACTCAGCCAGAAAAATAGAAGTAGTTGGGAACACAAGACTAGAGAATTGGAAACTGAATATAAAAACTATGGTGTCATATACTTTGGCTCTCTTTTCTCTTTGTTTTCCACTAAATTTTGTGTTTGGGGAATACAGAGTTTATTATTTGAAGGCAGGAAAGATATGTGGCCTGCAACTTCGAAGATATTTCATAAAATGTTTATGGTATTTGGTATTTGGTATCTCAGCTAGGATAGATACTGAAAGCATTTAAAAATAAATGGAGAGGAGGCAGCTACATGGTTGAGTGGATACAGAGCAAAGCCCAGAGATGGGAGGTCCTGGGTTCAAATATGGTTTCAGATACTTCCTAGCTATGTGACCTTGGGCAAATCATTTAACCTCCATTTCCTAGCTCTTACTACTCTTCTGCCTTACAACCAGTATATAGTTTTAATTCTAAGATGGAAGGTAAGGGTTTAAAAAAAATAAATTGAGAAGGGTTGGCATTTACCAGTGGGGCTGTTAGAAATTTTACAAATTAATTTGTGGGAGTACTTAAGTATTTTTGATACCCATTTGAAAGATTTTTAAGTCACCCTTTATTTTGAAAATATATTCAGTGGCTCTTTACTTGAATTAATGGTGGAGAAATTTGAGTGAGGATTAAAGGATGGAGACAGGTGGTATATTATTTTGGACTGCAGACCACTTGTACAGGAGGAATGTGGAGTTTGGGAAACAGATTACAAACTTGGCAGAGAAGAATGATATTATAGTAACAAATAACTTTTAACTATCCAAGCAACTCCTAGAGCTGTCTCATAGCCAATGGCAGAGTAACTAAGAAATTTGCAACTTGCTTTAAGGACAATTTTATCCTTCAAAAGGTGGAGAGACTGATGAGGGAATTGGGATATTGGACTTAATTCTAACTAATAAGAAAAAAAAAAGTGGTTGCTGAAATAGAAATGGCCTACACCTTGGAGGCAAGGGAATGTTTCATCAAGAAGTTTGTAATATAGAAAGAAAGGAAAATTGGGGAGCATCCTACATTTTGGAAGAACAAATTTAAAAAGATTTAGGGAAATGATAGGGAGGATTTGGCTGTCTTTGTATACCCAGCACTGGCACATAAATATTTATTGAAATGAAGAGAATTAATTAACATGTACTAAGCCACTAGGTTCTTCAGATTATTTTAGAAATAGATATTATTTGAGAGACAAATAAAAAATATACAGGATAGTCAAATCCTTCAACTGCTATTTTCATTTTGTATAAACATTTAATGTTATATTTTAGTGAAATGGTTGAGTTTCATTAGTATAGCCAATATATTTTATAAAGACATGTTTTGCATGATCTCTAATATAATAAGAGGATGCAAAAATATTGAAATCATCTACGGAAACATTTATTTTCTTCTAAAATTTGAGGGGTGTATATGTATATTTAAAATACATCTATAGTAAATATCTATCCAATCATACTAATAAGGGGAAGAATCAATCAAGCCAAATGAAAAGCTTTAAAAATTAATCTCCTTTTTAAGAAATACAAATATATTCCATTTAATTACTTATGATAAGAAAATTATATATTTAACACAAATTGTTATCCAGAAGTTCATCAACAAATGCTTGCATAAGTCTGAATGATATCTGAGTAGCATACCAATTTATTTTGTGTATACCAACTAGTTTACTTTGAAATGTGGGCCACCTTTTTAAATTGTTCAGAAAAACGAAACAAAACATTTCTTCACATTGGTAAAGTTTCTTCAGAACAAAATATCTAAGCTAGAGTTTGTTTGGATTATCTCAAGTTTCAGACCAGCCTACGTTGCATGAACAGAGTTCTCATATGGATGCTGCTTGTCTTTTCTTTATCTGATATCTTTGACATGGTAGGTCACTTACCATGTTTTTCTAAATGCTGGCAGCAGCTGTCCACAAGTCTGGGAACCTGTCTGTAAATAGGATTGAGACTCAGTTTCTTATCTCTTGCTTTTTCTTTTTTGTTTTGAATCTCAGCTGGCAAAGACAGTTGTAATGCTTCTAGTAGTCGAGACTGATTGTCATCAAGATCTGTAATAGAGTCCACAGACATTGCACCCTGTAAAATACACACACACATATACAATCAGTACAGATGGAAAAAGAAAAACAATTACCCTTTAGGTCACATCAAGTAAATATTTTTGCTTATGACTGTTAATATACAAATTGAAATAACTCTGCTTGATTTAATTAGGTTGTTTGTATATTATAGTAATATAAAGGAAAATGCTGTCTTAAAGACCTTTGGAAAAAGTCACTAACCCACCACAAAGAAGGGATAGAGAGATAAAGTCATGCTAATTGCTATTTCAACAAGAGACCGTGTTTTTCCAAAGGGAGAAGAGATGAGAAAGTGCAATTAAAGCATTTTGATTTGCCCTTCAAATTTAAGAAAGTAAATCAACAAATAGAATCAAGTCAAAGAGGTCTTATGAGACATCCAAGAAGTTATATTCTTCCCTAAGTTAAATTTTAAAAAGCAATAGTGGCATGAGAACAATTCCTTAAAATTGAAAGAAAAATGAGGTCTAATATATCCTTTCATATCTTCTCATATCCTCTTTAAGTAAGAGTATGTTAAGTATAGGGACAGCTAGGTGGTTCCATGATGCAAAGAGAACTGGACTTGGAGTCAGGAAGATCGGAATTAGAATCTAACCTCAGACATTTACTAGCTGTGTGACCTTGAGTAAGTCACTTAACCTGTTTATCTCAGTTTCCTCATCTGTACAAATAGGGATAATAATGGCACCTACCTTCCAGGGTTGTTGTGAGATCAAGGAGGTAATGTTTATGAAGTGCTTAGCCTAGTGGCTGGCATTAGTAGGTGTGATATATGTGATATAATGTTAGTTATGATGATGATGATGTGATTTAGTGGGTCTCAGGAGAATCTGTACCTATATATTTATTGCCGATGGGTGCTTAATTAGGTACATGAAATATAATGAGTAGAATACTGGATAGAGCGCTGAGTAGAGTGAAGGACTAAAAACCAGGGATAAGCTCATCCATTTGTCCTGAAACCAATGAATTAGAACAAAGATATCACACAAGCAACCCTTGGGCCACATATATATGGCCCACAACACTCCTTTGTGCTTGGATCAGATTTAAATAGAATTGGAAAATATTTAACAAAGTAAATAAAAATATAATAACACATAAATAAAGTTAATATGTTGTTTTTAAGTCAATATAGGGATCTGAACATATGGTTTATTGGCCTCTTTTTCTATCTGAATTTGATCACCACAAAATTAGAAAATACATAAGAGAAATTATGCTGTTGACTCAAATGACTAGAACGTTCTGGATGTGCTTATTACCTAACTTAGTTAATTATCAACAAGGTTTGTTGTAAAATCTTCTTGAATTAACAAAATATTTATAATTATTTATAGCAAAACTGAATGGGGGGGAATCACAAAAAACTTTTCTCTAGGTAAATAAGAATTGCCGTTATTTCCATTATTAAAAAATGCAACCAAGATTTCATTCTATATTGAAGTACCAATAATATTAGACAATTAGACTGAACTTTATACCTGACAAAGTGCTTTTCTCATAATTGCTCTATTATCCCCATTTAAAAAAAATTAAGAAAGGGTACATAGAGAATAAAAATCTCAGATAAAACTTGAATTCTGGTTTCCTGAATCCAAATCCTAATTGAGAAGATGGAAAACTATTGGATTCAGTTAAAAGACTAGAAATAGCTATTTATTATGGTTAGCAAGTTACATGACTTCCTTGGGTCTCAATTTCTTAATCAGAAATTTGAAGAAACTGGATTAGAGGATCTTTATGGACCTTTTCAACACTGGCCTCTCTGTTCCCATGATCTATGATCCAGGAGGTCTCTTTCCAATTAAATTATGCTATAGGTACAAGTGCTAACATTTTAGATGCCAGGGGGGAATGCATATGGTTCTTCAATTTACTAAATCTTTAGACATGTGGTATGTAGGCATCAAAGAAGAATAAAGATGAGCTTACCCTCCTCCTGGCCCGGGGAGCAGGTTCTGGAGTATTAGGGGATGTTGACTCATTTGGTGTTTCTGAGGTTGAGCTAAGAGATGAGTTACTGCTTGAGAGTTCTTTGTTTTGTTTCTTGCTTCCAAAAGGTAAAAGGGAAGCCACAAAATCAGATGCATCTTTTTGCTCCTCTCTCTGAGAGTCCTGCTTTAGTTTGTAGGCCCGATCATTAGCAATGACTTGGGATAATGGCATTCCAAATGCCTGGGGTATAAATTCTGGAATTAAAGAAGAAGATTTCACTGTAAAAACAAAAACCAAATATACATCAATTCTTTTATTTCAGAGCAACTTTTCCAAGGCAGAAAAATTCAAATGAAGACTCAGAAGACACTAATTTGTCTTCTGTGATTCATCTGTGAAGCTTTCGCCAACTGATCCTCTTCACCAAAGGTGTTTCCTCCTCCCTCAAATTTTCTTAATTCTTTTAAATTTCTCTGTTGGCCCTTATACCATTCTGCTTCTGTATATAATATATTCTTTTACCACATTCCCTATTAGAATTCTAGTTTCTTTTATGAGAAGGACTATTTTGTCTTTATAGTTTCCTTACCTAGGAGAACACTTTGCACATAGTAGGTACTTAATGTCTGATGAATTCAATTTGATCTCTATTAATGAACTATTGCATAAAGTTTATAAATTATGCATCTTATATATCCCATAGACCCTCTAGGCAGAGATGTCCAGGAACTAACAAATACTGATACATTTTTATGATGATATGTAGTTTCTACCATGTATTGTGCCTTCTAATTCTCATCTTGAAAAAAATTATAATATAAGATTTCTTAATAATCTACAAGGCTTTAGCTTCTTTCATTTTATTTCTACTAATTCTATTTCTTATATTTGTGGGTTTTTCTTGCAACCACTTTCTCAATGAGGTCACTAGATATCCGAATATTACTATTTTTAACTTATTTTTTTCAGTTACATATAGAAACAATTTTTGACAATTGTTTTCAGACATTTTAGGATTCATTTTCTCCCTCTCTCCCCACTGTCCCCCTTCCAAGGTGGTAATATAGTTTGATATGGCTTCATGTAATACATATTTCCATATTGCTCATGTCAAGCATCACACATACAGTAAAAAACTCATGAAGGACATAAAGTAGAAGATAGCATGCTTTGATCTTTCAAACTCCAACAGTTCCTTCTTTGGCTGTGGAGAGCATTTTTTTTTATCATGAATCCCTTGTGGTTATCTTGGAAATTTGCTGATAATGGTTTAGTTCTTCGCAATTGATTATTGTATAATATTTCTATTAATGGATACAGTATTCTTCTGGATCAGCTCATTTTACTTTGCATCAATTCACAGAAGTCTTTCCAGGTTTTTCTGAATTTAATCTGTTTATTATTTCTTATGGTACAATAATTTATCACATTCTTAAAATTAGAATTTTGTTAGGTCCTCACACTTGCACTTATTATGAGTGCATAAAGAGGATCAAATGTCCCAAGAAATGGCAATATATTTACTATGGAAGGACAATGAAAACAACTTCCCTAACTCCTTCATTTGCCTCTCTCAGAAAAACCTGTTAGCTATCTCTTCACTAATCTGCTATTTCTTTGCACTCTGGTAGTTCTGATGCATTGGTGGCAATATAAGAAGATGAGCCATGTTGATGTTATGCAATTGTCCCAGTAGTGTATAAAGTTTCATGTTAAGAATATTAACAATTGAATGATTTATAGATGCTGTGTGAACTGTGTGATCCTTAGCATCCTCTGTCCTTTTTTTCAGTCACTGGCTTTGTTTCTCACAGGACTGAGGGACACTTTGTATTTTCATTTGTTTCATGGGTCACGATGGCCCTTCCAAATTTGAAAAAAAAATTAGATGCCAACTTCTCTGAACTTAAGTAGGCCATTCCTACAACAATAAGTTAGTCAGTCAATGAACATTTAACATCTACTATATATGCCAGGCACAGAGCTAAGTACAGAGGATGTTAAAGACAGCAAAAGATAGTTTTTAAGGGGACAACTAGGTGGCTCAATGGATAGAGAGTCAGATCTAGAGTTGGGAGGTCTTGGGTCCAATTTTGCCCTTGGGTCACTTTATAGCTGTGTGACCCTGGGCAAGCCACTTAACATCCATTGCCTAGTCCTTACTAGCTACCCTAGTAACCTCATTTTCACTTAAATTTGGCAGCTATAGTATACATTCCAAATTATGGGTAGTAGAGAAAAAAATGAGAGGTGTGTGTAAATTTGTACCAAACAAGGTGGTTCACTGATCTTGTTCACTCTACCATTGTAAAGACATCCCTGTGCATTTATGGTACATTTTCATTGTTTTTAAAACTAATTTTTGTGTTTCAATTACATACTCATGGTGTAGTGAAAGTGATGCTGAGACCCCATCATTCTCTATGTTGACTGACAGCAGTGACTAAAGTCCTAGCAACTTCTCCTTTGGTTTTCAGAGGGTGACCAAGGAAGAGAGTTATGTATGGTATAATGCCCTCACACCACCATTTAACACACTGAATGGTAATATTTAGGTTAAAAATGTTTTGGTTTTAAGAATTTTATTTTTGTATAGTATTTAAGGTACTATAGATTTCACATGTTATTAAAATTGTCAGGAGTCATTTTTTTAATGAGATGGTAGCACAAAAAGTCACAGAATTCTAGGGAATCAGTGAGAAAAATGTTTTGCATGTTAACATTTTTATTTTGTGTACTGCATTTTATGGATTATTTCATGCTTACTATGTTAGGAAAAGTACATGATATAAGAATACATTGTGTAATAAAGAATTGTATGCAGAAAAGTATATTTTCCAGCAATCTCTAGTGAAAGATTACTTACTAATGGGGAAAAATATATATGTATAGAAGAGGAATGGACCTTTGCTGAGCCATGACAGGGAAACAATATCTATCTGCAGGTCAGTCTCCTAAGTAATCAATCTATAAGTTTGATTTAAATCCAAAGAAAATAGAATAAAATCCTGAAAAAATAGCAATAATCTTTGATTTTTAGGTTTGGAGGAAACTCTTTGATTTACATAAATGGTAAGTATCTCGCCTAAAACCCAAATCATGAAAACTGTAACAAAATCTTTTTTTCTTTTTCTTTTTTTTTTTTTAACCCTTGTACTTTGGTGTATTGTCTCATAGGTGGAAGATTGGTAAGGGTGGGCAATGGGGGTCAAGTGACTTGCCCAGGGTCACACAGCTGGGAAGTGGCTGAGGCCGGGTTTGAACCTAGGACCTCCTGTCTCTAGGCCTGACTCTCACTCCCCTGAGCTACCCAGCTGCCCCCGTGTAACAAAATCTTTTTCAAATTAATTGATTTCATTTGTCATCTTATTAAGAATTAATAAAGTATCTATGTTCTGCCCTATGTTAGATTCTGTAAGCAACATAGAAAAATAAAATAAGGTCCATAATCTTAAGAATTGTATAAGCAAGTAGGATAGAGAATATATGAAACATACACTTGTTCAGTTATTTCAATAGTCTCTGACTCTTTGTGACCCCATTTTTGGGTTTTCTTGGCAGAGATTTTAGAATAGTTTCTCATTTCCTTATCCATTTCATTTTACAGATGATGAATCCAAGGGAAGCATGGTGAAGTGACATTTCCAGGGTCACACAGAGAGTACATGTCTACAGCCAATTTGAACTCAGGAAGATGAGTTTTCCTGTTCATTCCTCTTACTCAACCACTGTGCCACCTAACTGCTCTAAAACATACATTAAACAATCAAAAGTCAGAAGATCTGGGATCAAATCCCATCTCTGATTTGAACTACCTGTGAGACCTTGGGCAAGTCTTGTAAACCTTCTTGTTCCTCAGTTTCCTCATTTGTAAAAAGAAGGGGTTAGCTTAAGTGGTTTCTGAAGTTCAACTCTTGATCTGGGATGCCATGAAAAGATATAATATAGTCATAATTAAGAGCTAAGTCGTGTAGTTTAAGAAATTTAGAAGTTTGGCAGAAAAATTGCCTTTGAGTAACATTTTGAAATATAGGTAAATTTTGAGACTTTTTTAGGTGAAGAGGAAAAGAGAGGGTAGTCTAGTAAGGACAGGAATAAAAGTAGGAATGAGTATTTATATGGGCAGCTAGGTGGCACAGTAGATAAAGTGTCAAGCCTGGAGTCAGGAAGGTGAGACTTCCTGAGTTCAAATCTAACCTCAAACACTTAACTAGCTGTGCAACCCTGAGCAAGTCAGTTAATCCTGAGTTTTGTCTCAGTTTATTCATCTGTAAAATTAGCTGGAGAAGAAAATTGCAAACCACTCTAGTATCTCTGCCAAGAAAATCCCAAACACGTCATGAAGAGTTGAACATGACTGAAACGGTACAACAATGATGGAGTATGATATCCTTTATGTAACAGTGGGGGAATGATTGCTTAGCCTGAGTGATAAATATATGTGTTTTATATAGAAATAAGAAAACAGATGATCTGAATATGGTAAAGGACAGTTTAAAAAGGCAATGAGACATAAAGTTTATATATAAAAAGAATTGGTATAAAAATTTGGGGAATGGCATGATGAAAATATCTACTTCCCTAGTTATTTAAGATAATTTGTTTGCCCCATTATAGCCTATTGGGAAATGAAAATGTATTCCTATTTCTACAAATATGTTGGAATTCCACAGGTTTATATTTCTTAATGGGGAACAAATTGTTAGCAATATTTTAATTTGCCAAGGATTGAAATATTGATGGAAGGTTTTTCTTCAATCAACAAATGATATCCGGGGAAGAGAAAAAGTAAGCACAATTTACCATTTTTGTTATCATTTTCCCTGGCTGTGGATATTAGCCAGATCTTGATCTTGTGACATATTTACTTTAAAATAAAAATCTGTCACTAATATGAATAGAGGTAGGTATGTGGTTCAGTGGATAAAAATGAGAACCAATATGTCATTTCATACCTTCTCAGATTTCCTTTAAGTAAGGGTACAAGATTAAGTAAAAGGGCAGCTAGTGGGTTAGAGTATTGGATAGAATATTGGGCCTTGAGTCAGGAAGATCTGAGTTCAAATTCAGTCTCAAGATAGTTATGCAACCTTGACAAGTGACATTAGGCAAGTCACTTAGCCTTTGTTTGCTATAAATTCCTTAACTGTAAAATGGTGATAATAGCAGCTACCTCACAGGGTTATTATGAGAATCAAATGAGATAGTATTCACAAAATGTTTACCACAGTTCCTAACACACAGGCACTTTATAAATATTTTTTCTTAAATAATGAGTTAAAGGAACTGGTGCTTTTTCTTGAAAAGTGGAAATTGTGCTTCAAAAATTATTTTTTAGGGGCAGCTGGATAGCTCAGTGGATTGAGAACCAGGCCTAGAGATGGGAGGTCCTGCGTTCAAATCTGGCCTCAGACACTTCCCAGCTGTGTGACCCTGGGCAAGTCACTTGACCCCCATTGCCTACCCTTACCACTCTTCTGCCTTGGAGCCAATAAACAGTATTGACTCCAAGACGGAAGGAAAGGATTTAAAAAAAATAATTTTTTAATTATCTGTGTAAACATACTATTTTCTATTGCTTCATTTTTGGAGGTGGTAGTAATAATGTTTTGTTATTATTATGTCACTTCAGCTATATCTGATTCTTTGTGACCCATCTGGGGTTTTCTTGGCAAAGATACTGGAGTAGTCTGCCATTTTCTTTTCTAGTTCATTTTATAGGTGAGGAAACTGAGGCAAAAGGGTTAAGTGACTTGCCCAGGGAATAAATGTCCTGACTCCAGGTCTGGGGGCTATCCACTCTATCTATTGTGCCACCTATTTTCCCAAGTAGTAATGGGAAAGGTCTGAATTCAATTGGTATGGGGTAATTCTTACATATTTGTCCTTTTCAAAATAACCAGTTGTTTGATCATGTGGAACTCTGGAACCAGTTTATGAGTATGATCTGAGATTCTAATTGCTCTCAGTAAAACTAACAAATAAAAATCAAGTTCATTTATTGAAACAAGTGTTGGAGGCCTCCCACTTCTCAAAAAGCTTGACTTCCCTCTCCTAAGGCACTTCTACATAGTCTGAGACAAGCCTGGAATACTGAGAGTGAGATGTTCACAATAACACTGCTGCTTTGTGTCAGAGTTGATCTTGAACCTATGTCCCTAGAACTCTTAGGGTGACTTGATATACAAGCCATTCAGGGATAATTACTATTATACAATATATTGCCAATGCTCTCAGACTATAACTTCTTGAAATAAGGGTACTATAAATGGATGGGATTTTAATAATAAACTCTTGTCCGTTCTCCACACCTAATAAAATCTACTCACAGTATGAAACTAGTAATTGCTGTTTATTGACTATAGGAACATGTTATTCTCTTTATCTGGAAAATAAAGTACTATTATGCTAATGCAGGTATAAAGTCTTTCCTTTCCCTAATTATAGCCACCAAAAACAGATATGCAATGATAAGATTTATATTATTTCCCCATAAAATTGAACAATTCTTCTGATGAATTAGTGCAGCAAGAAAGAAAGGATTTCATTCTGGAGATAGCTGTCCATTTTTAACAATAACTATATTTTTCATTTAGGAAACAGGATGTATTGACTTAAGAAGGAAATGAGGTGAAGGAATGCAGGTCACCTTAGCAGCTTGACTGAAGATGGAAGGATATAATATATACATGAATAACACTTGCCTTTTTCTACATGATTTGACGATAAAAATGCAAAAGTCCTAGAATGGTCTGTTTGCTTGGGAGGGGGAAAGTCATTAATTTATAAAATCTGATTGATGGAAAGGTTTCAGAGAAGCTATGATTTAAGATAAAACAACAACAGCAACCAAGCATTAAGAGGCCCATGGAGATTTTATTCAACTCAGGATAATAAAAAAGATAATGATGATTACTACCAAAGGCCAAATCCCATAGCTACAAACCATCTTTGTAAAATTAGAAGATTTCCAAACTTTGGCTGATAGTTCACTGTTTCCCAACAATATTCAATACAATTCCATTCTAGTGCAATAAAATAATTTTGACAGCATCCTGGAACTCCTGGAAATGGGATCTGACTCATCATAACATTTTTAAAAATCAAGTTAGTGATTTACAGTGATGTTCATACTTTTCAAAATAATCCGTTTGATGTTCCAGAGACACATAGCCAAGTTGTTTATTTTTCATTTCAGCAGACACCAAGGAAAAATGTTTCCATCTTTATTGCTGTCAGAGAGCGTGCGTGCACACACACACTCACTCTCTCTCTCTCTCTCTCTCTCTCTCTCTCTCTCTCTCTCTCTCTCAATGTAGGTATATCTACTGACACACAGCCACATTGTTGCATTGTTATTTAGTTGTTCAATATTGTCTGACTCTTCCTGATCCCAT
Organism: Gracilinanus agilis; assembly: GCF_016433145.1. Lineage (NCBI taxonomy): Eukaryota > Metazoa > Chordata > Mammalia > Didelphimorphia > Didelphidae > Gracilinanus > Gracilinanus agilis. Next base: position 462,575,792 of record NC_058132.1, on the reverse strand, counting down.
TTAGGGTTTTCTTGGCAAAGATATGGAAGTAGTTTGCCATTTCCTTTTCTAGCTCATTTTATAGATAAAGAAACTAAGGCAAAAAGGGTTGAATGACTTACCTAAGGTCACACAACTAAGAAGTATATGAAGATGGATTTAAATTCAGGTCCTCTTGACTCTGGACCTGACAGTCTATCTAATGTATCACCAATTTGTCCCCATATACTTACACATACACAAATACATATAAAATCTTTCCACAAAGACCTTATAGAATTCCAGTGATTTAAATAATAAAAACAAAAAGATCTGAATAATGCTAGGTTGTGCCTGTGGAATGTTAAATAATACCATTCAAAGAATATCTTCATATTTTGGACTCTCCAGGAGTCCAAAAGTACCCCAGAATCACTTTGAAGGGATACTTTTAAACATTTACTTTTAGTTCCGGAGTTTATGGATCTGATGAAAGGCCATTTCTATTGCCACTGAAACTGGAAGTAAATTAAAAACGAAAAGATCTTGGAGGAGTACATCAGGCGTACCCCAAGGATGTACTGTATGAATCTGTCCTGCCCTGTCTAGGGAAAGCAAAAAAACAACCTTCTGCCAGCAAATCAGGAAAGAGACAGGAAATGTGCAGACAGTAGGACTAGCAACTATGAGAAAAATGAATTAAGAAGCCATTAATAATGAACCATATGAGGATCAGAGTGGCAAACAGTGGAATGATAAATGTGCAACATGAGGAGAAAAGAAAGCCCAGTGGTCCATGGTAATACTGGGTTTTAAATGTGTGATAAGCAGAAATCCACACATAGTGAGTCACTCAAAGTAGACAATAATAACCCAGTGTCATAAAGAAAGCCTTAGATGAAGTATGGAAAACTTCAGAACATTTGCTAAAATAATCAGAGACCTGTACTGTCATTTTTAGTATCTGGAAGTTTACAATGTCATTATTTATAAATGTGAATAATTAATGACCGGTAGAGATTACAAAGACAAAATGGTTGAAGCTTTGGTTCTGATTTCCATCAAAAGTTTGTACTTATTTTCCACACAACAGACTCAGATACTGACAATAGCTCTGCTTTCACCAAAGGGTTTCCCTCCCCACTCTTCTGTGTGCAGTTATGCTTTAGATTATACCTTGTTTACATAGTTTCTTTTGCTTCTTGCTTTTTCCAAAGGTCATATATTCCTTTTCCTAGGGGTTTAAAAAGGTTGGACACTGATTCATCATTAGCCCTTTAACAGAGATTGCCCTTTAGATTCCTTGCAAAACAGATGAAAATGTTGTTGCTACTATTTTTCTTAGCATCTAAGTCCTTAGGACTGAAATGAGGATTTTCTAAGGGGCATTCATAAATTTCTATCTGTGTGTAAAGAAAAGGTGAATAGGTGGTTTGCTGGATTGAGAGCCAGCTCTAGAGACAAGAGGTCCTGGGTTCAAATCTGACCCCAGACACTTCCCAGCTGTATGACCCTGGACAAGTCCCTTAACCCCCATTGCCTAGCCTTTACCACTCTTTTGCCTTGGAACTAATACATAGTACTGATTCTAAGGTGGAAGGTTAGGGTCTTTTATTAAAATAAATAAATGGAATTTTTTAAAAAGAAAGAAAAGGAAAAGAGGTATAAAGGGTGATGGGGAGAGGGAAGGAGGGAGGGAGGGAGAGAGAGAAAGAGAAGGAGAGAGGGAGAGAGAAAGAGAAAGAAAAGGAGAAAGGGAGGGAGAGAGAGAAAGAGAAGGAGAAAGGGAGTGAAGGAAANAAGGAAAGAAAGAGAGAGAAAGAGAGAGAAAAGGAGAAAGGGAGGGAAGAAAAGAAAAAGAGAGAAGAGAAAGAGAGAAAGAGAGAGAGAAGGAGAAGGAGGAGAAGGAGAAGGAGAGGGAGAAGGAAAAGGAGAGGGAGAGGGAAAAGGAGGAGAGGATGGATCCTTAAGAGATTTTGGGAAGATAATGACTGCTGTAATAATTGTTGTTTGTCCCATAGCCATCAAATATTAAACACTTACTAAGTATCAGGCCCTTCTGTCCATCATGTTAAAGCCACTATAAGTTGTCCATCCAAATGTGGTTATGAGCATCTTCCCCTTGTTCCATGAATCCAAATTTGGTGACTGTTATATATTTACATAATATCTCTTTGCTTACTAGTCTTGGCTCTGTTGTCTCTGGCATGTATTTTAAAGGTTGCTTTTTAAAGGCTAACTTCTCAGTCGATCTTGCTAAGATAGATTTATAGGACAGATCAAAAATGGTGTAGTAAAGGGAATAATCTTGACTAATTTCCCCATATTCCCCTCTAAACAATTTTAAAATAGGTGTCAGATCAAACTCTAAAGTGGCATAATCAACAAAAGGTAGAGGTGAGACATTTTTCCAGTTCATGACAACTTAGGATAGCAGAAGGAGAGGTCTGTCGCTGGGGTGGGAGCTGATGGGAGCGCAGTGTGGCTGGCAACACTAGGTAAGCAGTGTCAGGAGCTCTCATCACCCAGAACTGGTAGGAGGATTGAACATCTAAAACACGGAATATTTGAAAGCAGAGATTGTAGGTGACTTCTGTGCTAGCACTCAGTGCAGGATCTGCCTATTACCAAGTCCAAGTCATAGTTCTGGAGTGAAGAAGAGTGTTAGCAATCACAAGAGAATAGGACCCTCATTCTGAGTAACAGTTCTAGGGAGGAGAGGAGTTGTGGTCATGAGAACGTAGGGGCCCCAAACTAGAGTATAAACCAGGAGAATAGTGACCACACTTCTCCCCAGATCAAATTGTCTTGGAGGCACCTAAAACTTAACTATAAAAATAGCTGAGTAAAAGAACCTGAAGGTTAAGACAGTGATACTTTGCTCCCACTCCTCAAGTAAGCAGAGCCCAATTCTAACATAAAGTTTAAAGTCAAGGAAGAAGCTGGGGAGGAAAGGATGAAGGAAAGAAGGAGGAAGAGAATTTGGAACTTAAAACTTTTTTAAATGAATATTAAAATTTGTATTATAGGAAAATCTTGAACCCCTAAACACTATATTGCCCAGAGTCCCTTTCTGTATTACCTAGAATGCTTTTCCTTTTTTTTGTGTGTGTGGTCACATTTGTATAAGTTCTGAGGCCTCATTCTTTCTCTCTTGCTCTGGTGAGTAGGCTGAATACATAGGTATCTTAATTTAGTTATTATTAATAAAACTTTATTAAATATAATATTTAGTTATGGGATATCAATTTAAAAACCCACAAATTGTTTCTATATATAAGTGGGGAGAAATAAAATATTATAAAAAAAGAAATCGACTAGAAAAATGGTAGTGACGGGGAAGCTGAAGATAATAAATTCAGAAGAAAATAATAATGTGAAAACCTCTAAAAGTAAAAAAGTGGATAGCAGAACAGATTAGTAACCCAAATCTACCAGATATTATTTAAAAGAAACACGTTTTAAGATAGCAATTATATCATGTTTTTTGTCTTAAATATTATCTTACTCACTTGATCCTTACAACAACTGTGTGAATTAGATACAACTATTATTATTATCTTCACTTTATAGATGAGGAAACTGAAGTACATAGAAGGTCAAGTGACTTGCCTGAGGTCATTTCAGCTAGTATGTGTCTATTTGTAGGATCTAAATCCAGGTTTTTCTATCTCCAAACCTAGCAACAGACTGTCTTTTGCCTTTTTTGTATCCCCAGGGCTTAGTGCAGTGCCTGATACATAGCAGATGCTTAATAAATGTTTATTTATTGATTGATTAATAAAACCTCTCTGTCTCTAGCCTACTCCTAACTCTCCCCTTAGTCAAAGATGATACTGAAGAGAATCAAAGGGAAAGCGCAACACATACAGAAATTAGATGGTTCAACTTCTTTGTCGGACACTTAGTAGTTATGTGACCCTAGGCAAATCATTTGAATTTTCTTGGCCTCAGTTTCTCCATTCATAAAATAATGATAAACAGCACCTCCTTTATGGGGTTGTTGTAAAGATCCAATAAGAGGGCATATCCAAAGCACTTTGTAAAAGCATCATAGAAATGCTAGCTATTATTTTTGTTATTGTTATAAAATAGTAGCTAGTTTATCAGTCATTAGGCCAGTGGAAAGAGTAATTTTATCAACAGGCAAGTTAAAAAGGTAGCTTGGACCTTTTTGGTACCATTACAATCTGTAAGGACAGGTTTTGCTTCCAGAACTGAATTTCCTGTTTGTTGTAGGCAGGATCTCATTGAAGCGATGAAAATATCCTCCAAAAGACCAAATGGGGCAAATTTGAGAAAATGAGGCAGAAGCCAGGAGAACATCCCTCAGTTTTCCTAGATAGGGATCATTGAAGCTGCTGAAGACATCCTTGGGTTCCAGGATTTAGAGGAGAATAATTTACAACACATTAGAAGGCAGTTTGTAAAAGGGAGCAGCTTGCCAGTCAAAACTTATTTTAGGAGGCAATGTCCATATTGGGAGAGCTTTGGTCTAGAGCAGTGATGGGCAAACTATGGCCTGCGGAGCAGATGGGGGGGGGACCTTGAAATGATCTATCTGGCAGTGTGACATTATTCCTAATCTGACGAATACAATGAGTAGGATACAATACAATGAAACTTTGAAAGAGTTGCCTTAGAAACAGATGAGCATTTCCTTGCCTTTGGCCCCCTCTTTAAAAAGTTTGCCCAGCACTGGTCTAGAGGAATCGAGAAAGACATCTACTTATGTTTATTCTGGTCACAAAGAGGAAACTAGGGAGAAAGATGAAATCAGAAAGGAACTCAAACAACAACTTAAAGAGGCTAACACCACAATAAAGCAAAAAGAAATAGACAAAATAAAGAACTTAGCCACATTGCAGGCATACAACCCTAGAAGAGAATACCAGCAAAGCACACAAACACTGCAAAGAAATGTTTCTTATGTGGAAAGATTGGGTACATAGTCAGATTTTGTAATTTAAAAGCCCAGTTAGATCTAAAGAATAATAAAAAGAGATCCAACAACAACAACAACAACACAAGATATCACTACACAAAAAATCATGGTCAGTGCTGTGATCATAATTGCAAGAGATCTCAACAAGCCCTGGATTTAAAGACTATACAGGCATACATTGCACAGGGTGTGAAACCCAAGTTTTCACAAGTTGTATCAGGGTCAAACAGAAATTCCAACTTATGAAGCCTGGGAGATCTCAGAGCAAAGGTCACCCTGCTTCCTGATTTTCCCCTGGGATCCTGAGTGGTGGCATCTAGCAAAGAGAGATCAATAAATAGTCCTGTGCCAAGGAAGAGGAGAAAGTTTGATATCTGGTGGATAGCGTTTCAAGCAAACCCTCCCTACTTGGTACCTGAGACCACCTTGGCTCTTGGCATCCAGAGATCATCAATGGATTGCAGTGAGAATCCCAAAGCCACAACGCCCCTAGCTGAGCTGCTCAAGCCTGGCAGGTTCCAGGTCTGAGGCAGTCACCCAGAGACTCTACTGCTCCTTGGGCCCTGTCAGTTTAGATTACTAAGTTAGTGTAGAAATAAGTCTTTCCTTTCCCTGTGGGTTATGTCATTAGATATAAGGTTTTAGAGTAGACATCCCTATCCAACCTTTTAGTTGTTCATAATTAAACCTAGTTATATCCTGTTACCTTGTCTGTTGGATTCAAAGCCTCTGGCCCAGGGTGACAGTTGGACAACTGTTCCTTTTTCAGTTAAGAGCAGCTTGGCTGTTCTGATCCCCATGTCCAGGTCTAGTCTCTCATAAACCCCAGTGTGTGTACTCACAATCACCTAGTTTTATTTAATATCCCTGGTGACCTCATTTCCTTTACTTATATTTCCTACACTATGTATTAAATTGTATAATATGTACATAAATATCTGTAAAAATTTATAAATACAAGTAGCATAGGTTGACAATTCAGTCATAGGTTTGAAAATATAGTATAGTTTTAGGTATATAGGACAGGAAATATTGTATAGGATAGAGTAGAGACTTAGGGAAATATATTTTAACAAGTATAAGTTAGCTTGAGGGTTAAGTATAAGCATAAGATAGATTGTTACATTTAGGTAAGAATAGAATTAGGTCATATTATTAGAACAGATAGTTGGAAAAAAGATTAATTGTAGTGATTAGGATAACATTGTGTTTATGAAAGATAGATAGAATAATTGCATAGGAATAAATATTGATAGAAATTGTATTAGTTGGAGATTGCAAAAGTAGGTATTATTATTAGTAAGCATTGAGTTGAAACATTTATTTTACTTTTTGTATCATTGTTATAAACCTCAAATATTTCCTTTACCCAAACTTTCCTTTAAAATCTCTTAGAGTAGTTAGTTTAGCATAGAATTAGAGTGGAAAAGAAAGTTAGGGAAATTTATTATTTTGGGGGAAAATTAGTTAGGAATAGGGAACACAATAGCATTGGTAAGTATTCAAGGTGTTGACTTTTGGAAGGTCACAAACCAAAAAAAAAGGGGAGGTGAAATATAAGGAAAGGTTTGCAAAAGAACAGTTTGGAATATTTGGAAAAGAAGTGATTGACAAGAGCAGTGTTGAGCAGAGGAGAAAAGGATTGTGGGAAGGAAAGAATCTTGGTGGAGGTTTTCGGTCTTTGAGCTTGGAGAAGAGAAGGACTCTTGACCATCCCAGGAATGAGAGGAGACTATCTGAAGGTTTCCTTGGACATCTGAATACCACAAAGACCTGTTGCCATTCCTGAATTCCTCTGATACCATCCTGAAAGAGTTCTAGGATCTATCAGTGGTCAAATGGTCAGCGAATCCAGCAGGCCACTGGGCCAGCTGTGAAGACTCTCAATCTGTCCTGCCTTACTATAGAGACCCCATATCATATTATTGATCTGTTATATTACTTTAGGATTAAGATATAGGGGAGGGAAGGAGGATTTCTGGCCTGGCTGCTTGGTTTGACCAGTGAAGAAGAACCTTGTCATTTCAGGCTAGATTAGGGACACCTCTCACCACTACCCTCTCCCATCCTAATAGTAATAATAATCAATAGCCTTTTCTGAGCAGTCAGATAGTAGTGTTCCTGTGAATACAGGGAAACAGAGGGAAGAAGAGGGTAAAGGGAAAGGCTATTTGTTAATATCTTGGCTTCATAAGTCCAAAGCCACTGGCTGTTCAGCCTTAACCTGGCAAGGTTGTGATCTGAAGGGGGTTTCTTGGGGTCAAGGCATGTAAGCCAAGCCCTGGAGAACTAACAACATCAGCCCCTAGAGGAATCCCTTACCAGGTCTCCTACACTTGCCCATCTCTATCAGTATACCCCTTTCACAGAGAATATCCCCTTTATTCCTTCCAGTAAGGGTGAAGAGAGTTGCCCAGACAGACTTCATCACACAAGCCTAAGTCAATTAACATCTTGAACTCTCTGAATAATCATCCTTACAAGTTATATTGATAAAATTACTCCCCATTCCATGCACATATTCGTTATTCCTGCCTGAGTAGAATATACTGGTAGATTGAGGAGACTTTTCTTTTCTTATATGTCTATAGACTGTCTTTGTTTTTTTCTTATCCAACACTTCTATTGTGTCTAAACTTCTCAATTTTTATCCTTTTGGGATTTTTGTTATCTGTTGATTATTTCATTTTCTGTTGACATTTAATGTCAAAGAACTATAAAAAGTGTCAATTTATTACTATTGCAATGTTCCACTGCTTCACAACTCTTATATAACCATGCCCTTAAGCTGTAAAAAGAATGATGTAATATGATTTAAGCAGAAAAAACCTTGCCAGAACTTATTAAACAATAACAACAATAACAATTGATTTTATGTATATAATAAATATGAACTACATAATTGTCTTTGAGATCACTATGAAATAATCTAATTCACATACTGAAGCATTATAAAAAAACCTAACTTAGTTTAGCTTTCCAGCTAGAAGAACATGTTAGATTTTAAAGCCCTTGGGAGAATCAGGGGTGGAAGTGAGATTACTCTTGGGGAAAGATTGGAGAAAAAGCTTGTTCATTTTTAAATCATGAAAGCAGTTTCTAGAAATAAAAAAGGACCCACAGACTTTGGATTCCCGAGCATCTCAACAAGAGAAACTCAGAACTTGAAACTAAATCCTTAAGTCTTTACATGATATGTTTTCTTTATAAATATCGACTTGGAATTGGTGCTTGTAAAAACATAAGCTATAATAGAGGTTAAATGTTTAGATGGGAAGGAAGAAAGCAATATTACTATTGTCCTGCCATTAAAAAATGACATTTATAACAAAACACAGAACATGATTCATTTTATCAGACCAATTAATATATGGAGCATTTATGAACCACACCCTCTCCACTGGGAGAGTAATTCCATTCTGAAAAGCTGTTCAACTTTATTTTTAGATGATCCAGTGAGAAGGGTCATTCAGAATTTCCTGTTTTTTTATTCTCTGGCTCTTAAACTGAAACGATTATCATTTTTACATGTGCAGCTGTTAGGAACCCAAATGCTAATATTCAAGCAAAAGGAAACAATATGAAACTCTTGGTTCTGTGCCAAAATAGCACACTGTTCCTATCCCAGAACACTTAGGCAATGCCTGTCAAAGTTTCCATATAGTTACCATAAATATAAACTTCTAGTAGAGGGAAGTGAGTGCTAGACTTGCAGTTGGGGAAAGACTTGGATTTTAATACTGGCTCTGTTACTTACTGGTCTGGCAGTCTGGGGAAGCCTATCCACCCCTTCTCAGAATATTTTCATATACGTAAATAATATACATGAGGTTCTAAAGAAATCCAATTATGTTGAAATGCATCTATCTATCTATCTATCTATCTATCTATCTATCTATCTATCTATCTATCTATCTATCTATCTATCTATTAATGGNTATCTATCTATCTATCTATCTATCTATCTATCTATCTATCTATCTATTAATGGGACACTCCAGACTAAGGAGTCTCACTTTATACAAACCACTTAAACTTATCTGAGCCTCAGTTTCCCCATCTGTAAAATGGGGGGAAATAATACTTGTAAAACTAACTGCATAGGTTTTTTGGAAGGGAAGTATTATGCAAACTGTTGTGCCATGGAAATGTGAGTTGTGTTTTGTTGGGGTTGCTTTTTTTTTTTTTTTAATTCCACGGATGCCTTAAATTCATCATCTTTTGACATCAAACAGAACGGTTCACCATCTTCTAAAATCCTACTGGTAATGTGTACCCTCGAAAGAGTATTGAATGGGATTTTAAAGGTTTTTAAAAAAAATTTTTGTAAGCTTAAATTTAAAGCCTATTGGAGGAAAAGTAAGTCCCAGAGAAATTGTGAGAATGAGTATATAAAAGATGTAAACATTCTAACTGGCCTTGAGAATTTACAGTGGTCCCATTTATATTTATAGTCAGCTTATTCACATTCCTACCAGTGAGCCTGTCATGCCTCCTCTAAGACACAGACACAGACACACAGACACACACACACACACACACGAGCATCACAGTTAAGATCAAAATATCAATTTTTCTTCTAAAATGGTGTTCAGTCTGATGAGTTGAGCCTGTACATGTTCTTTGTGAGTTATTAGAACTTAAATCCTGAGAATTTTATTCCCCATATTACCACACTAGAATTTATTAACATTAAAACCAATTTTATTTTTAAAAATTAGAGTCTATTAGAAGCAGACCCTTCTATCTTTGCTCCTCATATATACCTATTAAAATCCCAATCATCATAATAATACTTATATTATATATTGGCAGGGGCGTATGTTGAGAGGCAATGGGGCTATAGTTGAAATATGCTATATCTTAAGTACAAAGACAAGGGTTTGAATCTCACCTTTGATATTGTGTGACCTTGGGCAAATCATTTAACCTCTCTCAAACTCAGTTTCCTCACCTGTAATATGGGGGTAATAATACAGTTCCCATCTCACAGGGTTACTATAAGAATATACGGAAATAATGCATGTATGTAATGTGTGTGCATGTATATACACACATATACTATATATATATGTACCACAGATAAATTCACACATAAACTTTATTTATATAAATATGTATAAATATCATTTCTTTTCAAATGGTTTTGGCTAAAGCTTTTCTCAGTTTCCCTTAATGCTAGTGTCTTTCCTTTTGTGATTACCTCCAATTTATCATATCTATATCTTGGTTCTACATTGTTGTTTGCATGTGGTCTCTCTCAGTAGACTGTGAGCTCCTTAAAGGCAGGGACTATGTTTTTGTCTTTCTTATTCTTAGTGCTTAGCACAGTGTTTGGCACTTAACAAATACTTATTGACTTTACATAAAGATTATCAATTCAACAAGTATTTATTAAGATCCTACTAGTTTCAGACAATGAGTTAGGCAATGGGGTTACAAAAACAAAGAAGAAAGTCTTTCTCAAGGGGTTGATATTCTGTTGGAGGAGCTTAGGACCTTGGAAAACATCTAGTCCAAGTCCTTATTTAACATATGAGAAAACTAAAACCCAGAAAGCTGACATGATTTCCCCTAGACCACAAACATACTAAAGAGCAATGCAGGCACCCATGTCCATTGATATTAAATCCAAAACTTTTTTATCACAACTTGACAAAATTTTAAAATAAAATAAATGCATTTGGAGCTATACCTTCAAGTATAGGAATGTGGAGACAACATCGCTGATTACTGTTAGAGTACATTATATTAGGGCTCTCTCTATCTAAGAGTCAATGGTTTAGAAAGCCCTTAATAATTTGTGCCCTTTGTTTATAGAGATACCTCCCTTCCACCCTTATCCAACTCACATTTCTTTAATAATATCAATGGCACACAATAATTTAATTCTTTAAGATTTACAGATCATTTTAAATTTCATTTGATTCTTACAATAGTCCTGTGAGTTAGGTGCTATTATTATCTCTGTTTTATAGATGAGGAAACCAATATGCTAAGATGTGATATGATTTGCCTGGACTCTTATGGCCAGCAAGTGTCTGAAGCAGTAGCCAGACATACTAAGTCATCCCAACTCTAAGCCCAGTATTTTTTCTGTTATCTTGAGTCCTTAAAGTGTTTTCCTCACAAAAACTCTATGAGGTAGGAAGGAAGTTCAAGTATCATAATTCTCACTTTGCTAATGAAGATAATGGCAAGGTCACTTGGTCAGTTATTTACATGGTGAGTTGCAAAGCTGAGACTTGGATCCAGGTCTTAATTGTAGGAGCAGTGTGAAATATGCAATACAGAAACAAAATCATTGGGGTTATTCCTACAGTCAATTGCTAAGTTCTACCTACAGGAAAATGAAGTCAACTTACTGGACAGATATGTCTCTCTGGGTTTAAACAATTTTATTTGGTTATTGCTCATTCTGACTACATATGCATAATATGTATATATCTGTGTATATATTTATACAGTGAGAGAAATATATACATATGTATACATGTGTATTTATCTTCTAACTATTTTGGATTCAACAAAGAAACATTTAGTCTTTTTGATTCATGTGTAATTAGCCATGGCAAAGCGAAATACACCGATATGGTCCGTTTTGACCTAATTTCAATGTGTCTGTATCTGTCAAAGGGAGACTTAAAAGTGCACTTATATTTGTTATTCTAAACCTCTCAAATACCAATTAACACCATTATTTCTGAATAGAAGATATAGAAAAAGAAGACTGTATAGCGAGCCTTGAGTCTGATGTAGCTTGCTTTAAAAAAAAAAAAGAAAAAATCAAGCATCTTAAGTTTCATGGTTGTCCTGCTTGTCTTTGTCTCACTTGGAATGTCTTTCCATTCTTTTCTGTGGCTTAAAAAATTCTTTAATCACTCTTTTTCTTTTTTGCCCCTTAGGATGGCTTAGTCTTTTGGACTAGTAGAAGCCACAGAATAGACTTGGATGGTAACATTTAAACAGCTACACACTGATAGACATTCATACATCATATAAATATACACATATGTAGTATGATATGAAAAAGTAATGTATGAGTACTGAGTATGTGAAGTTGGGCTAGATGATTTCTAAGGTTCCTTCTAGCTCTAAATTTGAAGGGTTAAGCCAATTTTATCCTTATCCACAAGCTGTTTCCCCTTTCCCTGCTCACTCTTTCTTTCTCTCTGTCTCTGTCTCTTCCCTCTCTCCCCCTCTCTCCCCTCCTCTGTTCCTCCCTCTCTCTCCAGCTTTCTCCCCTCCTCCGTCCCTCCCTCCCTCTCTCCCCCTCCTCTCTCTCTCATATACACACATGTAAAATGAATATGCCTGTGGCTATTTAATACATTTAGTCTCAATTCAGTAAACTGGCCTGTATGGGAAATGAGGCACCATATTCTAACCAGTTAAATTCATGAGGTCAGTATATAGTTACTTTGATAATAAGCATAGTGAATAGAGTGCTATGTCTGAATTTAATAAGTTCTAGGTTCAAATCTGAACTCAGACATTCATTAGTTGTGTGACTTTATGCAAGCCACTTAACCCCTGTCTGCTTCAGTTTCCTTATCTGAAAAATGGGGATATTTTTTTCAATTCTCAAAATGATAATGCAAGCTATTATTAACCCAGTTGACCCCAAGTAGTTAACCAATAAAGACCTGAATAGAGCATTTTATTTTAATGTATCTGAGCCATGTACAGAATTCATAAGATACAGAAATTCCACTAAATCTAATGCAAATGCTCAGAATAGTTCACTGAGTACTTTACCTCGGTCTTTGTTTTTCTCCTTTCCTAGTGAATCCAGTTTCTTTCTCAAAGACTTCTTTCTTTTCTGTCCATCTGTAAATATTAGAAAAATGAGAAATTTTAGCATAGGGTAAGTATTTATTTTTACTGGTTATAAATAATTTCTTTGAAAAAAATGAATTCACCTTATTAAAAACCTCATTCTATTAATTTGTTGGCCTGATCAAAATACAAATATGAATCCCCTAGAACCCTGTTGATTTTTAGAAAAGGATATATACAAACAATTTAGGTGAGGTGATCATGCCTTTTAACTTTCTTGTATTCAAGGAAAACGACTATTTCTTTTTAAAATTAATTCATTTCAAATAAATTATTTTTAGTTATTTTCATTATCCAGAAAGGATGCTCCAAATCAGTAATAATAAGAAAAATACAAATTAAAACAACTCTTAAATTTTATATCTCACTCAGCAAATTGGAAAGAATAACAATAAATAAAAATAGTCAATGTAAAAGAGGTTAAGGAAAGACAGGCACACTAATTACCAGAGGAACTGTGAATTGCTCGATGGTTCTGAAAGAGATTTGGAGTTATGAAAAGAATTTCATACTCATTATTTGACCTATATATTCCACTGCCAGGCATTTACATCAACAAATTTATTGCCCAAAAGAAAGGTTATATATACATTTAAAATATTTATAGGAGACCTTTTGTAGGAGTGATGAATTATCTGTCCATTAAATTGAGTGAATGATTAAACAAATTTGGCCTCCAAAGAATAAGTATCTTCCAAGGCTCTATCTTTGGTCCTATTTTCTTTTCTAATTGTTGTATATGAATATAATGGAATATTATTGTGTGACAAAAATCATGAGAAGTCAAGAACCAATGGAAAAAAGGAAAGTAGAAAGAGGAAAACAATATACATAATGACTATAATAATATAAATGGACAGAACAATACAAAACAATAGAAACTGAATGCTCTGAAATCATAATGTTCAGTTTTGGATGTAGAAAGGAGATGCAAGAAGACACGTCCTCATTCTTTTTTGCAGAGTTAGAAGACTATGAATGAAGAATCTTATTTGGAATATTAGACATTTTTGATATGTGGGTTAGTTGCATTGTTTTTCCCTCTACATTTTATTCTTCATTATAAGGGAACGTTTTAAAGGAGATAGAGATACAGGGGAACACATTGGATAATCTAGGTTATATAAAAACAAAAAAGTCAATAAAACTACTTTTAAAAATGAAACAGATACAATTTTTAAAAAAAGATTTCCAATTGCTATTTAACCAAAGTATCTGATTATATTGGTCCAAAAATGAAACAAAGTACTCCCAAATAAAACAAATTAACGAGAGATCTAAGTAAGAAGGTCTGAATGGATTAGAATAATCCATGGATAGATTTTATTCTAACCAACCAAGTGACTTGGTACTTGAAGTTGGGAACAATGCTATTCATTTCATATTTGTTGTTCTTCTCTGCCTATTTCCACAACAATTAATTTAAATTGCAAACTCCATGCCAACAAGAAATATGCCCCCACCCTTTTAAAATAAACTTTGATAATCAAGTTCTATTAGCTGCTTGATACTTAGTAAATTTTTGTTGATACTTATGGTAATATGTAAGATCTGAATTAAATAATTCTTCAAATCCACATAGAGAAATACAAATATGATAGAAAAATTCATTGGTATAATAAGAAAAAATGCTTCTAATAATAATCCTCTTGGATTTGATACACCTTAATTCCTATCAATTTTCTCCCAGCTGACTTTTCTCCTCATTTATAAGCCAAACCTAAATACCATTTTAGGGATTTAATTATGGGCTTCCGTGAAGGATTATAATATTTCAAAGTTGGAACATCACTCATAAGCCATCTAGTCCAGTCTCTGACTTTGCAGAGGTAATCTCCTCAATGTTGTCACCAAAAGGTCATCTAGCCTCTATCTTATTTTTTGTGTTATTGCAATGCCTATATCTGTACCCTTCTGTACAGTCAATGACTTGATGTCATCTACTGCTTTACAGTCTGTGAGATTTTCCCTATCCCATGACTTCAAAAAATAAAAAAAGGCAAAAGTGTATGTCCAAAATTAATTCTCTGCATTGGGATCTAGTCATCTTAACTAGCTGTTCAACAATGAAAAATTCACCTGAATCCTCTTGGCCTCAATTTCCTTATATGTGAAATGAGAAAAATAGACAAATGGCATTGTGGAAAAAGCACTGACTTGGAAATGAAAGAACCTAGGTTTATATTCTGCTTTCTGATAATTCATGCTTATGTAACCTTGGCCAAATCAGTTATTTTATCTGAAAAATGAGGAGGCTAGACTAGATCAGAAGTGTTTTAAGCTTTTCTATGTATGGTTGGTTCCTCTTTGGTTGTCTAGTGAAGCTTATATGAATCCCTTCTCAGAATGTTTTTAAGTGGTTGAGATAATTGCTAAATTTCAATTAGATGTCAGCAAAAAGAAAGATGCAATTTCCTCTCCTTTCAAATCTCGGGAAATCTATCCATGGAATTTTGTGGTGGGAGTGTGGGACTCCAAGTTACAAACCCCAGTTATAGATAGCCTACAGATTTCCAACTCTAAATCTAGGATCCAGTGACTTTTCAGGATGTCCATAGCTATGTGAACCTAGTCTTCTGTTTAATTTGTTTTTCTACTAATTTTAAAAAAGATAACAAAGGAAGGGAATAAGCATTTCATACAGCACCTAAGTGCCAGTCACTTTGCTAAGAACATTTTATAAAGATGATTTCATTCAATCCTCATAACAAAATTGTGAAGTAGGTGCTATTATTGCTCATATTTTTACCTGAGGCAGATAGAGGTGAAGTAACTTTCCTAGGGTCATACAGTCAATTAATTTTTGATGCTGGATTTAAATCAGGTGTTTCTGACCCCAGACTCAGCATCCTACATCCACTGAACTACTTAGATGCCTTTAAAATAGCCAACTAGTGGTCAGTTCTCTTACTACTTAGCTAGTCTGTGTCTGTACTCCAAGTCTTTCTAGCTTAATAGAATCTGGTACAGTTTGTCTAATGTTCATGTAGACTGGGAGAACCCAGAACCACTTCTATGCCCTGAAGAAGCAGTAGGATGTAGGACCAGATGTATCCTGCTTATGCAGTTCTCCTTTTGTTTATATCATTCCTCTGTAGTGAATGAGACATTTAGGGAGTGACACAAACTTTGATTACTAAGTATGTATTCAGTACAATTTAACCAATGAATTAGTCAATATTTATCAAGCCCCTACTATGTACACTGTGCTAAACTCTGAAGATACAAGACTACCTCTGCCCTTAAGAAGTTTACATTCTAACAAGGGAGACAACAAGGAAAAATATATATAAAACAAACTGAAGATAAGAAAAACTGGAAATGATTCACAGAGGGAAAGCATTGGAATAAAGAAGGATTGGGGCGCTCACTTTGGCAGCACATATACTAAAATTAAAATGATACTGAGATTAGGATGGCCCCTGTACAAGGATGACAGGCAAATTTGTAAAGCATTCCATATTTGGGGGGGGGGAATGTTTGGCTCTATAAAACTATTCACTGATAAAAATGAATAATATTGAAATAGGTTTTGCTTGATAATACATGTATAACCCAGAAGAAAAAAAAGAAGGGTTGGGGAAGGTATTCTGTAGAAGGTGGAATATGGCAACAAACAATGCTATTGTATTCTGTCTCTGCCTGAGCTGGCAGAGGAAACCTAGAGTTCAAGATCAGCTAACTCTGTTTTATAAGATGAGATATTTTTCATTAACTAAAACTCTATATTTGAGTGTCCTTTATCTCCTGGTATATTCACTTTACTGACACATTTTGATCCTTACTGAGCTCCTCTTTTTTTTTTTTTTGTTCTCTTTCCCCTCCCTATTCCATCCTGTCATCGGGTTGGCCACAACCTTTCTATTCTGACTTCTTTTGAAGGAGTTCATCTTGCTTCACTATTAGCATCTTATCAACATTCCCTTTCTGGTCACATTAATTTCTACCTGGTTCCACCAAAGTTTCAAGCTTCAATTTAACCCTAGGGCCATCCTGACAAAGATTGAGTGTTGATTAGGGCAATTAGGTGGTGCAGTCTATGGATAGAGTACCAGCTATGGAATTAGAAAGGTTCAACTTCTCAAGTTCATCTAGCCTCAGATACCTTCTAGCTGTTGGACCATGTGCAAGCCATTTGAACCTGTTTGCTTCAGTTTCTTCCTCTGTCAAAATGATGTGGAGAAGGCTATCACAAGCCATTTTGATATTTTTGGCCAAGAAAATCCCAAATGGAGTCACAAAGAATTGGACATGACTGAAAAACAACTCAACAATAGAAAAACTCATTTTTATTAGCTTCTGTTCAGGTGAAGGGCTAAAAGCAGCACTGATAGCAAAAGACAGTAAGAATGGGATTAATTTTAGAGTAGTTAGCTGAGAAAATAAGTCTGAGCCTGAATGTACTAAATTACCAGCCAGAATCTCAATTAGTGATATCAAACTTAATTGGAAACTGGGCCATTAAGCAAACCAAATATAAGGATCTCTACAGCCACATATTTATTTAGAAAGTCATATATTAACATTACCTTTGTTCTATTGTATTTTTATTTATTTTGTTTATCACATTTTAATGTAGCCTGCATGTACTCAGAGTGCTGTGGGAAGCAATGGGCTACATCTGACATCTCTAATCTAAATGACTGATGAAGATTCAGGAATGGAACTAAGAGGTTTATATCAGGAGGAATATGGAGACTAGTACCAGGTTGTTGTTTTATCAAGTGTAATACTTCACGACCGCTTGTGAGGTTTTTGGGGCAAAGACACTGGAGGGATTTGCCATTTCCTTCTGCTCATTTTGCAATTGAAACTGAGGCCAACAGTTAAGTGACTTGCCCAAGCCACACAACTAGCAAGTATCTGAGGCTGTATTTGAACTCAGGAAGTTTTCCTGACTCCAAGCTCAGTGCTTTCTCCACTGTGCTACCTAACTACCAGTACCAAGTTGGCAAAAGAAATTCCTTGGAGGGAAAGGCTAATATGATTAACAAGTTGAAGAAGCATATTTAGAATGGCAACAAGATTTCAGAGTCAGAGAGGGATGAAGGCTCAGTTTGACAAATCCAACTATCCCTTTATAATCTCTTTTAGTAATTCATCTTTTTCCTTCAATTTCCTAAGACTGAATGTCTCCAAGTCTATATCTTTGTTCTTACTTTCTTTTCTTACTGTAATTATATTCATTCAAATGGCTTAAATAGATAAAAAGACAGCCAGATAAACAGATAGATAGATGGAGGGGGTGTGTGTGTGTGTGTGTGTGTGTGTGTGTGTGTGTGTGTGTGTGTGTGTGTGTGAGAGAGAGAGAGAGAGAGAGAGAGAGAGAGAGAGAGAGAGAGAGAGAGATCTGGATGCTGGCCCTTTGCCTGCAATAGCCCAGATGGAACAGGATAGCAACTGTCAACTGTACCTACTTGTATGAATGGCCCTGGGAAGAACATTTTGGTGGCATAGTGGATAGAGCACCACATCAGGAAGATTCCTCCTTTTGAGTATAAATACAGTCTCAGATACCTATTAGCTGTGTGACCGTGGCTGAATCACTTAATCTTATTTGCTTCAGTTTCCTCATATATAAAATGAACTAGAGATAGAATGACAAACCACTTCAATATCTTTGCCAAGAAAATCCAAAAATGGGGTCAGGAAGATTTGGATATGACTGCAATCACTCAATAACTAAATTTACTAGTCATTTGGGTTCTGGGGATGCAAAAACAAGTTCTGGGGATGCAAAAACAAGAAAAGAATATAGTTCCTACTTTAAAGAAGCTTATATTCTAGTAGGAAAAGACAATATAGAAAGGGATAGTTGGCAAAGTGGTAGAGGAGAAAAGAAAAGTACCCATAGAGGAACTAGGTAGTAGTTATGGAGGTGGTGGGGACCACTGTGGTAGTAGAATTGGCCAGAGTAAGCTGAAAATACAAATTATTAGAGTGGTAGGATCACTTCATATTATGGCAGCTTCAGAAAACTGGAATTTAGCAAGTCCTTCAGTCAGTCTCTTAGTGGAATCACCCCCAGGGTGCTGGACATTCAGACCGAAGGTAGAGCAAATAGTAATTATATTTAGAATATATACAAACTTAATACAAGTTAATTTTGGGAGGAGTGGCTGAAGTTGTGTCCAATTATTTATGACCCAGTTTTGAGGTTTTCTTGACAAAGATATTGGAATGGTTCACCATTCTTTTCCAGGTGTGGGGTATATTAATGCAAAGGCATGGACTGAGGAGATAGAATATCAAGACTATGCCATTCCCCTTTCTCAAACTCTTTAATGAATTCTTTTTTCCTCTAAGTTTAAACACAAACCCACAACTTTGCATGGAAAGTTCTCCATAATCTGGCCCCAATCTGTCTTTCCAATTTTACTTCTAATTCCTCCTCATAACCTCCTCTGGGTTTCATATATTAAGATAGCACAAAACCTTAATCAGGTTTTTAAATTGAACTTGATTTCCATGAATAAACTATTGAATAAAGTAATTATAATGAAATTAAACGATATCATAAAAATAGTATGCGAGCAGAACCAGGAGAACATTGTACACAGCAACAGCAATACTAATTTATGCATAACTGTGAATGACTTAACTGTACTCAGTAATACAACAATCCAAGACAATTCTGAAGGACTTATGATGAAAAAAAAATCTATTTCTAGAGAAAGAACTAATGGAGTCTAAATGCAGATCAAAACAGACCATCCTTAACTTTATTTTCCTTTATTTTTCAAATGTGTCTTCTTCCACTACATAGTGAATATGGAAATAAGTTAGCATGTGTACAACCAATATCAAATTGCTTACTGTGGGAAAAGAGGGAAGGAAAGAATGTGGAACTCAAAATATTAGAAAATGAATGCTAAAAACTGTTTTTATGTGTAATGGAGAAGAAAATAAAACATTACTGATGGGGGTAAAAAATACACAAGGAATATTAAAGCCAAGAATCCCTAGTCTGGGGCAAAGAGAGAAAAGCAATTTGTTTTACCTTGCTTATTAGCATTTCTGTTAGGACAGGTGGCCCCAGCTCCTGTCAGGCATATATTACTGCTACAGGTGTTTCCTGATTGCCTTTTCTATTTTCTAATGGAAGGGAGCTGTGTTAGGACTAGCAATGGACAATTGTCAATAGGATGTGATGTGGGGCCAACTAAAGTCTCTTGCGTCCCCCAAATACTTTTATTTGCCAGATTTGTTTTTATGTAATTCATTGGTATATTTGTGTCCTGGCCGCTTATGATGCTAGAAAGCAGCTGCAATAAAATTCCAGAGACATAATAGAATGTTACCATGCATCGTGTTAGGAATGTGTTTCAGGATTATGCAGCTGTCATCTTAATTTGTGGGAGGTGTGTAGCAGGAATGCTGGCAACATTGGAGGAATTAGGAAGACAAATTCAAGTTTAGAACGGCATGGAAGAAGACCCTGAAAGGAAGGAGGGTCAATCTAATAAAAACTAAAGGCAAGATCCTGCTATCTGGAAAAGGCAACATTTTCAAATACTGATGAAGTCTTTTAATTTTAGTAGAGATTCCAGATGTTCACATCTGCATCCTGATCATTGACTTTAAAAAAAATTTAATCCACATTAAATTACATTTAGGGACTTATCAGAAAAATTCAGTCACATTCACTCACAAATCATCTAAGAAAGGTTTCAAAAGCAATTCTCCCATCCTGAAATGGAAATTCATAAAGGTGCATTTAATATCTTTATACAAACTGTTTCAGCACATAAATAGGATTATAAGATTAAGGACTGAAAGGGACATTGGGTAACATTAAGCAGAAGGCCCTTAACAGAGGAAGCACATCCAACAGAAGTCAAAAGCTTCGAGGAACCTGAGACAGTAGAGAGACAGTACTTTCATGGGGTAAGAGACCGTGAGCTGAGCGTGTTACATCCAAGGGGTCACCTGGGTTTTCCTCATCCCTAGATACCCTTGGGATGATACTATGGGATGGCACTAAATACGAATCCAGGCCAGGGAATTCCAGCATCTGACATTTAATGATCTAGATGCCTGGAAAAGATACTTTTAATTTTCTACCTGTCACTGTTATGCTTATTAAAAATTATTTAAAATATTTTTCCATGGTTACATGATTCATGTTCTCTCCCTCCCCTCTCCCCCCCCCCCTGCTCCTGGAGCTGACAAACAGTTCCACTGGGTTATACATGTATTATCACTCAATACCTATTTCTGTATTATTCATTTTTGCAATAGAGTGATCTTTTAATACCAAAGCTCCAAATCATATACCCACATAAACAAGTGATAAATCATGTTTTTCTTCTGTGTTTCTATTCCCATAGTTCTTTCTCCTGATATGTCACTGTGATTCTTAACCTCCCAGTATACGCAGGGATGAGAACTATCATTTATTGTCCATGATCCCACACCTTTTCCATACTCATTCATCTCAGGACCAGGAAGGGGATGGGAGGAATTTCAAATCAACAAATAGGTTCTCTTCTTGGGCTATGGTTAGAAAACTCAATCTCTAATTCCTTTTCTTCTATGATTCAATAATACCCCCTTATTGGGTTGAAAATCCTATCCCTTCTCCATTACTAACCTTTCTCCATACTCTCACTCCTCTCTTCCTCCCATCATTTTCCATACTCATGATGCCTTCCTATTCACTTTAGCCTTATCCCTTCATAAATCTTTGTTTCCCAATTTCATTATGCCCTTTGGGACCTTCAATCTATTGTTAGCGAATTCCTTTGTATTCTAGATTTCTTGAGTTTGTCTTTTTTCTTTTTTTAAGTATTTAGTATCTTATTTTTTTAGAAAAGTTTTCCATGGTTACATGATTCTTGTTTTTACTTTCCCCTTCACCCCCTTCACCCTCCCATATCCAACGTGCATTTCCACTGGTTTTAACATGTGTGATTAATCAAGACTTATTTACATATTATTGATAGTTGCATTGGTTGTTTAGTGTCTACATCCCCAACCATGCCCACATCAACCCTTGTATTCAAGCAGTTGTTTTTCTTCTGTGTTTCCACTCCTGCAGTTCTTCCTCTGAATGTGGGTAATGTTCTTTTCCATAAATCCCTCAGAATTTTCCTGGGTCATTGCATTGCTGCCATTACAGAAGTCCATTACATTAGATTTTTCCGCAGTATATCAGCCTCTGTATACAATGTTCTTCTGGCTCTGCTCCTTTTACTTTGCATCAATTCCTGGAGGTCTTTCCAGTTCACATGGAATTCCTCCAGTTTATTATTCCTTCGAGCACAATAGTATTCCATCACCAGCATATACCACAATTTGTTCAGCCATTCCCCAATTGAAGGGCATCCCTTCGTTTTCCAATTTTTTGCCACCACAAAAAGCACAGCTATAAATATTTTCATACAAGTCTGTTTATCTATGATCTCTTTGGGGTACAAACCCAGCAATGCTATGGCTGGATCAAAGGGCGGGCAGTCTTTTAGAGCTCTTTGGGCATAGTTCCAAATTGCCATCCAGAATGGTTGGATTGGTTCAGAACTTCACCATTAATGTCCCAATTTGACCATATCCCCTCCAACATTCATTACTCTGTATTCTAGATTTCTTAATCCCATATTTTTCCTCTCTTCTGGTGTTTAAGAGAACCCAGAGGCTGAGTGGAAGAGTGGGTAGAGCACTGAAATTGGAAATGGAAAGATTGGGTAGAGCACTGAAATAGGAAATGGAAAGATTTAAGTTCAAATCCCAATTAAGACATTTACTTGATGTATGACGATAGGCAAATCATTTAATTTCCTGGTGCCTCATTTCTCTCATATCCAAACTAGGAAAGCTGTCCTAAGTGCCTTTAAAATTCTAAATCTATGGGCCTATGATTCTCTCTTAAAGACACTCTGTCATCGAATATTCCCTATCCATATCCCTTGATAACACATTATTGGAAGGAATGGCATACTCCTTGTTATTTTTTGTCTCTCTCTTATTCTCCCCCTCTTTTTCCTCTTCTTTCTGTCTCTAGCTCCCCCTTCCCTTCCCTTCCTTTCCCCCCTCCTTCTTCCATCTCTGTGTGTATATATATACAAACACATACACATAAATAGTTGTTCAATCATTTCAGTAGTCTCTGACTCTGTGATCCCATTTGGGGTTTTCTTGGTAAAGATACTGGAGTGGCTTGCCATTTCCTTCTCCAGCTGATTTTATAGATAAGGAAACGATATATATTTATAAACACACACACATATACATATATACACACATATATATGCACATGTGCACACCTACATAATACATATATACATACCCATAAACACACACATATACTAAAATACAAATGTATATACACATTTAATGTCTACCAACCTCTATGTTTGATTGGAGTGGTGGCAAACCCACCCTAACCCTTTCATTTCTATTTCTGCCTCATTCATCCTAAATATAGTCTTCATCCTCACTGTGCTCTCTAGTCCCTATATCCAATTCCATTTCTCTGGATCTATAATCCATGCTTTGGTCCACTTTTTCTTCCTTCACAATCTTAATCCTTTAGTTGCCCATATCAGATTATTCTGTCTTTTACTCTTTAAGTCCTTGCCCCTTGTCCTATCTTATCTTAAGCCTTGACAACCCGGAACCTGGGTTACCCTGACCATATGCTCCTATTTGCTTAGTGCTGAATAATGCTGAAGAATGTTGCCATGACAATTGGTCCACTATTTATTTTATCTAATCTCAACTAGGACCTCATGGCCCCATGACAATACTTTTAGTCATTCATGATTAACTTTCTCTTGCTTTCTGCACTGACTGTTTCAGATATTCTAATCTTTCCTCAAGCATCCTACAGCAGCTCCTTTCCCCTCAACCAAGGAACTTAACTCCTAATTTGCTGAGATATGTAGTCCATACACCATGAGCTCTCTTTCTCCCTAACTAAACCCAGCTACAATTGTATTCTATTTTCCTCTCTTTAGTTTTCATTCTTCAGGGGGAAAAATGGCCCTTTTCTTCTAATATTCTGAGATTAGGTGGCCCAAACCCTCAGCATTTGACTTCAAATTTTTTCATCTCCCAGTTTTTTCTGAAAAATCCCCTCCTCAAGCATTCTCCCTCTCTCATTCTTCAATCTTTTTTGATCAATGGGTTATTTCTCAAAATAATGGCTAGAATTTGTATAGTGCTTTAAAGTTTGCAAAACACATTACATATGTTTTCTCATTTGACTCTCAAAATAATCCTGTGAGGTAGATGTTATTACTCCTATTTTATAAATGAAGAAACTGGGATTTATAGAGGTTATTTGATTAGCCCACGGTCACACAGCTAGCAAGTATCTAAGGCAGATCTTTTTGCCTTCCTGTCCAGCACTTTATGTACTATGTCACCTAGAAATCTATATAAGCATTCCATTTCCCAGCTCTAAAAACAAAATAAAACCAACCCAAACCCCAAACCCTTCCCTTGTCCTTATCCTATCATTCTTGTCTCTTGACCTGGATCATCATCCATTTGCCTCCTCCTCTTGTCTTTCCCACATACTAGTTACACACAAGAATTCTCCAAAAGTGTGTCCTTGAGTCCTCCTCTCTCTTTTGTCTCACCAACTTCCATGGGTTTAATAATCATTCCTACCATCACATCAGATCTAAGTATGCAATTTTAATCTGAACTCCAGGTGCATATGTCCTCCTTCTTGTTGAACCTGGATATCCCATAGGCATCTAAAATTTAACATGCACCAAGTGGAATTTATTATCTTCCCTTGTTAAAAGCTATTCTTCCTCCAAGCTTACTGATATCTATAAAAGGTATCAAATCTTTCTAAATCTAAATCTCTAGATTCACAATATGAGTTACAAAATGGTATCTAAATTTGAGCAATTGTAACCAATGCAGTTTAGGAAAACATTTTATAATTTAGACTACTCTCTCACAGTGGTGCAAGTTACTTAATTATAATCAGAAGTTTAAAAAAATATGTTTTCTACTTGAATGATCTTAAAACTTAAAGGCTTAAAAAAGTCAGTTAGAATTGAAATAAATAAAAATCAAAATCCTAGTATTTTCACCAAAAGGCCTCTGGTCATGTGACATTAAAAGAAAAGAAAAACAAAAAAAAAACCAGCAGAATTTAAAGACATTTTCTTTTTATATAAAACATAGATTTCAAATTGTAAATAGCATCTTGATGTCTACTAAGGGAAAAAAAGCTGTTCTTAGAATCATTCATGTGTATTAGAAATAATGATAAATATTCCTAACAAAATTTTACTTTAAAAAATCAAATTTAAAAAAGAAACAAAAAGGCATGCTTTATTAGTACAAACTCATTCAGATAATTAATTTATTTTTCTCACAGCACATCATAAAAATACAAAATAAATTTAATGAAATTAGACATATTTATTTGTCATTTAGTGATTAAAAAGAGTTTTCATTTGGGTTTATAGGTCCTTGAATCATTAAAATACAAAGAAGAAAAACAATTCTTCCTTACTTTATAGTATAAGAGCTATGCTTAAGAAGTTACTTTAGCATGCTTTTCTAAGTTACATAAATGCATTAGAAATGTATTTTTATTCAACTAAAGCAGTGATTCCCAAAGTGGGCACTACCACCCCCTAGTGGGTGCTGCAGCCATCCAGTAGAGGTGGTGATGGCTACAGGTGCATTTATCTTTCCTATTAATTGTTATTAAAATTAAAAAAAATAGTTTCCAGGGGGTTAAGTAATATTTTTTTCTGGAAAAGGGGTGGTAGGCCAAAAAATTTCGGGAACCACTGAACTAAAGGTTCATAATCAGAAAATTCTATATTCATACATGTTATCAGTGCTAAATTTTCAATTCTCCAAATACAAATACCAAACAGAAATATTTTATTAGTATGCACGGTGTAAAGCTGCTCTCCTTTTCTAGTATTAATAAATATTCATCTAAAACTTTTTATTAAAAAATAAAACAACCAAGGATACCTTTTTGGCTAAAATATACCTAAATATGATTAATTTCTTATTGGAAATTGAAAACTATAATTTTTGTTCTTTTACCTTACTTCCTTAAACTACTTAGTTATTTGAAGCTCTAGCACAAACCTTAATCTATTTTTAAACCTCATTTTTGAAATACACTTTGTAGCTATTAAAAAAAAAACACCAGTCTTTTTAATTCAATCAGCGCTTGGTGATATATTCTAATGCAGAACAGAAGCATAACACAAAATTGGATCATTTGTCCAGAATATTTTCTATCATAGAAACTTCTAATATAAAGCTAAAAATCAAATAATGACAGAAGAGGTGGGCTATTATAATAAATGCATATATAAATTATTATAAATTCATAAGATTACATTTTATTCTACATTTCCTCAGTATTTTGTTTTTTTTAATTTCTTTTCTTATTCATTGATTTCTGTTTACTCCTTTTTGATTTTCAGGAGCCTGTCACTTGGGTAAGGTTTGTATCATCTATACAAAGCTATTTATTTGCCTTACGTTTTTTCCCTCTAGACTCAGCATTCATTTCATTCATATCATTTGCTTAATTTTATCTCATACTTAATTTCTCCCAAGAATTCTAGTAAACTAAGAAGGGGCTAAGCTATGTTTTCATTTCAGGTTTTACTTGTAGATATTGTAGATTTATTTTCTTCATCTGGTTTTGTATTTTGAGTGTCCTATGATCCATATTAATTTTTTATGTTGGTATATT
This sequence comes from Gracilinanus agilis, assembly GCF_016433145.1. Lineage (NCBI taxonomy): Eukaryota > Metazoa > Chordata > Mammalia > Didelphimorphia > Didelphidae > Gracilinanus > Gracilinanus agilis. Next base: position 462,549,357 of record NC_058132.1, on the reverse strand, counting down.
CCTTTTACTAATTTTTCCAGCTTTAATTCCAGAATATGGACTTTGTGTTAGAGTAAGGCATTGTTTATACTTTCAGAAAGAATAAATTAGCCCTGTAAAGAGCGGTTAGCTTTACCATCCACAAAATTATTATCTAAATTTGACATTTTCTAGATTTAGCAAACTTGACAAAAATAATGATGTGGGAGAGGGACTTCCGGTTAAGATGGCAGCAGAGTAAGGAGCAGCTGCTCAATCTCTCCTAACCCAAGCATACAGGACTCCTCAAGGAGACATAAAAACGAACCCAGACGAACGAAGGAACCCCACAATGGGGCGCAGCATTGAAGGTACGCAGAATTGGGGCATTTCCACACTATAAAGGGGTGAAACAGCTCTCACTAAAATGCGAGAGGAAGCCCCTCCACCCCCCAACCCCCCCACACCACGCACAGTGCCAAGGCCAACACACAAGAGTGAAAACAGGATTGGGGCAACCAGTAAATCACTAGTAGCCCCAGGGCTTGTACCTGTGAGCTGCCAAACATGGGACCCCAAGTGGCTGCGGGGACACAGGGACTTTCCCGAGTGTATACATGGGTGAAGGCTCTGCCCCAGGTGGAATAAAGAACTCTAAGGTAGGGACTTTCCACGGCATCTTGCACCAGTGAAGGCTCTGCCCCGGGCGCTAATAAGGATCTATAAAGCAGGGACTTTCCCAGAGTGTATGCGCCTGTGAAGGCAGTGCCCTAGGCATGAATAAAAGATTTCCAGCCCAGGCTAGGACATCCAGTGAGGACCTGTGCAGACTGGAGCGAGGCTGTGGAAGCAGCCCCCAAGACCGCTGAAGGAGCCTCGGGCAGAGGGGCAGACTGGGGACTACCAGGAGGCCTGACCCCAAGGACAAGAAGACTGGAGCCCCCAGGGGCTGAGAAAGCGCAGGCAGACCCTGAGTGTGAAGACAAAGCTGAAAAGGGGAGAGGCTAATAATGGCAAGCCATAGAGAAGCCCAGAAGAAAAAGATTACCACGAAAAACTCTGGAACACTCGACAACTTTTATACAGAGAAAATCCAGACAACAGAGGAGGACAAACAAATAACCAAACCTCCCCAAAAAAATGAAACCTGGTCACAAGCTATTGAAGAGTTCAAAAATGAGATGTTGAGGAAGATGGAAGAAATCTGGCAAGAAAATAACAGTTTAAAAGGCAGAATTTCGCAATTGGAAAGTGAGGCAAGTCAACTGAAGACCAGAAATGACCAGACTGAAAAGGAAAACCAAAAGATTATAGCCGAAAACCAAAAGATTATAGCCGAAAACCAGTCCTTAAAGGCTAGAATCGAACATTTAGAAACCAATGATCTCTCAAGACAACAAGAACAAATAAAACAAAGTCAAAAGACTGATAAAATAGAAGGAAACATGAAATATCTCAATGACAAAGTGACAGACCAAGAAAACCGGTCTAGAAGAGACAATTTGAGAATCATTGGTCTTCCAGAAAAGGCAGAAATTAATAGAAACTTGGACTCCATACTTAAAGAAATTATTCAGCAAAACTGCCCTGAAGTTCTACAACAAGAGGGTAATATAGACATTGAAAGGATCCATAGATCACCCTCTACACTGGACACAGAAAAATCAACACCAAGGAATACAATAGCCAAATTCAAGAGCTTTCAAGTAAAAGAAAAAATCTTACAAGAAGCCAGAAAGAGACAATTCAAATATCAAGGAGCACATAGGATCTGGCAGCCTCCACGATAAAAGACCACAAGGCTTGGAATACGATATTCAGAAAGTCAAGAGAGCTGGGCCTTCAGCCACGGATCAACTACCCATTGAAACTGACTATATACTTCCAGGGGAAAGTATGGGCATTCAACAAAGTTGAAGATTTCCAAGTTTTTGCACAAAAGAGACCAGGACTAAATGGAAAGTTTGATACCCAATGACAAAAATCAAGAGAAACATGAAAAGGTAAACAAGAAACAGAGGGAAATGAAGGAAAACTCATAATCTTTTAAACTTGACTCTTTAAGGGCTTAAATAAGATCTAATTATCTGTATTACTAGGTGGAGAAATGCTATGTATAATTCTCTGTAGTGAACTCTATTCACTATTATAATATTCACTATTATAGCAACCAGAAGAATAATTCATAGGGAGAGGACAGGATACTAAATGGTCTAAGATGACATGGGGGTGGGAATGAGGGGGGGAATAGTAGGGGACACCAAGAAAAATCTGAGTAAATAAGAAAAATAGGATATTCTATTACACACAAAGAGGGCATGGGAAGGGGAGGGGATAAATACTATCATAAGAAGGAGAGGAAGAGAGCATTAAGAGGTAATATTTAAACCTTACTCTCAGTGTAATCAACCCAGAGAGGGAAGAGTAGCTTTATTATCCATTTGGATAAAAAACTCTATCTAACCCTACTGAGAAAGTCAGAAGGGATAAACCAAAGGGAGCAGGGGAGTGGAGAGGTCAAAAAAGGGAGGGGAGAAGAAGGGAGAGGGAATTCATTAGGTCTTTAAAAAACAAAAAAAGGGGAATAACAAGGGAAGGGCAGAAAAGGAAGTCAATCAAGGGAGGGGATAAGGGATACCGGCTCGAAGCAAACCACTGGTTTAAAAGAAAATAGTGTAAAAAGTAGGGGTGGGTCTAGGGGAGGATACAAAAATGTCAGTGAATGTACAACTAACAATTGTAACTCTGAATGTGAATGTGATGAACTCGCTCATAAAACAGAAGCAAATAGCAGAGTGGGTCAGAAACCAAAATCCTACCATATGTTTTCTACAAGAAACACATATGAGGTGGGTAGACACACACAAGTTCAAGGTTAAGGGTATGAGCAAAATCTTTTGGGCGTCAAATGAGAAAAAGAAGGCAGGAGTGGCTATTATGTTCTCTGACAAAGCCAAAGTAAAAATAGATATGATTAAAAAAGACAGGGAAGGTCATTACATCCTGATTAAAGGCAGGATAAACAATGAGGAAATAACACTGCTCAATATATATGCACCAAGTGGTATAGCATCCAAATTCATAAAGGAGAAACTGGCAGAGGTCAAGAAGGAAATAGATAGTAAAACCATAATAGTGGGAGATCTAAATATTCCTCTTTCAGATCTAGATAAATCAAACCAAAAAATAAATAAGAAAGAGGTAAGAGAGGTGAATGAAGTCCTAGAAAAATTAGATTTAATGATATGAGGAGAAAAATAAATAGGGACAAAAAGGAATACACCTTCTTTTCAGCTGCACATGGTACATTTACAAAGATTGACCATGTAATAGGGCATAGAATCATTGCAAACAAATGGAAAAGAGCAGATATAATAAATGTTACTTTCTCAGATCATAATGCAATAAAAATAATAATTAGTAAGGGCACTTGAACAGGCAAATCAAAAACCAATTGGAAATTAAAAAATATGATTCTCCAAAACCAATTAGTCAAAGAAGAAATCATAGAAACCATCAACAATTTCATTGAAGAGAATGACAATGATGAGACATCCTACCAAACTCTGTGGGATGCAGCCAAGGTAGTACTCAGGGGGAAATTTATATCTTTGAGTACATATGTTAACAAATTAAGGAGGGCAGAGATTAATGAATTGGGTATGCAACTCAAAAAATTAGAAAGTGAGCAAATTAAAAACCCCCAGATGAAAACTAAATTAGAAATACTAAAAATTAAGGGAGAAATTAATAAAATTGAAAGTAAAAGAACTATTGAATTAATAAATAAGACTAGAAGCTGGTATTTTGAAAAAACAGATAAAATAGACAAAGTACCGGTCAATCTAATAAGAAAAAGGAAAGAAGAAAACCAAATTGACAGTATTAAAGATGAAAAGGGAGACCTCACCTCTAATGAAGGGGAAATTAAGGCAATCATTAAGAACTATTTCGCCCAATTATATAATCAACAACTTTAGCAAAGTGGCTGGATACAAAATAAATGCACATAAATCATCAGCATTTCTATATATTTCCAACACATTAGAGCAGCAAGAGATAGAAAGAGAAACACCATTTAAAATCACCCTAGACAATATAAAATACTTGGGAATCTATCTACCAAAACAAACACAGCTATTATATGAAAACAACTACAAAATACTTTCCAAACAAATAAAACTGGATCTCAATAATTGGAAAGCCATTAATCGTTCATGGGTAGGACAAGCTAACATAGTAAAAATGACCATTCTACCCAAATTAGTTTACCTATTTAGCGCCATACCTATCAAATTACCAAAAAACTTCTTTACTGAATTAGGAAAAACTATAACAAATTTCATTTGGAATAACAAAAGATCAAGAATATCAAGGGAAATAATGAAAAAAAATGTAAAGGAAGGTGGCCTAGCAGTACCAGATATTAAGTTGTACTATAAAGCAGCAGTCATCAAAACAATATGGTACTGGCTAAGAGATAGAAGGGAGGATCAGTGGAATAGACTTGGGGTTAATGACATCAGCATGACAGTGTATGATAAACCCAAAGAGCCCAACTTTTGGGACATGAATCCACTATTTGACAAAAACTGCTGGGAAATTTGGAAAACAATATGGGAGAGATTAGGTTTAGATCAACATCTCATACCCTACACCAAGATAAACTCAGAATGGGTGAATGACTTGAATATAAAGAGGGAAACTGTAAATAAGTTAAGTGAACACAAAATAGAATACCTGTCAGATCTCTGGGAAAGGAAAGATTTTTAAAACGAAGCAAGACTTAGAGAAAATTACAAAATGTAAATTAAATGGTTTTGATTATATTAAGCTAAAAAGCTTTTGTACAAACAAAAACAATGTAGTCAAAATCAGAAGGGAAACAACAAATTGGGAAAAAATCTTTATAACAAAGAACTCTGACAGGGGTCTAATTACTCAAATATACAAGGAGTTAAAGCAATTGTATAAAAAATCAAGCCACTCCCCAATTGAAAAATGGGCAAGAGACATGAATAGGCAATTCTCAGGTAAAGAAATCAAAAGTATCCATAAGAACATGAGAAAGTGTTCTAAATCTCTAATAATTAGAGAAATGCAAATCAAAACAACTCTGAGGTATCACCTCACACCTAGCAGATTGGCTAAAATGAAAGAAGGGGAGAGTAATGAATGCTGGAGGGGATGTGGCAAAATTGGGACATTAATGCATTGCTGGTGGAGCTGTGAACTGATCCAACCACTCTGGCTGGCAATTTGGAATTATGCTCAAAGGGCTATAAAAGAATGCCTGCCTTTTGATCCAGCCATACCATTGCTGGGTTTGTACCCCAAAGAGACATAGATAAACAGACTTGTACAAAAATATTTATAGCTGCACTTTTTGTAGTGGCAAAAAACTGGAAAAGGAGGGTATGTCCTTCAATTGGGGAATGGCTGAACAAACTGTGGTATATGCGGGTGATGGAATATTATTGTGCTCAAAGGAATAATAAACTGGAGGAATTCCATGTGAACTGATAAAGACCTCCAGGAACTGATGCAGAGAGAAAGGAGCAGAGCCAGAAGAACACTATACACAGAGACTGATATACTATGGTAAAATCGAATGTAATGGACTTCTGTACCAGCAGCAATGCAATGATACAAGACAGCTCTGAGGGATTTATGGTAAAGAACGCTACCCACATTCAGAGGAAGATCTGCAGGAGAGGAAACACAGAAGAAAAACAATTGCTTGAATGCATGGGTTGAGGTGAACATGATTGGGGATGTGGACTCGAAACCACCACACCAATGCAACTAACAAGAATTTGGAAATAGGCCCTGAACAAGGACACATGTTATAACCAGTGGAAATGTGCGTCGGCCATGGGTGGGGGATAGCGGGGGGGTGAAGGGGAAAGTAGGGGCATAAAGTATGTAAGGAGGTTAAAAATGAATATTAATAAATGTTTTATTTAAAAAAAATAATGATGTGCCTGCACACGAAACTTATTCATTAACTAAGATTTCCAAAAGAAATGTTCAGGGAGGATGAGAGAAAGAATTTGGAATTGCAAATAAATTAAAATTTAATTAAAAAAGGGAAATGTGCAGAAGATGGGATAAAGATTAAGCAATAAAAGATAATTAGAGAGAGAACATATGATATTGTAAAAATACTTGTCAGAAAACTTAAAACTCAGAATGAGATGAGGTTTTTTGAAGGAAGCTGAAGACAGCAAAAATTTTTTTTTAAACCCTTACCTTCTGTTTTAGAATCATTATTAGGTATTGGTTCCAAGGCAGAAGAGCAATAAGGGATAGGCAATGGGGGTAAAGTGACTTTCCCAGGGTCACATAGCTAGGAAGTGCCTGAGGCCAGATTTGAACTATAAGGATGATATTAGAAAATAAGTATTGTTTTATTAATTTAAAAATAAAAAGTAGAGAAGTTGGCTTGAGGAAGAATTGGAGTTTCAAATAGAGCTGAGAGAGAGTGTTAATTTCAACTGTTGGCAGTTATAACCTTATTTCTATGACAATTACACAGTTACACACATCTCTGGGTGTGGCATTCAAGTGGCTTCTGGCAGTCAACAGAGCCACACGCAGCTTCTTTCTCTCAGGGCTGGAGAAGGTGACATCTTTGCCTCTCTCTATCTCGGTCTGAGGGGAAGACTTGAAGGAGGGGAGTGTTTTCTTTTCCAACTTGGGAAACACTATTCATTTATCTGCTACTGCCTATAGATTGGTTAAACTGTGAAAAGACCAAAGAAAACCTGATCTTTGGTTTGGACTCTGAGTCCGTTAAGGCTCAGAGTCCTAACTTGATTCTTGTGGAGACTCAACCAGCTAGCCTTGGTTGTCTTTGTAACTTAAAAGGCAAAGTTAAGAGCTATAGTGGTTAGGTTTATTTAGAATAGTATAAATTTGGTTAGTTAGATCAAGGAGGATTAGCATAGCCTGTGAACCACAGGAGTGGAACCTTGCAGGACCTGGGAGTTTATTTGGGTGGAGTTAGAATCCCTTAGAATTAGAAATCCTTTTACTCTTAAATATATTTTAAATAAAAAGTTTATTTTCTATAACAAGAGTCTCTTTAGCATTCCTTGCGTCTGGCCTTGAAGGGAAGTTCATCTTTTAGCTTCACTTTATTTACCACTGAAGATACTTTGATAACATCTATCAAAATTATCAAGAAACAATTTTGAACCTTTATTTTAAGTTCTTTTTCCTTATTTGTGTGCTTGTCTAATATTATTTTTACAGAACCCAGGACTTCCCATCTCTGGGCCTGGTTCTCGATCCACTGAGCCACCCAGCTGCCCCCAGCAAAAAGTTTTTTTTAAAAATCTTTAAAAATATTTGGGAGACTTATAAAATAGTTAAAATGAATACCCATGCAATCATGGAAACATTACAATACTGCAGAAAGAGCACTGGTTTTGAAATCAGAGAACTGAAGAAGCTTATGTGACCTTGGACAAATCATTTAATCTCTCAGTACCTCAGTTTACTAATCTGCTAATTGAGAATTTGGACTGGAGGGCCCCTTCCATGTTCAAATATATGCCCTTATGTTGCATGTATTTCTTTATATTCCCCTTCCCATAACCTAGCACAGAATCTTGCATAGAGAAGATGTTCAATACATACTTTTTGATTGACTATCATTATATTATAGAGGTAACCCTGCATCACAGAGAAGTTGTGGCATTGGAACAAAAGTTCCACTGGGTATGATCAAGTGGAAAGACTTAGTTATGAAAAGAGTATGACTGGCAACAGATTGTGTCTGCTGCCTAAGTGCCAATCTAATTAAATATGGTCCTGGTAATGTAAAGTTAACTAAGAACCAGATGAGTTAAGTTGACCAAATTAAATATTGATAGGAACATGGAAAAACAGGCCCAACATCATGTTGTTAGAGCAGCTGTGAATTGCTGTTTTAGAAAACAAGATAGAAACATACATTAAGAAATGTAAACCTGTTCATATTTATTAATGCAGGGATTCCATTACTAGGATTAGGCTCTAAGAGTATTACTGAGAGGATAAAAAGTTGTGTATATATAAAAATATTCATGGAAGCTTTGTAATGACAAAAATAATTGGAAACAACACAAATGCAGTGACTGGGAGAAATGGCTGAATAGATTGTGACTTATGAATGTAATATTATATTATAGGAAATGACAAATATTGGAAATATAAAGAAAATAAGGAAAATTCATGAAGAGATGAAAAGAGAAGAATAGAAACTAAGAAAAATACATATTTTAATTACATTTTTAAAAATAGTCACAAAATCAAGAGAAAAAAGAATCCATGAAAAACAAATCCAAAGGGAACTCAAAATTAGAGGATGTTTATATTAGCAAAAATGTTATTTACATATTTTAAACAAATTGTAAACAATGTGAAGTTTGTGATTTTGCTCTTAATGTTTTATGCATTTGTCTACTTAAATGATGTTTGATAGTAGTGACAGTTATTAAATATGTAATTTTTTTAAAGAAAAATAATCTGATCTTATCATGATGGTGCATGCGTGAGGTCCCTTGCTGCTGGAGAGGATGAAGTTGGAAGTCCTTGGAGTTCAAATTAATTACATGTCCACACTAAGTCTAGAACAAATATGGTGAGCTTCTGAGTGTAGAATGGTATCAGGCTTCCTAAAGAGAGGTGAATAAGTTCAGAAAAACAGAACACATTAAAGCTTCCATACTGAGCATGGGACTGGACCTATAAGTGTTAACTGCACTTCCAGTCTTGGAAAAATGGGATATTCAATTTGAAAAGAAGATATTTTAAAAAGTAATAAGAAAATAAACAATAAAATTACAAAAAAATAAACTGAAATAAAATAATTCCAATAATTCCAATATATATGTTATCAAAGCAAACACAAATCTCATAAATATTATATGGAATTATTTTAAAATGCAAAAAAGTTTAAAAGCAATATGTATCCAACAACAGAGGAATATTTAAATAAACTCACACAATACAACAAAACACACATTGTCTTTCATTGCAATGCAATGAACATTAAGTTTGTGATATAAGCAGGAACAATTAGTATGAATAATATAAAGAAAAAATGTTAAGACCTTTATGGATTATTACAAAATAAACAAAACAGAAACAGAATTGGTACAAGAACAGATTACACGATAATTCTGCTGAGAAGAAAGATTAATGCAGATATTTCAGTTATTGAAATGTGGTTACAAATTAAGTTTAATTGGTTGTCTTGATATTCTATGTAATTAATACATTTTAAAAAGAAAGGATATGTGATAATACTATCGTTTTATCTTTAGACCTACTTCTAGAGGAATTGGGATAGAATTGATCTTTTCTCACTTGATAGCCAAATAAAGTCTATTATTCTCTAAAATGCCTTTCACATCACTCATTATAATTCTTACCTCTTAAAAAGAAGTAACTTAAAAATACTGAAAACTTTAACATATGATTATTAAATCTGTGGGTGGTTTGTGTTTGATAGGAGAGGAAGCTACTGAAGAAGATAACGGAATTGAGGGTCCAACAATGGCTTGATAGTATAGAATGGTAAAATCATTTAGTATGATAAAATATATTAGGGATAAATGAAAAAATCTTGCAGTTCATTTCAAAAAATCAAATGCACAGAACAGAGTAAGGAGTACATTGCTAGAAAGCTAACGTTTTTAGGGGTCTGGTTGCCCAATACAAGTCTACAGTATCATTTAAATATCTGAAAAGTTCATATAAATTTAGGCTGCATTCATAGAAGCACATGGTTTAGAACAGTGATGGGTAAACTACGGTCTGCGGGCTAGATGCGACCCCCTGAAATGTTCTATCTGGCCGACGTTTTTCCTAATCTGACGAATACAACGAGTAGGATACAATATAATGAAACTTCAAAAGAGTTGCCTTAGAAACAGACTGACAGATGAGCATTTCCTTTCCTTTGGCCCCCCCCTTTAAAAAGTTTGCTCATCACTGGTTTAGAAGAAAGTGGGGAATAGTCTCTCTGTAGTCTACATTAATTTACCACATCTATAATATTGTCTAATCCTAGGCACCACAAGTGAGGAAAGTCATTAACTATTGGACATGCCCCAAAGCAGTGATTCCCAAAGTGGGCGCTACTGCCCCCTGGTGGGTGCTGCAGCAATCCAGGGAGAGCGGTGATGCCACAGGTGCATTTATCTTTCCTATTAATTGCTATTAAAATTTTTAAAAAATTAATTTCCAGGGGGCTAAGAAATATTTTTCCTGGAAAGGGGGTGGTAGTCCAAAAATGTTTGGGAACCACTGCCCCAAAGGAAGCTAGAAGAGTAAGGGGACTGAACATGAGAAACAGCTGAAAGAGCTAAAATTTGTCCCTTGAGGATGAGGTGGAACATAATGCATATATTCAAACATTTGAAAGACTAGCATTTGGAAAAAGTAACAAAATTATCATCTTTTCCTTTGTAGCCTGGAAGAAGGAAGAATATCAGGCAGCTGGACTTAAACTCTATGAAAGGAAAATTTTTCTAAAAGTCAGAGGATTCAAAAATGGAATAAGTTTTCTAAAAAGTAGTGAGCATTCTGTCACAGGAAGTATTTAAGCAGAGCCTGAATCTGTCAGAACTGTGGTAAAATAGAATTATTGTATTGGGATGAGGTTGAAGTAGATGGCTTTTAAGGTCCCTTCCCTTATCCAATGATTTTAATTTATGGAAACAGGTGCATATATAATTCACTTTTCTTAATATGGATTTTAAAAAATATTCTGCTCATAGTGTTGTGAAGGAAGCTAGAGCATTCTTCTAATTGCTAACTTGTTTTAGTGAAGAAAATATTCGTCCTCTCACATGGGGTTACTGAGTCCAGAAAAAGAAAAAAAAAAGGCATTTATTTGGCATAATGTTTTGTCTACAAGAGTTGTGTTTCTTGACCATTTAGGGAATAAAACTGGGCCTGTTTTTCCACTAAGGGTTAGTTGTACATAGTATATAAGGGAATTATCCAGGAGATAACTGTCATACCCACAGCTCATCTATCAAACTCAAATAGCACAAAGTACTGTCTGCATAACTCATAACTATTCTAAATTGTGAAAGAGCAGTTACTGTTTCCTAATTGGTATTTTTGTGAATATTTATTTTAATTGTCCTTCCAGGGTGCTAAATTACTAAAATTAAACATTTTCTCAAATGAAAAACTCCAAATAGGGATTATTAAAATTTTACATTGCCCACAAATGGGAATTTGATATTTCATGAGTTAAAATATATCTGGAACTCAGAGAGTTGGAAGCTAACATGTAAAGCATGAACAGAAATGCCTTAAAAGATAGGCTTTTCTCTCACAAGAACTTCTTCAGAGCTATTTATGGAACATTAGCCTGGGATTATTATGAAAATTGTAACAGGTCCATACAGTATAGTTCTAAAGAAATACATACAATTCAATCATGCCTGCAATTCTCTTGTTATCCCCCCCCTTTTTTGACACCAGTTAGCATTTTGTTAGCCCTCTGACATTTTTATTTTACTAAACAGAGCTGGAGGAAGTTACCTAATCATGCTGAGAGGGCATAATATATATTCAGATTAAACAACTTTAATTGGGCCCTCACTTCAGCAAGGTAATACTTATATTTCTTCCTAGTTGAATCCCTTTTTCATTTCCCTCTGAAACTCTTGCAAACATTTTCTGCTCTTTTCAGGCATTCCCAGTATCTCACTTGTATATTACTTAGGAAATTGAGGCCATTCACCTTGGATCCTTCTTCTCTCCTTCTCTTAAATTCAAAATCTCTTGATATCATCTCTAATTCTCTTATTTCTAACAGTCTCTATTAATGAAGTAGCCCTTCTCCTTATCAACCCCAAATTCCCTTTTTGTGACCTTGATACTATCTGCTCCCTTCTCAGCAGAATATCCTTTCAATCATCCTCTATCTCTTTAATCTTCAACTTTTTCTCTATCCATCACTATTACCTTCAATATATACCCATCTCCCAATCCTAAAAACCAAAACTAAAAATCTTTATTTCATCCTACCAGTCACTCAAGCTACTATTCACCTCCCTTTCCCCAACAAACTCCAATAAAAAGTCATCTATATTAATTGCTTTCACTTCCTTTCCTTTACTCTTTAACCCGTTGAAATCTGACTTCCAGATTAATAACTCAACTTAAAATGCTATCTCCAGAGTTACCAATGATCTCTTAATTGCCAAATTTGATGGTCTTTTCTCAGTAATCCTCTTACATAGCATGTCTGCTGCATTTAACACTGTTAATCACTTCCTCTCTGGGAAGTGAAAACATTATTCTCTCCTGGTTCATCTCCTACCTGTCAGAACATCCTCACTTTCCTTTTCTGGCTCATCATCTATATGATGCTTCGTTAACTCTCAATCAGTTTAATTATCATCCTTTACTCAGATGACTCACAGATCTTCATAATAGTCCTAGCCTCTTCTTTGAGCTTCAGTCCTACATTACCAAAAGCCTCATAGACATTTCTAACTGGATGCCTCACAGACAACTCAAACTCAGCATGACTAAAATAGAACTTGTTATCTTTCCCACCCCCAACCTACTCTTCTTCCAAATTCCAAATTCTTTCAGTTTCACAGGTTCATAATCTGTACTTTATTCTTGATTTCTTATTATCTCTCAACTCATATATGCAATTAGTTGCCAGATTTTGTTATTCCTAATGCCAAACTTCTCTTTATACTCAACCCTTCTTTCTATCCAGACAGCCACCACTTTATTTCAGAACTCCATCATCTAATGCTTACACAGTCTCCTGAATGTACTCCATGCCTTGAATTTCTCCCCATTGCAGTCTATCTTCCCTATTACTACCAAGATGAAAAGCACAGATCTGACTGACACTCATTCGCATAATTGATAAACTCCAATGGATCTGTGTTTATTGGAAATATTGGGGTCCTTGAACTACATTTCCTATGAGACCACTGGCTTACTGTTGTTAGGCAATGACGAAGACAGTGGGAAAAAAAACTGAAAGGCTGGTATTTCACTTCCTCTTTACTTCCCATCATGGCATGGTGAGAGCTGGGAAAAACAGGGCTTTCAAACAGCCTTAGCTAGCATGGCACGTGGCTTTATTTTCTAGAGACTACTAAAAACCATAAATCTTTTTAAAGTTATCGTTATACATTCATTTTATTTTTTACAGATTCATATTACCTATAGAAAAATATCATCTTCTTTATTTAGGTCTGAAAGCCATTCACAACCTGGCCCCAACCAATATTTTCAAGCTCATTATAAATTCCTTCCCTTCCTACACTCTTTGATCCAGCCAAACTGATTGTCTTCCTATCTTTTTATTGGCCATCCCCCAAGCTTGGAATTTACTTCCTCTTCTCCTCAGCCTCTTAGAATACTTCTTTCATTTTCAGAAACTGCTTGAGTGGTCAATCAAATAGTATTTATTAAACACCTACTGTGTACAAAGTTTGATGGTGATAGAAAGAAAGACAAATTAGAAGTCCCTGCTCTCAAGGAGATGATAGTCAAATGGGAAGACATAAACAACTCTGTATAAACAAGATAAATGCAGAATAAACTGGAGACAATCAACAGAAGGAAGGAGTTAGCATTAAGGGGGATCTGGAGAGTCTATTGGCAGAAGGTAAAATTTTAGCTGGTTCTTAAAGGAAGCCAGAGACTCCATGAGTTGGAGATAAGAAGGGAGAATATTCTAGGCATGGGAACAGCTAGTGAAAATGCAAAGAGTTGGAATATAGAGTGTCACTGGATTGAAGACTGTGTATGTGTGTGTGTGTGTATGTGTGTGTGTGTTACAGAGGTTAATATATAAGAAGACTAGAAAGGCAGAAATAATTTACATAATGGAGGGCTATCAAAGACAAATGATTTTATATTTGATCATATTTGGATATGGGGATGGGGAGTTAGACAATGAGTTGAGGATAACACCTAGTTAACAAGTCTGGGTGCTTGGGTAGATGGTGGTGCCCTCAACAATAGTGAGGAAAGTAGGAAAAGAAGATCATTTTAGAGGAAAGATGGCAACTTCAATTTGGGTGTTGAATTTAAAACCTCTATAGGGATATCCAGTTTGAAATGTCTAATGAACAGTTAGGGATATGAGAGTAGAGATCAGAAATGAAGTTAGGGTTGGACAAGTAAATCTGAAAAAAATTATCCACTTAAAGATAATAGATGAATCCATGGACAAATAAAATAGTTTAGAGGGAGAAGAAAAGAGGACTCAGGATAAAGTCTTGAGGGAACACCCATAGCTAATGAGTATGAATTGAATGAAAGTCCAGCAAAGGAAACTGAGAAGTCCAACAGTTAGATAGAAAGACTGAATGTTAGAAATAATCTTATGAATAGGAATTGTTTCATTTATTTTCTGTGTTTGTATCCTAAGGACCTAAGCACAGTGTCTGACAAATTGGAGCCATTTTAAGTTTGAATGAGTCATTATGCTTTGAAGACCAAAAAAAATGATAACAACTAAGTTATTCATTCTAATGCAAGAAATAGAAAAGATTATTGGCTAAGAAGTCACAGGGATGAACTAATTTAGAAAGGGAAATCCGAAGTACAAATACTTCCCCAGGTTTAAGAAGAGAAATAAAAAATACATGTGGCCTGCTCTGAAGCCTTGGCTTGCTCAGATGCTCATTCAGTAGTTAGCACTGCCAATCATCTCTGTCAGAGAGGAAGAGTTCTCCATTTTTCTTACATGCAGATCATAGTAAATACCCTCAGACACCTTAAGTGCAAATGCTCAACCGCAATTTTGCCATAGAGAAATGCAATAAACAGCGAAGTGCCTAGAATTCAAATCTTAAGGCTGTGTCTCTACCTGTTCAGTAACATGCTATATTTATAAAAGTGGTGTTTTATAGCAAGCTGTCTTTACTTAAAAGAATTCCAGCTGATTCTCTCCTTTCAGCATTAAAAATAAATAACAGATGGAAATGTTTTCAACAGCATAGCATTTTCACTGTGCTATTTGGAAGGTAAGTGTAGACATGCCCTAAAGTACTGTATTTAGTGTTTTTAAGGATCTACTGAAAAGGAATGGAGACAACTGCCCAACTAAATTATGTTCAAGGTTCATTACAAGAAGAGAAGTTTCACTGCAAAAACAATTTTGGTTATTTGTGATCTTCATAGTTTGGAAACCCAGAACTACTTTTCAAATGTCTCAGTCAAGCGTGTGAAGCATGATTCCAGATCAAAGTGTTTTTTTATCATGTAGGTTAAATTCAATAATAATTTTAAGCTTTCTTTGATCTTTTAACATGTTCAATCCTGCAAATTTGCTCCATTAAAAATGGCACCAAACATGTGTTTATTGTTATTACATATCTTTTGAAAATTGCCTGCTTTTTATTTACACATAAGAATCCTGTCTAGTTTATAAGATATAAGTAGGAATCTTGGAACTCATTTCATCTAAGAGCCCACACCTCTGTTGCCTAGGGTTCTTCTGTCACCTCTCAAAATAAAAAAGGGATGTGGAGAGACTATTTGTGGTGCATTTTTTTGAAAACTCCAAGAAAAAAAATACAGGATTTTGGTAATTCAAAAGGTAAACCTTTCTTAAGACTCAGAATTATTTTTGACCCTTAAGACTCTTAAGACTCAATTATTTTTGAGCCAGACTTCCTTACTGGATCTGAATAGAGATCTTGGTGATTTTCAGTTATTTAAAATCCCATTCCACAAGAGTTTGTATCATACCCAGTATTTTGGTTAATAATTTACAGTCTGCCTTAACCTTTTTTGCTGCTTTTGCAGGAGTACATATTCTCATAGCACAGTTAATCTCTGAGCATACCTCAGAAATGTGGTTAGAGTGAATGAGATATATTATGATTTGGGAAAATCCAACTTGATTTAGTCCCTTTGTCAGTCATAGAAACCACCATGATGTGGTGGATTTTATCCTGGAATAAGGAATGAGAAGATCTGGTGCCTTGTTCTGGTTCTGTTACTAACTAGTGGTAGGACTTTACATAAATTATTTAACTTCTCTGAGCTTTCATTTTCACATTAAGAAAAAAACATGGGTGGGACTACACAATTTCTAAGGCCCCTTTTGTCTCTACAAAGAAAGAGCAGAAAAGAAAATAAAGGCAGGCTATAGGTATTTTGAGGGCAAAATGTTAAAAATGCATTCAAAAATAATAAATGGAAGTTGGCAATTAATTCTAGAAGATTTCTTATACTTCTAATAATACTACAAGAGTCCATTTGAGCTGAAATTTGGGATTCGGATAGCATTTTCATTTCCTGTTATCAATCACAGAATCTTAGTTATTAAAGAGACCGCAGAGAACTTCAAGTATAACTCCTGCCCAGGTAGAAAACTTCTTTAAAATATCTCTGAAAAGCGAGCATCAGCCCTCTACCTGGAATTATTGTGATGAGACACTCATTGCCTGCTGGACAAGCCAACTCTAATTGTTCTAATTCTTGGTTTTCTTTAACATTGAACCTAACCCCCACCTCTCTGCAACTCCCACCCTTTGCTCTAAGTTCAGTCCCTTTAAATTAAACAAAGCAAAACTTAGTCTTCCTTCAAAAACTCAGAGTTCATTAGTCCCATAAGTATTCTATTTTCTAGGCTAAATGAGTCCATTTCCTTCAATCTGTCTTCATTTGGCATAGTTTTTGGTCCTCTTAATCCTTTGGCTTCTGTAATCTGGATGTGCTCCAGCTTGTTATTGTCCCTTCCAAAATGTAATGCTCAGAAATCAACCCGATATTATAGGTGTGGCCCAACCAAGGCAAAATAGAGCAGGATTGTCACCTCCCATGTCCTGGAACCCCAAGATCACTTTAGCTGCTCAGTCACTATGCCACACTGTGGACAGCTGTAGCCCACTGAAAACCCTCAGGTCTTTCCCACATAAACTGCTTTCTAAGCATGCTTCTGGTGGCTTTTGCTTATATACTTGATTTTGCTTTTAATCCAAGTGTAGTATTTTAGATTTATCCCTGTTAAAAATCAGTTTATTAGATTTGGCCCATCATTCCTGGGTGTTGAGACATTTGTAGTTACTGAGTATGTATCTCTACTGTTTTATGGCATTCACAAATTTAGTGGTCAAGTTTCCAGGTTAGGTCTTAATTCTGATAGGTGATGATTTGATGGACATAAATTTGACTGTCCTTGGTTTTTTTTTAACATATATGTAGATTTTTCACATAGATAAATTATGGGTTGACTCATAGGATGAAAAAAGTTAGAGGGAAGTGTTAAGCTATCTTGGAACATACTACATTTGTTCCCAAATAAATTCATTAATAAAGTTGCCCTAATCATCATAGTTCTGCAATTGCCTCAATAAATATAATAATCAAAGCTTAATGTAAGGTCACAACATTTTGCCAATTTGGTAGATTGCTCAGGAAGCTAACTGCCTCCCCCAACTAATCAATTGATGAGCATTTATCGAAATCCTGCTTCGAGCCAAGAATACAAAGACAAAAAAATGGCAATCCTTACTCTCGAGAAGCTTACCTTCTTAAAGAAAGAGGTAAGAATATGCACATGTTTTCTAATCCTGTCAGCTGCAGCTGGTGTTTTTCCCCAAAATTACACTGAATTTATTTTTTATACATCTTTCATATACTTATATGTGTACATTTAACTTTCTCATCAGAATATCACCTCCTTAAAGGCAAGGTCTTTAAGGGGCTGTTTGATGGCTCAGTGGATAAAAGCTTTGTGTCAGGAAGACCTGAGTACACATCTAGCTTCAGATCCTAGCTGTGTGGTCCTGGGCAAGTTCCTTAAACTCTGTTGATTTTAATCCACTGGGGAAGGAAATGACCACTCTAGAGTACCTTTGCCAAGAAAACCCCATGTACAGTATAATCTATGGAGTCACAAAGAGTCAGACACTACTGAATGACTATAGTACTGTTTTTGTTTTTGTATCTTTACCATCTAATGCAATGATTGGCTTCTACTAGGTGCTTAATAAATGTTTGTTGGTTGATCAATATATATGAATACTAAAAAAAATGGAGGATTGTAGTTTTAGAGCTGGAAGGGATCTCAGAGATCATTTAGTCAATTGTCCTTATTTTACAGATGAGAGAATTGAGGCCTGGAGACATAAGTGTTCATAAATGATAAAAATCAGGATTTGAAACCAGATCCTTGGGCTAAAAACCCATTGCTCTTTCTGCTTTATGTCATTTCTTATAATGTGCTATTTTTGTCATTCTTGAGGATGGGGAAACTTCTCTCAGAGTAGGTTAAAGGAGCAGCTGACCTTATTTGGAGAAAAGGATTTTTTTTCATCAATAGTGACCTTAGAGATTCTATCCGTTTTTAAGTTGCCTTTCCCCCCCATCAATATCTCTCTGAACATTCCACTAATCCTTAATTAACATCTAGAGGTTTATGGGATGTCTTATAGACTAACTTGTCTGGTATGAGAGCTTGTTGAGCTCTTTTCAGGATTGTGCGCCCTCCTTTGGTAGCTACTTGTCACCCAGCTCTGTGGCTCTAAGAAGTTGAAGCAGGTATAGCAGATATACCCCAGTAAAACCATCTCAGCAGACAGGATAAAACAGGCTGAGGATAATCAATAGGCTTCACATTCATCAATTATGGGATGTCACACCCTAGAATATGAAGGCTTCCTTCTGCGGAATGGGTAGATGAGAACGATTTGTTCTAACAGCCATGAAGGTGGTTGAAGCAGTTGCTGAGAAATGCTTAGAACTTGATCAGATACCAAAGACAGCAATGCCAAGGTCATTTACTGCATCTGGGGCCATCACCAGTCATCCTGACTCTTTTCCTGCCACTGGAAGAGAGAGTGACACTGACTAAATGTAATTCTGCCTCAATGAAATCCAATTCACAAACAATTCAAGATATCACTCTTGTGATGTCATTAGTTGTCTTTAAAAGGATAAATAACAATATGTAGAGAACATTCAGTATAAATGTTTATTAGAACTAGATCTGTCTCCCTCCCTCCCACAAGAAATTAAAATTACAAGAAAGAAAAATGTATAAACAATTCTGCTTTCATAATTTTGTTTTCATTTTGTTTCCTTTTGACAAAAATTAACATAATCTAGATTTTATGGGAATCTACTTTACTTGCTAATCCCACTTGAGATAGATAATGTGCAATATGTTCCATACTTTTAAATAAGCCAGATACTTGTTCCTTTTCTGTATTTTTTCTTTATTTCCTTATTATGAAAGATGTAGGATTATAATCCCCAAAACTCCTTAGAGACTTTACTAGTTGTCTGAGACGTCAGCAACAATTTAGAGACTTAAAAGAGGCTCTCCCAAGAGTCAGGAATGCCAATAATTCTTAATGCACTAAGCCTTTATTATGAAACACTTTAAATTGCTCTCAGAAAGCATTAAGATCTAGCATGAGACAAAAAGGGATGGAGAAATGTGGGAAAGGGACAAGGAAAGAGTGATATAGGGTAAAATATAACAATGAGTCTTTAGTGCTGGATAGTGAATTCTATGACTCAGTGTTGGCTTTCAGAGAAGTAGGTTATTGGATCTCTGGTTCAGTGGGCATCAGGAAGGAGAAATCTCAGCAAGAGTCCTTTAAGAGGTGACCTAGGAACTTGAAACATTCAGGTTCTCTGTAATTCCCTTGTGTCCTCTGTCACCTCCAAATAAGTCAAGTTTCTGAAGCAGGGAATTACCATCAGTTTTATAAGGAAGTCTTCAGCCTTGTTGGACAATACTGGGGAATTAGAATTTCTAGAAAAGGTTAGGAAGAAGGGTACCAGGGAGAATGAGGAGGCAGGACTAGAGCAGAGCTAGTTTGTCTCTCCTCAAAAGAGGAGGTTTTTCACAAGATCAAACAAGTCATATCTGACTAGTGTTCTACACAATATCTTGGTATTTGTGCACTATGAGCTTAATTAAAATTCTAACTTAAAATAACAAACAACCTACACTAACTCTATCTTATCCTACCTAACTCTACCTTACTCTACCCTACTCTAGGGATTTTAACAAGGTAAAGGGAAAAACACATTGAACAATTACATAGTTCAAAGTACAGAATAACAAGTAACTCATCACTCATCATATTAAATGGGAAATTCTAGAGAGTAAGCCACTCTACTCTTGATTTGCTTTTATTGAGTTCCTTTATCCCAGAGGCTGTTAAACATACCTAGTCAGTCTTTTGTTGTTTCCATTGTTATTGTTGTTAGCTTAATTAACTGGAGCTGTAGAATAGTATGTGGAAGATGCAAATATTCCAGACTTTGGAATAAACCAGACACTTGTTCCCTCTCCTTACTTCTCTTTTATTTAAGTCTGTTATTTATTTAAAAGAGACATAGGATTATAATCCCCCAAACTCCATAGTGACTCTACTAGTTATCTTAGACCTCAGCAGTTTGGGGGGCTTAAAGGTGGTTTTCAAAAGAAAGATTTAAAGATGGTAGAGACTTTAGAGGTAATTGAATCCAATGTCCTCATTTTACCAATGAGAAAATTAAGATTCAGAGAGGTTAAATGATTTGCTCATACGGTGTCTAAATTGGGATTTAAACCCAGGTCTTTTTGATACCAAGTCCAACATTCATTATACTAAATGGAGGTTAATCAGTGAGAAAATTCATTATGAAGATCAGTTCTTAATAAAGATGTATTTCCAGTAACTGATTCTTAGCATCTTAGTCTAAACTTACTTTCCCCATTTCTTATGTAATTTATGAGATATACCTTGTTTATAACCATAGAGTTGGAAGGGATGTTAGAATTGATCTGTTCCAACTCCACTTTTTACAGAAGAGGAAAACTAAGGCTTATAGAATTTTTGTATGGCTAGCTTAACTACCTATAGTTATGGCTAGCATATGGTTAGGTGGCTAACAAAAGGCAGATCAAACTTGAACCCAGATCTGTCCCAGGACATTATTTTTCTTCTGATTTAACTTGCTGCTTTACTTACTGTTTAAGAACAAAATTAAGTGTCCTAAACGAGAAGAAGAAATAAGACAAAAAAGAAAATTTTATGATGGCATAGCTACGGTGGTAGTAAAATTCTTTATAGGGCACTCAGAATGTTGCTATATTAAGTTCCTATAAATATTTTTTAATGTGATACTTTGATTGGCATGAGAATAATTGTGACAGCTTGAAAAGTGACTAGATAGTCCGTCTCCTGACAGAGAAGAATGAAGAGTAAAACACTTTTATTTTAAACATGGACAATGTTTTCCTTCATTATACATGTTTGTAACAAAGAATTTTGTTTTCCTTCTTTTTCAGAGTAGTGGATGGGGAGGCATAGTGTAACTTTGTTTTAAAAAAAACAAATTCTGCAAATAAGTACAGGCAATGAAAAGTAAGGATTTTATAATTCTTATATAATTCTTTTCTGAACAGAAAATAAAAGCCTCTGTTTAATTTAGTTTTACAATATTAAGTTGGTTTTCCTATTACTTTTGCATAGTCGTTTAACTGTTTTTAATAGTTCCAACGAACAATTAGATACTGATAAAACACAATTAACTATGCAGTTTTATTTCAATACTCCAAATGCAATGGTGAATTTTAAATATTTAATGTTTTTCTAATATGAAAAATTATTATAGAAGATGTTTATCATATATAGTATGAAATAAAAGTAAAAAGTAGAAAAGAAAAAAAGCAGGGAGGAGAGTAGATGTCTTCTAAGAATTTAATTCAATAGTAAGGGAGCCAATAGTCAGTAATCATAATTATTTCTTGAATAGGAAGTTATCTATCTGTTAATGGCTTTATTCATTTCAACTGCATAATAGTTATTTTTTTCTTCTCTGAACAGCATCTGACCTGTATCTTTGATATAATTTAATAATTTGATATCAAGCACAGGTCATTACTATACTAACCAGGTATTTAGCCTCAGCTATCATGTTTGATTCTTCAGTGTTTCCAAATAGTAAATCAGTTGCCAATTATTGTCAGTTCTACCTACTCATCTCACTTCTTTTTTCTTCTTTTCATTCATATAGTCACAACTATATATTCATTCAGATAGGTTCTCCCCTCCCCTACTTCTTTCTTTCTTTCTTCTTCCTTCTTTCTCTCTTTCAAATATGTTTTTATTTGTCTTCTGTTTTTTACATCATGATAGTTCAGTAAGTTTTCTCCTCTTTCTCCTCCCAGAGAGCCATTCTCTATAACAAATAGTATTTTAGAGGAAAATAAATCAGCACAACTGAGTGATACATTGGAAAAATTTAAAAAAATGTAACAACTGTGGACTTCCCACTTACATGAAGGGATGGATTGGGCTTGACTTCTCTTACGCCTTCTTTTGAGTCATGTTTGATCTTTATAATTTAGTTTCATTCACTTTAAATTTTTTTTGTGTATAATTGTTCTTTTTATTTATATTGTTGTAGTTTGGGTGTATATTGGTTTCTTGGCTCTGATTACTTATCTCTTCATCAGTTTGTGTAGATCTTCCATGATTCCTTGTATTTATATATTTGTAATAAAGTGCTTAGGAGAGTATTTGGCATAGAGAAGGCATTAAACAAGTGTTTCCTTCTCTTCTTTCCTTCCTCTCTCTTTCCTTCCCTTCCACGTGAAGATGACAGAAGACAAACTTGTCTACAATATCCATCTCTGTCTTTTTCCTGGTTTCTTTACTAATAAAAAAAACAACAACCTAGCAGAATGTGAGAGCATTATATATTAAGAGCACCATGGGCAAGACCCAGCATCTGTATTAAATCATGATGATGTTAATAAATGTCAGAGGCTACTAATGAATTAAACCAAGGAAGCTACTAAAAAAATACTTCTTCCTTCCTTGCTTCCTTCCTTCCCACTTTGATGCATCTAAAGTGATTTTCCTAGTCTTCAGGCCCTGACCATATCACTCTTCTAGTCAATAAACTCTACTGGCTTCCTGTAACCTCTAAGATCAAATATAAACTCGTTTGTTTAACTTTTAACGCCCCTCACAACTAGCTCCAATGACTCTTTCTAATCTTATTACATATTACTCCCCTTCATATACATTAGAGACCAACCAAACTGACCTTTTCACCATGCCTTATACCCAGCCAATCATCAACCATCTCCAAGGTGTTTGCATTTTCCCATGTCCAAAATACATCCCCTTCTCACTTCAGTTTTTTAGCATTCCTAGTTTCCTTCAAGGCTAGGCTCAAGTGATACTCTCCTTATGGATTCTCATGTCCCTTCCCCTACACTCTCATCTGTTAGCACATTCCTCATAAAATGTTGGTGTATCTACTTTGAATATAGCCACAGCAGGGTCTCATTTATATGAAATCAACACTAGGAATTCAGACATACATGACTGGCAATCAAGAAAAAAAAGAAAGAGAAAAATTTATAGAATACAAAATTTTAATTACTTGCTAAATCCATGCCATTTCCCCAAGCTGTGTAAACTCTCTCTGCAGGTCCCCCAATCACACTCATTCTTGTTCTGAGAAGTGTTAATATGAGTCATTACATTGTTTTGAGCCAAATGTTAGCTATCACACCAATCTTTGTCAGGAGTTCTCACTTGTAACAAGTCATATCCTCATTAGAGCAGTGCTTCTCTTTGTTTCATTAATGCTATTTAATTGTTAACAATGGCCCCAAGTACAAGAGTAGTGATGCTGGTAGCTCTGATAAGCCTAAGAAAAGTCGTGAAATGCCTCTGTATGTTCATACAAGGAGTACTTTTTTTTTAATAACAGGGTTGCTATTATACACAAGTTTCAACTTAGGGTCTTAGAACATATTGGTCACATAAAGCAAGGATCCCTGTATATGAGTACATGGTATCTTTCAGAAATATTGTAAGCTTCTTGAGGGCAGGCACTGTTTCATTTTTTACTTTTTATCCCCTAAAGCTACCACAGTGCCCAAGTCTTAATAAATACTTGCTGTATAAAATCACTGATTTATTACAGTCTAACAATTTATTACAGTCTAACAATGGTAATAGCACACAGGGGCAGAAGACTGGCTCTTTTCAATTTTGGTTTCCCTGCTCCTATCTTTGTCTTATTTATGACATCCTCTGATGTTTTCACGAAGTGGTTTTTTTTTTTTCTTGCTGATTATTGTCTGGCACACAGAAGGTCCTTAATAAATGACTGATATCACATCACCTCATAAACTATGAATCAAATTTAAGTTAATATTTTTAGCATATTTTCTAGAAATCTTAAAATACACAAAGAGGAGAAACGGAAGAGCTTAGAAAAATATCTGAGGAAAGGGGAGACTGTCTTCTTTGTTTAGAGACAACTCAAGAGTTGAACACACACGTATTTTTTCTCCACTAGGGACTTTGCTTAGATTAAAAACCTTGATGTTTTCTATCAGTTCATAACTATTCACATTTGCCCCTTGGCTAAGAAATGGTTTATAGTGTTCTTGAGCAAGACAACTACTCTGCTGAATACTGTTTGTAGGATTAATAGATTCCCCAAAACGTTTGTTACAATATTCAACATCATAGCAGTTTCCGTGTTGATAAAATTAGCATCAGAAAATTCTTAAGTTCTGTGTTTGCTAAAATATTCTAATTATAAAAGAGATTAGAATATGGCAATGCACAAAGTTTCAAACTAAACAGGACAACTGAGTTTGGGGTGAAATATATCTGATATCCTACTAATCTATGTAAGGTGAAGAAAAGTGAGTTTTTAAGTCTTCTATAAATAACAAGTCCTAAGTAAAACCCATGGCTGCTTGTTGCCTTAGACCAGTGATTCCCAAAGTGGGCACTACCACCCCCTGGTGGGTGCTGCAGCAATCCAGGAAAGTGGTGATGGTCACAGGTGCATTTATTTTTCCTATTAATTGCTATTAAAATTTAAAAAGGGGCAGCTGGGTAGCTCAGTGGAGTGAGAGTCAGGCCTAGAGACAGGAGGTCCTAGGTTCAAACCTGGCCTCAGCCACTTCCCAGCTGTGTGACCCTGGGCAAGTCACTTGACCCCCATTGCCCACCCTTACCAATCTTCCACCTATGAGACAATACACTGAAGTACAAGGGTTTAAAAAAAATAAAATTTAAAAAATTAATTTCCAGGGGGCTAAGTAATATTTTTTCTGGAAAGGGGGGCAGTAGACCAAAAAACATTTGGGAACCACTGCCTTAGACAAACAATGAAAATGACAATGATTTTTATTCAATTAGTGTATTAAGATTATTCATTTTATGAGCATAACCTATTATCTTTAAAATATATGACATGATAAGCTGACCTCATGGTTTGGATGCTATAGATTTCAAAGCCTTCATGTATAGTTTCTCTTTAACCATGCATTCATAATCATCACTTGTTATAATAACTGGTGACAATCTAATTATGCCCTAGAAAACATCTTTTACTTTTCTGTCATTTTTTCCACATTTAAGAATCTATGAGCACATGATCCAAAATTCTGCTGGCTTTTAAATGCTAGCTGGCTAATTTGTTCAACAGGGTCCTTGGAACTCTAAGTTTCATCATACATTCTTTAACTGAAAAATAATACTTCTGTTTCTGTCTGGGCACTGTATTTTCAGAGACAGAAGTAAAAAATGTCATAGTAATAAAAAGTTTGTTTTTGTTTTTACTTATTGTTTTTGCAACCATATTCTTTATTAAAGCTCAATGGAAAGAAAATGTGCCAGGGACCAAATTACAGAATTTTCATATCCCAAAGGAACACTGTGGATTCCCTAAAATTATGGAATATTAAATCATTACTTCCTTAGAGACAAAAACTTTTAGTTTTATTAATTTTTAAAAATTAATTTTTTGTTGGTTACATTAAAATACACAGGTGCCTCACCTACTCCAGCCCTTCCTGTACCATTGTCTCATCCAACCAAAAATATGCATATATAAATTATGTTTTTTCTGTTTCTATTTATCAGTTCTTTCTCTGGAGGTTTCACAAGTCATTTTTCAAATATTAATTCTGTAGCTGTCTATAATTTTCTCTTGGTTCTACTTTTTTTGCTCTTTCCAAGTATTTAAAAAATTAACCTGCTCATCATTTCTTATGATGCAGCAGTATTCCATCACAATACATATCATGATTTGTTCATCTATTCTCCAACTGATGGATACATTCCTTCAAGTTCCAGTTCTTTGCCACCAAAAGGAGAGCTGATATAAACATCTTGAAACATACAAGTTCTTTTCCTTTCCCCCTGATTTTCTTGGGAAATAGACCCAGCAATTGTATTGCCGGGTCTAAGGGTATACACAATTTTATAACTCTTTGGGGATAATTCCAAATTGCTCTTCAACGTAGTTGGATTGCAGTTCCATCAACATTGTTTTGTGTCCCCATTTTCTCACATAACCTCTGTAATTTGTCATTTTGCCCTTTTATCATTTTTACCAATATGATAGATGTGAGATGATATCTCAGGATTGTTTTGATTAGAATTTTTCTAACTGGTAATGAGTTAGAACATTTTTTGGTATGCCTATATATGGTTTTGAGTTCTTCATCCAAAAACTGTCTGTTCATATTTTTTCAAAATTTATCAATCAGGGAACTTACTGTTCCCCTAGAAACAATGAAAGAGAATATGATTATGAACATTGTTTGCACACAAATGAGTATGATCAAAGTGGAAAATTAATCAAATAGATGTTATACTTTTTTCTACCAATAAGGAAAGTTCCTTCTTCAATGTAGATTCATGCTTGTTCTGAAACTCATGGTCTTAGGAAATTAACTAAGCCCTCATACATAATATTACATATATTATAAATTACATCATTTATATATAGAAACAGATAAATTAATAAAGAATATTGGTTATAGGTAAATTCTATCATAGATAAGTTCTATATAGATACATTTATATTTATAAACTAATATATATTTATATACTGAAAGGATACATATTGTATATGAGTGTGTATATAGAACAAAATAAGGAAAATAAAAATAAAATAGCAAAATAGTTACATACTGGACAATCCAAGGTTTGTCATAAAGAAAAATATATTTAAAATATGTTAATTTATGTCAATGTACAGATATATGTATATACACATATATGTGTGCTACAGAATATATATAAAATATGAAAATATAGAAATATGTGCTACAGAAAAATATATAAATATACATATAGACACATATTTAAGACTTGGTGGTCAACTTGGTTGGTGATGAGTCACTGAATCTAGCTAGGTTTTTCCTGTTTTGACAGACATATAGATCCATCCTTTAAGGGTTTCCAGCTTGGTTGTGATAGGAAAAACTTAGAGAAATATTATGTTTTAATATTTATCAAGTACAGAAGCAGTCCTGCATAGTGTATACAGACTGAGCTGAATTTGAGCACCACTTCTAACCTATACTGTCTATCATCTGACGCTGGACAAGTTACTGAACCTGTCAGTGCCTGACATCTTTCTAAGACTAACACATTGCAGAGAAGGTACAGAACTACACTGGCAGAGGGAGTTTCTTTTCCAGGAATTCTCTATATCAATCATTTCCAAAGTTGAGGCTTTCATGTGACTCCAGGATTGTTGAGAGTCTCATCTAAAGGGGTATGTGATCAACCAAATCAGTGAGTCTTGTTTTTAACAAGACCATTTCCTTACCTACCTTTAGTGTCACTCTGTCCCCTCTCTTCTAATGCAAGCTTCTAACTTTCCCTTTTCCAAGCCTGGAGTTATCACCTAACCAGAGTTCTTAATTTATTTTGTATCATGTACCCCTTTGGCAATATAATGAAGACTATTGGACCTTTTCTCAAAATAATGCAGTTAAATCCATAAAATAAAATATAGGAATCTTTAATCTAAACAAACTCTTCTCTATTGAGATAATTCTTCACCCATTCCTTAACCCCCTTTACCTCATGAGTGAGTAGGAGCACTACCCTTCCCCTTTTCATTTTGCCTAAAAATAACTGAACAACACCAACAAAGGACAGAAGGATGAGTAGGCATGAATGGATTGTGGCCTGGATGGTACATATCTTTACATCATCTGCCTCCCCACCAAATCTACCCATTTTTCAAGTGTCCATATTATTATTTAAGGCACCAGTATCCTTCTGGTCACTCAGGTTTTCAAAACCTTTGTGTCATATTTGACTCCTTACTTTTTTCCTCATTAACTTATCATCTGAAAAAAAGTGTTCAAAATCCTCAAATTTTACATAGGTTCCCTTCTCTCTACAAACTTCACCCTAATTCAAGCCCTCATTAACTTTTATCTGGATGACTGTAACCTCCTATTTGGTTTCCCTGCTCAAATTTCTCCTCATATGAATCCATCCTCCACATAGCTGCAAAAGTGATTTTCCATAAGTGCAAATCCAACGATGCTATTCAATAAGATTTGGTGACTCACTAATGATTCCAGTTGTTCAGTAGATTTGGCTGCATCCTACTCTTTGTGACCTCATGTGGAGTTTTCTTGGCAAAGATACTAGAGTGGATTGCCCTTTCCTTCTTCAATTCATTTTAAAGATGAGGAACTGAAGCAATCAATGTTAAGTGACTTGCTCCAGGTCACAAAGCTAGTAAATATATGAGTAAATTTGAATTCAGGAAGAAGACTCTTCCTGACTTCAGCACAAGCACTCCTAGATTTTCCAATGACTCCAGTACCAAATATTATTTCATCTCTACCTCATCCTTATTCAGTTTATATTATGTGCAAAGTAAGTTTTATAATGTATATAATTATCATTAGTATAAATATATATATGCTTTCTAAATAAATATATACAAAGAGAAAGTACATATACAAAGTCCACCCTACCCCAGCCCAGAGGTATGTGATGAAAAATGATAGGAGGCATCAACTTCATATCATTGAAATTATAATTCCAGTTTTAGTAAAATAGGTTTTATTTAAAAAAAACTTCCCTAAAAGTGAAATCATAGCCTTTGATTCAAGCTGTTTCCCTCATAACTAGCCAAATTCTACAGATGAGAAAATTGAAAATTTCCTCCATGGCTCAGCTTAAGCTCAGGCTTCTACATGAGTTTTTTGACTCCTCCTCAAATTACGTAGGTAACATATATGTATAATCCATTCATAGGAAAACTCAAAACACCCTTAGAGCAAGGACTATTTTTGCTTCTGCCTTTTGAGCCTAGTACACTGGTTGGCATTTACTAACTTCATGCTTAGGGACTGATTGTCCCAGCAGTTTGTCATTTCTGTCCTGAGGGAGGAGATATGTTCTATTTTCTCTCCTCCAAGTCATGCAAAATAAATGGATACATTGACCATGAATTCTGATATCATTCTACATATCCATTGCATCTCTGTCTATCCTCTCCTATTTCCTCAATTCCTCATTGTAGATTCATTCTCATTCAGATTAATGCAAAATAAACAAAGTTGCATGGCCCTCAACTTTCTCCACATCATAGGAAGATAAGTGTTTGAATTTTAAGAGTCCTCAGGCAGTAAGCAAGATTAAAGTATCTACACACAATGTCATTAAGGGGGAAAAGGTGTCAATACTTAACAGTCTTGAAAACAAGATATATCACTCATAAGATTTAAGGCTAATACTTTACCTACAGTTGTGGCTAAGGTTTTTCTTTTATATAAGTCAATTTTTCTATTCTTTTTTTAAATTTTAATAACAAATTTCCATATAAGTTTTCCAACAATATGTAATCCAAATTGACTCCTCCTCTTCTTCCCTCCTCTTTCCTGGAGCTGGCAAGCAATCCAATCTGGCTTATACATATATAATCATGCAAAACATATTTCCATATTATTCATTTTTGTGAGTGAATAATCTTTTAAAACTCAAACCCCAAAATATACACTCAAATAAACAAGTGATAAATCATATGCTATCAACTGCATTCCCAGTCCAACAGTCCTTTCTCTGGAAATTCTTTTTCATAATTCCCTCAGAATTGTTCTGGATTATTATATTGCTGTTAGTAACAAAGTCTATCCCATTTGATCATTTGTGGGCTGAGGTCTTATGCCACTTAATTTAATGAATGGTAATTAACATTAATCACAAACTAAATATTGGTACGTGTTATATTTTAAAGCAAGAAAGAAAACAGATTGCTAACTTGTTTCCCTTTTGAATTCCCTAGGTCCATAATGGTGAAACTATGGCACATATGCCAAAATGGCACATGGATACCTCTCTGTGAGCATGCCTGCCATCTCTGGCAGTTAGTTACTAGAAAGGCAGAGGGACTCCATAAAGCTACTCCCCTTCCCCTCTCCACCATGCCTCCCTGCCTCTTTGTGCTTACTCCCTCCCCTGAGTGGAGCACTCAGGCCACTCCTTTATCTTTCTCCCTCCCCATGTCTGGGGTAAGGTGGGGGTATATGAGGAACGTGGGGCATAGCACAAGTCTGGGGAGGGGGTTGAGGCATGGCACATGGTCTCTAAATAGTTCTAATAGGTTTGTCATGGCTCTCATAGGTTAAATATTTTACTTTGAAAAGGCAGCTAAACCAAAAACTGAAAACCAAATAAAAAAAATTTGCCTATAAGACAAAGACACCAGGAACACTTAAGAGAGGCTAATCTTAGTCCTCAGAAAAGTACTAATATATTTCTGAATTTAAGGGAATCTGTTAGCATAACTGGTACAAATGATTAGGAATAATAAAAACGAACTCTATAATGTACAAAGTAATAAAAATGACTAAGAGCTTTCAATTTTGAAAGTTTTATTTGTGCTTTCCCCCTTATGTGTACCTCCACCTACAAAGTCAAAATTTATTAACTTATAATAAATATTCTATTTGCATATTTGGATATCCAAAGGGCTGGTGGTAACTAGTGGTAACCAGACAAACACACACACATGCACGCACACACACACACACACACACACAAACACAGGATCCCCCTTCAAACAATGAATTCCTTTTATTTGACTAATGAGAAAGAATGAATCAACTACAAAAGTAGCCATTCTTATTCATACTTCAAATGTTGGATCGTGTCTATTATAATTGCTTATGGTTTATAATTGGGCCATGGTCCCACTTGGATTCTGATAGTGAGACTATTATACTACTGAATCCTGCAGAATGTGCCAGAGTTCCAGGGTCTCCAGCAACAGGCAACATTCTGTAAAAGAATCCAAATCTTATGCAATGATAATTGCTGATCCAAAGAAGATATATAAATATTGTGCAAATTTGACCAGTGGAGACAGGATCTTGGAAAGAAAACGATATTGCCTGAGGACATGAGGAGACCATTAGTGAATATTAAGGCACAAAGTATATGGTTTTAAAAGTTATATTCTATTGTGAGCTACTTTTAAATCCAAAGAGATGCAAGTTTCTCAACATATTATTGTTGGTGGGCCATACAGTACTTATCCTTGAGCTCTACACATCTTCTAAAGGTGAATTGAGAAAGAGGGCATCAGGAGAGCAAAGGGAAGAGAGAAACTTTAAAAATATAGCAATAGAAACTAGAATTGTATTTTGAAACAAAAGTGACAAAATTTCCCCTGTATATGTCCTTTTTAAAAAAATAACTCTTGATTGTGTTTGTTTATTGTAATGCGATACAGTTGATGTTCTTTTCCCTTATATCACAGAAAAGAATCCAGAGAAAAGGACATTCTGGTCTGATACTCCCTAATCCTTCCAATTAGCTAAGAAACATTGGTGTTATGTTATGTTATGTCCAGGGTGAGGAAGAGTCTTTCTCCTTTTACCATTTTCCTGGGTACAGTGGCATGAAGAAATTGAGAATTAACATGAGGCTAATTAAAATCACCTTTTTTTAAATAAAGAAAATTAAATGTATACTCAACACCAAACTTGTAGGGCTACTATAAATATTGGTACAGAATATGATCAACTCAGATGTCCAGACAGCTTAATAACCCTGTTTTGGTTACTTTTGCTTTTATATACATTTCTCTCTTACATCTAAAATTTCTAAGCATCTCAGACATACTTAAAAATATTATTCACACAAGGATGCCACTACCTCTGCATGGTGCTGGTACATCCTTTCTATAATAGAGCAAGATGATGGCAGGGGACTGCCATTGTCAATAGAGCGATGACAGATGTCATATAATCCTTACAAGTTAGCCCTTTATTATCTAAAGAAACATTTTTGACAACACATTCTGAAGAAAATGGAATTGTTATACTACCAAGAATATAATTTTCTTCATTTTAGTGAGATGTTTACTTTCGTTTTATATCGCCTATGGGACTATGGTGTGGGACTGCATTACAAACAAGAGATATAATTGAGCAATTCCAAGTAGCCAGGGTACTGTTTTATTGTACTGTGTGTACACATTTTCTTAAAACACCAACTATTTTTCATTCCACAATATTGCTTCCAAAATATATAAACAAAGCTTTTTTCATTTGTGATAAAAGAAATTTACTGAAGCAAGAAAACAAGCTCATGTTGGAAAAAATATAAAGCAAATAATTAATTCAAATAGAAAGAAATCATTCATTTCTCTCCAACAGAATCATTTTGCTCTTAATGTTTATTTACAAAGATGTTATGATACAGCATCTTAATTGCTCTGAAATACCAATTAAGGTACAATGTAAACTGTTACTTCAGTTTCAAATGAGGTGATGGAGAGAGTGAAACTTTAAATGTTATATGCATTTTAGCTATTGATTTTCCTTTTATTAAAATGATACCTGAATAATTTTTGAAAAAAATTGTGACATACCCACATCAACAAAGTTAGTTTGCACATTGGTTAATAAGCATTTCAAAAGCATTCACTATGAGCCAAGCACTGTAGTAAGCACCGAGGATATTAAGAAAAGGAATGAGCCCCTTCCCTCAAGAAGCATACATTCTTTTTATTTTTTAAAAATTTTTAATTGATTACTTAAGAAAAATTTTCCATGGTTACATGATTCATGTTCTTTCCTCCCATCCTCCTCCTGTAGCCAAATGAGCAAGTCTTACATGTGTCATTGATCAAGACCTATTTCCATATTATTGATATTTGCAGTAGGGGTGATCACTTAGAGTCTACATCCCCAATCATATCCCCATCGAACCATGTGATCAAGCAGTTGTTTTTCTTCTGTGTTTCTGCTCCCACAGTTTCAAGAAGTATACATTCTAATGGGAGAGCCAACATATAAATAGGATGGCTGGGTGGTGCAGCTGGATAGAACGCTGGGCTTGGAATTAAGAAGATTCATCTTCATGAGTTCAAAACTAGCCTCAGACACTAAGTAGCTATGAGAGCCTGTGCAAGTGACTTAACCCTGTTTTTTGCCTCAGTTTCCTCATCTGTAAAATGATTTAGTGAGGGAAATGGCAAACCATTCTAGCATCTTTGCCAAGAAAACTCCAAATGGGTTTATGGAGAGTCAAACACAGTGGAAAATGACTGAACAACATGTAAATAACTAGGTACATGTAATAGAGACATACAAAGTAGATAGAAGGAAAAATGAAAAGAAATGAAAACGCATTAGCAGCTAGAGGGAAATCCTCCTGCACAAGATAGCCTTTGAATATATTTTTTTAAGATTTACAATTTATTTAGCCTGTAGTAAATGGCCTTAAGATAGTTTACAAATATGATTTAGCAGCAAACAGTAATGTTCTTTACAAAGACAAAATTAAATTATTAGAAATAAAACCTTCTCTATTTATTCTGGGTCTAACAGACGGTTGGCTATTACAAAAAGGCAAGTAGAAAAATCTGTTATTAAAACACAGATTACACAATAACTTCAGCTACTTTTCTTTCTTTGGAAATCATAGGTGACTGAGTCTTGAAGGAAGCCAGGGAAAGCAAGAAGCAGTGATGAGGGAGCATTCTAGAGTACTGGGAATAGCTAATAAAAAAATATGGATATGGGAGATGGGGATTCATGTTTGAAGAACTACTAATGATTAGTGGTTGCTGAATTGCATAGTACCTGGAGAGAATAGCACAGAGAAGATTGGGAAGGAAGGAGACAAGTTATAAATACCTTTGACTGGCAACACTGATCAAAAGATCAATAGAGTTAGGACACCTAGGTTCTAGTCCCAATTCTTTGGCTCATTTGGTATGAAATCTTGGGGAATACATTTAGTTTTTCTTGGCTTCTATTTCCTTTTCTGTAAAATAAGGAGTTAGGCCTGGATGATCTTTAAGACCCTTTCTAAGTCTAAAGTTTTTGATTCTATTATTTAGCTCTCAGGGTTCAATGAACTTATTGATGTTGATCTCTGTATCTGTCTTCCAACCTGGCTTCCCTCTACCTTCTAGATCCCAGTCAAGAGCCAGGGACAGGCATAGCCTCATCTGTGGGAGGAGAAGGTATCTGCCTACAAGGTATATCTTAAAGGGTACAGAATGATAGACTCAGAAATTATTATGTCCACTTGCCTAGCACCTTAAAGTCTAACTTTTATTCATGTGTGTATTTGTGTGTTTGTGTGTGCTTGGTGGGGTATCTCACAGCTATAACTAGTTATTTTGATCCACAAGGCAAGCATCTCTGAAATTGCCTTCTATTTGGAGCAGCTGGGTGGCTCAGTGGCTATTGATATGGGAGATCCTGGGTTCAAATCTGAACTCAGACACTTCCTATCTCTGTGACCTTGGGAAAGTCACTTAACTTGCCCCAAATGTCTATCTTACTGCTTTTCAGTCTCGGAACTAGGACTTAGTATTGTAGGACTTAAATTAATGTCCAATACTTGAAGTATTATATTTTAAAGTTTATTATCTGACAAAATAGAATCACATGACTAAGTTTTCTACCTGCTCAAAATGTCTGCTCCAACAAAACTACAACAGGAAGGAAAGAGAGCTGGGCACAGAACTCCACCCAAGTTATAGCCTGTCTATATAAGTATGTAATGATAGGAAGTGAGTGGGGTTCTGGGAATTGCAGTTTTTGCTGGCGATCATAGTTTTGCTGGGAATCATCGTTTTTGGGGTAACAGATTCTAATTTCACAGTATTGAATCTAAGATGGAAGGTAAGGTTTTTAAAAACAAAAAGAAGAAATAGCCTTCTACTCAAGTGGCTAAAGCCAAGTACAGATTAATATGTAAAATAAAGCCTGTGAAGTGGCTGCATTATTTTAAATCACACTGCTTATTTCCAATGGGCTGGAACCAATGACCATATTTAACATAATTATAACTTCAATTAGTGCAAATCTGAACACAGCCACTTCAAAGGATTCATCGTTTCTACTCTTAAGGACCTAGCTATAATTCATGATGTGAAAATAACAGAAACAATTAAGATAAATCTTCTTAGTCAGAAAAAAAACAGTTACAACATTGGCTCACACATGGGTGTTAACAGTTCCTGCCATCTGGCTGCTTATTTTAAATATTTTTTCTTGCTAACTAGATGCTAAGCTCAATCATTCCCTTTATTTTGCTTTAATTAATTAATTAGTTTGATTGTTGAATTAAAATTCTTAGATATCTCCCCCCCCTCTTCTTCCCCACTCTAGAGAAAGCATCATTTGACAAAAAGATATATGTATATATAAAACGATGTCTTGCTTGTTTCTGTCTCTCAGTTCTTTCTCTAGAAGTGGACACAGATAGTCCAGCTCTGTCATTTCTACTGCTAAAGGAATAGACCTAACTTTTTGGGTTCTGGGGCAAAGTCATGGTAGTTAATCCTCTTGGTTATATTGCCATTTCCAAGCATCTTCTATAAATACATTAACACCCATCTAATTATTAACTTCTCTGAGCCTCGTTTCCTCTTCTGGAAAGTGGGGACGTGATACTTGTTCTATCTATTTCATAGAAATTTTATGAGGCTCAAATGAGGTAATGTTTGCCAAATGCTCTATGAATTATATATTTTTGTAGTAAATCATGGGGACAGCGAGGTGGTAAAGTGGATAGAGTGCCATGACTGGAGTTCCGAAGACTCATCTCCCCGAGTTCAAATCTGGCCTCAGACACTTTATGAGCCGTGACCCTGGCCAAGTCACTTAACCCTGTTTTCCTCAGTTTTCTCGTCTGTACAATGAAGCTATGTTTCCTTTCCTGGAGGGTTTTTTCATACAGTAAACGTGTCCCAGTTTAGAATTACCAAAAAGGGGATGAAGATGAACAAACAAAACAGGAGCCACAGGGAATGAAAGTTATAACTGAAGCATTTAATATGATGCCAGGTACTCTGTGGAAGAAGAAGGTACTCTGTAGAAGGAAATGGCAAAGCACTCCAGTATCTTCGCCAAGTGAGATCATGATAAGTTGGACACAACTGAAATGGCTAAATAATAACAGCAGCAGCAATGGTAAAGCACGAACTTAGATAAGTATTGAATACTTTAACCAGGACTCCATTCAAAAGATAATTATTAGAAAACAGAATAGAGGACTATGACGGAATAAGATGTCTTAGAGTTAAGTCTTTTTTTAAGCATTTATTAATATTTATTTCTTATAGTTAAGTCTTGAGTGGTCTATGTGGGTTAAGCAAAGTCTATTACATGAGACGGTGAGGGAAGATACGCTTGTAGATGGGGAATGGACAACAGAGAGCTAAGGACCCAGAGGAAGACTAGGAAGAGGAAAAGCCTTAAAGCTAGCTTCTAAAACATTCAGATCTTAATCAGTCCTGCGCTAAGGAGTAAACATTAACCTTTCCAGTTGATTTTGTCTGGATTCCTGTGCTTCTGATCTATCCTGAGTATCCAACTTCCCAGTCTGGAGCCAATGAATTGACTGGTTCCTGACCTTTCTGTTGCCTTGGTAACTCATTCTTTCTCAGGCAGAAGGAAAGCACTGGAGAGGGACAGTCTCAAGACCTTACTGTGGTCCTGTCTTTCTCAGAATGCTTTTCTTTTGGCTATTGTTGTTTAAGCTACAATCACCTATGCCTGAATAAAAATTAAAAACATCCACCACCCTAGAATATTTAATATGCTTACAAGCTATTTACAAAAAAATTATAAAAACCAATGCCATTTTGAATGTTCAAATTGAAATAGTATAGTAGGTTTGGGAAGAATTCATGCATCTCCTTTGCAAAGGGAGGACGTCATAGTAGGGAAAACAGATTAGTGGGCATCATGTCAGCAAATGTAATAGCTTGAGTGATATTCCTCACATAGATCATCAAAAATTCCTGGTAGCCTCATTATCTATACTTCTTCACACTACCACTGAAATGAAATTATAGTCTATTTAATAAATAGAATTCTAAAAGGCCTACTGATTTTTAAAAAAAGATCAAAAGCCCTTGTTTTAATATCATTTTCATTTCTGAATCTATCCCTCTGCCCTTCCCTATCTAGTGAACTATGCCCTTGAAATAGGGATATGTCCTCAATTCTCTGGAAAAATATTAATTTAAAACAAAGCAAAACAATTTGACCTGTAATCATTTGGATTAGTTTTATCCTCATTTAGTTTTTTTTAATTTTTACTCATTGCCATGGCATCCTTCAATCTACTTTCTACCCACAAAGAATACTTACGGAGAGCCTCAAAATAGCTATCTTAGACCTATTAGTTTAGAGTCTCTATCAACCCTCATCAACTTTTCCCCAAAACAAAATGGAATATCCAAACCCCGAACAAGAATGATACATGAAAGCTAAATCCATTTCCAAACAAAAAAGGGGCTTCAGAAACAAAAGGGTTGGGCATATTCCAGTTTTTAATAAACTTTCTGTCTAAACCTCATTAGGATTGCTACTACTGTACTTTGTTTAGTTTCTGGGCACTTGAAGCTATGTTTACTTTCCTGGAGGATTTCTTCACACAGTAAATGTGTCCCAGTTTAGAATTACCAAAAAGGGGATGAAGAAGAACAAAACAGGAGCCACAGGGGATGAAATTTATAACTGAAGCATTTAATATGATGC
The DNA here is from genome assembly GCF_016433145.1 of Gracilinanus agilis. Classification (NCBI taxonomy): domain Eukaryota; kingdom Metazoa; phylum Chordata; class Mammalia; order Didelphimorphia; family Didelphidae; genus Gracilinanus; species Gracilinanus agilis. The sequence goes on along the minus strand of NC_058132.1, from coordinate 462,511,577 downwards.
CAGGTACTCTGTGGATTCTCAATAATATTTGAAGATAATAATGACAGGACACTCTACAAGAGCTCCAATTATCCCCTAGGTGAGTTGTGTTCTGGTTTCTCCTCCCATATGCTTTCAACTTTTCTTCCTCTAGAAACTCTAATCATTCATCATTTTTGACAAAATTAATAAATTTGCCTTCCAAGCATAGGTGCCAGTTGAAAATCCCAAACAGAATGCTGCATGGTATTTGTAATAAGTAATGTGGATCGTCACAGAATTTTACGGGTTGTATAGTTTATGTAATTCATGTATTTAGTTGATACATTGAAAACCACTCAATTGGCCTCAAATAAGTGAGCGATATACTCCTTTGGAAGAAAAACAAAGAGGGGAAAGTTATCTATGTTATGATATCTAATCTACATCTGGCTTTCACTTTATATACAAATATTTTTTCCAAGGTAATCAGGCGTTCTGCCCCAAATTCTATTTGTCAACAAAATTTCAACTGTCAAGAATTACAAGCAAAACAACAGATGATTTTTAAATAGCACTTCAAGGCTTAAAAATTCAAACGAAATATATAGGTTTAATTAGTTCCCCTGGCAACAATGATTAATCTGAGGATCAGAAAAATTAAAGGACTTCCTTTTGGTCACAGTATAAGAAAGTAGAATTCAAACCCTGACTCTAAATCCAAAACTCTTGCCAATGCACTATTCTCTTCCGCTTAAACCCCTGAGAAATCTGATTCTGATTCATAATTATGACTGAATGATCTTTGTCATTTTAATGCATCCCTGTGCCTTAGTTTCCTCATCTGTTCAACAGATATAGCACCATTAACAACAACTTTCATTGATTCCTATAATAAAAGAATTTAAGCAAAATGTGAGAAAAGTATAAATGCATATATAAAAAGAAGGTAAGAAATGCCATTATTCTTTCTTAAAAATTTATTATTTTATTTTAATAATTTTTCACATGTTTTCTGAAGTTATATGATGTATGTTGTCTCCCTCTTTTCTTTCCTCCCCCCTCCAAGAGCTGACAGGCAATTCAATCTGGGTTAAACATGTGTTATCATGCAAAACATACTTCCATATTATTCATTTTTGTAAGTGAATAATCTTATAAAACCAAAACTGCAAATCATATGCTCAAATAAATAAGTGATAAATCATATGTTTTCAGCTGCAAGAAATGCCATTACTCTTATACATATTCTCAGGTAAGACTACCATTCTCAAAAATTTTCAGCCCTCTGACACTTGTCAGCACTACCATAAAAAATAAGGGAGGAAATACAAAGCAACAATATATTGGATATTTTTCATTCATTTTCAAAATGAACTATTTCATGTTAAATTTGAGTTAATTCTTATTAGAGTTATGGCATTTTGAGCTAAGGATTGGTTGAGTTAGAAAGACAACAAGGAGCAACATGAGTTGCTAGAAGAAGAAACTAAAAAAAGGCAATAATGGAGGAAAATGTGTGACAAGGGAAAGAGGAGCCAAAATGACAAAAGATAGTTTTATGCTAATTATGTTCCTCATATCTCTTAGTTTCTTCTGCTAAGATTTTCCATCAAAATTCTTCAAGAATTCAGTTAATCTCTTAGAGGCTAATGCCATATTGGCATCATCATTGGGCATGTGCCCAGTTAAATAGGTTTCTTACCAATATTGTAGTTCTCCTGATCACCTGGGTTCCAGGAGAGCTAGAGGACACCACCTAAAGGATAGCAGTTGACCTAAGTGTTAAAGAATCAAACATGTCCATAATGCTGCCTATCAGCAAAGTCTGAAATGTGTGATTGCATGATGACACTGTCCCTTCAGATGAGTATAACTTAATTCTTCTTTCCTTGTTGTATATGAGTTTTGTATGCCTTTCCTAAGAGGGAGTGCTTACTTGTCACAACAGATCTGGTTTAAGGATTTGTGTGTGTGTGTGTGTGTGTGTGTGAATATATATATTTCAACTGTAGTATTTCTCTATATATCTATTCTGCCTTGGAATCAATATGCAATATTGATTCCAAGATGGAAGATAAGGATTGTTAAAAAAAAATTTCACACACATGAGTTGACACTTAATTTCATGGCTGATTTATGTAGTTGTGAAGGTCCATGACCCTTTTGGTCATAAATCAAATTGTTTGAGACATGGTGATACCCTTTCAAGAATCTGAAAATCTGCAAGTATCAGAGCCTAAATATTAAAGTCAGTAAGGTATTTACTTCATAATTGTTAAAAATACTACTATACATAATCATTAGAAACCCAGATCTCTTGTCTATTCTCCCTTTTCAGCTCTCAGAGACAGTATAGATATTGAGGTTTGCCAGATTTGAGGATGGGAGCATGTAGGAATGGGCTGAATTCAATTAAACCTCTTCTCTTTTTCTTTGGCCTGTATAATGTTGAATAGCAGGTTTGAATGAATTCTTCCCCTTCCAACTGGCTATCTTGGTATCATGTAGACATAGTGTTAGACAGTATTTTTTTTCTTGAACTCTGCATAAATTGACCTTTTCCTTGAAATAAACATATTAGCTGACATGCAAGTTGTTCTGCCCAAACACGAATTTCAAAATATAACCAATGCCAGCCAATGACCAAGACACTGTACTTTTCTTCCTGTGTTAATATGAGGTTTGAAATAAATATGCACTCTGTGGTCTGCCAAAGCAGATGCTTAACTTCCAACATTCCGCAGTGAAATGGCGGACAGAGCCCTTACCTTTGGGAATGGTAATCTGACAGCTGAGGTCGCAGTCCTGCTGCAGCTGATAAAAAGCCACTTCCTGCAGTCGGGCACGCTCCAGCTCGGAGAGGCTTTGGACGGGAACTGACTTCAGTCGAACGCTGCGCCCTGACATGCTGTTCCAAGTAAAATCGCCCTGGAGATCAAGCAGAAAAATATGAAGTGTTACATGGTTCACCTACTTTAACAAACATATTCGTCTCTTTTTTATCAGGAAGAAAAACATGACAAGAGTTTTTTTTTTTTTTAAGTTTATTTTCACTTGGAGTCACTTTAGTCATGTCAAATTCATCTCAACTTTATTTCCCGATAGTTTTCATCTCAAAGAATTTAAATTCACTCTTTCCCCAATGAATTTACTCTTTTCCCAATGTGACAACTATCTATCTATCTATATTTATATATACATATATTTTCTGTGTATAAGCACACATGTAAATCTATGTATTTTTATATTTTAAAAAACTTTAATAACTTTCCAATTAAGTTTTTTGAAGTTGTATGATTGATATTGACTCCCTCCCTCCTCTCAGAGCTGACAAGCAATTCAATTTGGGTTAAACATGTGTGATAATTGTATGTTAATCAAAGAAGTCAAACATACATATGACTCCTGATTGCACTGGAAAAGCTATATAATACTCACTAATATATTATGAATCTACTAAAATTTATGAAGGAAAATTGCCAGCAAATGTATGTAACTGACCATCTGTCCCTTCAGAATTCAAATCTGTACATGGTGATATGAAGGATATAATTTGGTATATATAATGGGAGGCAGTAAGGTAGTAGAGTTAGAGACAAGAGCTCTGGACCTGGCATCAGGAAAGATTTGAGTTCAAATCCAACCTCAGATACTAATTTTAGTCATTCTTTGTATCAATGTCCTCATCTGTAAAACAGAAATAATAGTAGTATCTACTTCACAAGACTGTTCTGGAGATAAGAAATAACAGATAAAGCCCTTTACGTACCTTAAAACTCTAAATAAATGTTAGCTATTATTAATGATGTAAAAGTCACCTTGACTGCATATCTTATAGAGCTAGATAACCAAAACAATGCTCTCAGTTTACAAGTGAAAACATACTAAAATGTTTCATGTCTCATGCTCCAAAGTGATTTGGTCTTGTCATAGGGCATTGTATTTACAGACTGCTACAAATGTTAAGAACAAGTCATTGGGGCTAAAGAACAAAAAGTCTTGGTTCTAGGCCACTTTGCTACTGTTGTACTAAATCTTTGCTACTATTTCACTAAATGAAGCTTTTTGTACTCTCCCTAGTGCTTTGCATGGTGCCAGGCACACAGTAGGTGCTTGATAAATATTTATCAACTGATTATTCTCTATTAGTTAGACACAATCATTGGAAAAACTACTTTAGAAGGCTATTATATTGACAAGTAATGAGGCAAAGTACAAATATGCTTTCTGGAACTTCTTGAAGTCAAATCTATTTGAATTCTTGGATTTTTTTTTTTTTCCGGCCCAGAGCTTGACCTTAAAGAAGTGATGTACTATTTTTTTTTAAACCCTTACCTTCCGCCTTGGAGCCAATTGGCTCCAAGGCAGAAGAGTGGTAAGGGTCAAGTGACTTGCCCAGGGTCACACAGCTGGGAAGTGGCTGAGGTCAGGTTTGAACCTAGGACCTCCGGTCTCTAGGCCTGGCTCTCAATCCACTGAGCAACCCAGCTGCCCTCGATGTACTATTTTTTAACATGAAATAACTTGCAAAAAGGTTATGTGAAAGCAACTGAGTGTCTGGAGACAAATTTACTGAATTTCAGCCACAGACTAAACTTTTATTAAGTACCTATTATGTGCCAGGCACTGTATTAGGGACTGGGGATAAAAAGAAAGGTAAAAGATATTCTCTGCTCTCAAGAAGCTCATAACCTAGTGGGGGAAATAACATGCAAACAAGTATATCTAAATGAACTATATACAGGAGAAATTGAAAACAATTAGCTAAGGGGGAAAAAACCCCTAACATTAAGAAGGCTTGTTGAAGTCTTCTTATAGAAAGTAGGATTTGAAGGAAACCAGGAATGCCAGGAACAAGATGAGAAAGGAGAGTATTTCAAGCAAGATAGTGACAATACCCGTGTGTTTGATGCAAGTTGTTTTGGGAATATGGGATGATTTCTCATTAGAGCACTTAAAGGGTTAATGACTTAGGTAATAGTAACTTTCTGCACACTTCTGTCCATTATCAATCAATTTTAACTTAATATTTGTACACATGTATTTGATACCACAGTAGTCCCTGCAGTAGTAGTCAAAGCAAATATTTTTATGGGCACCTGAAAATAGCTATGTTCTCACCCACATAGCATCTCTAAGTATAGAATCACAGACATTACAACTAAATAGGAATTTAGAGAGCATCCAGTCCAACTCCCTTCATTTTACAGATGAGGAAGTTGAAGTTCAAAGAAGTATTGCCTAAGGTCACATAATTAGTGAGTAATTTAGGCCAGATGCAAATCCAAGTCTTCTCACTGCCAGTTGAGGGTTCTTTCCAACACACCATGCTGCCACTCACTTTCAACCCAAAGAAGGAAATCTGCAACAGCAGGAACTGATCCTTACTTTCCTTAACATGGCTTTCCCTACTGAAGAGGAAACCCTGTACACTGTGGATTACCATTCAACTGGCTAGCCTTTCCCTGAACTTTGGAGAGTTCACCCAGCAATGGTGAATGAAATGGCTCTGGGAATAGGCATTGTTGGGGAGATCTGCAAGCAAAGAGGAAATAGAGCTCTTAATTAATGGAAATTCCAGGGGTGCTATAGAATCTTAAAGTAGTCTTTATTTTTGCAACCTGTGAGAGGAAAGGCAAGAAATCTGACTTTGAATGAAATTAAGATGACATTTGGATAAATGGCAAAATTGTATCTACAATTGTCTTACATTAACTACCAAAAAAGGGAGCAAAAATGTAGCTCCTCCTTCCCTTTTGTTTGCTCTGTATTCTCACACGCTCTGCTACCTTATTGAGAATATTAAAACCATCTGCAATAAACTCCTTCTTCATCTCAAAACCTTTGACATCATCTTCTAATCTCTCCTCCTTTATTCCAGTATCTGATAATGAAGTGACTCTTCTCTGTGTCAAAGTCAAGTCAAAATCAAGTCTTCAACAAGTATCCATGATCCTTTCCCCTTCCATCTTTTCTAGCAAATTGCCCCTTCAATATTTCTCTCTCTTGCTTATATTTTCAACCTCTTCCTTTCTCCTTGTTCCCTAATACATAATACCTATGGATGAGAATCTCCATTTATACATATGCATATAAACAGAAACTCAGATGTATATAGGTATACATATATCTATGTAAATATATAAACACATATACACACACAAATATATATTTATTTTCCTGTTAGAATTAATGTGAGCTCCTTGTAATTAGGAACTATTTCATTTCTTTTGTATTTGTATCCCTAAAGCCAAACAGAGTACCTGGAAAAAAGTATATGCTTAATAAATGTCTGCTTACTGATTGATTAAAATTAATCACAAATTTAGAATCAAGGTTCCTTCCAGCAGATCGAAATGTGGTGAAAAGATATTCTAGTTCCATTAGCTTCTGACACCCATAGGCTGAAAAGGAAACTTGCAATTATTAACAAGTTTAGCCACCCTAGAAGCTCACCCACATCTCAAGTCAGCTCTAAGATCATGCAACAGATAAGGTCATAATAAATGGTTTTGTCTGACTCATTCCCTATTGAATTAAGTAGAGCCATGTAACAGGCCAATTCTGTTCAGTCTCTTCTATATAATCATTTAAAACTTGCAGTTAAATAGCATTTTATGGTTACAAAGCCCTATAGATGCATTATCTCATTTTCTCTTGATAACAATACTATGAGTAAGTAGGGTATTATTATCCTCTTTTTACAGATGAGGTAAAAAAAAGGTTAATTGACTTATAATAGATCATAGGATCAGTAGGTGGTAATACCATTACTCAACTCCAAGTCTTAACTCTAAGTCCAAGGTTCTTTCTCCCTTTCCTCTCTACCTCACAGAATCTTTCAAGAATTATTATTTGACAAGACTCCCTATAAGCTAACGTGAGAATTCATTTTCATATAATTGGAAAATGATCAACACAATAGAATGCAAGAATTATTAAAAATCATGGCCAGGGCAGCAAGATGGCACAGTGGATAGAGAGCCAGGCCTGGGGAAAGAAGGTTATGGGTTCAAATCTGCCCTCAGATACTAGCAGTGTGATCCTGGGCAAGTCATTTAATCCCAATGGCCTCACCCTTGTTCTCTCTTCTGCCTTAGATCTCATACTTGGACAGGAGGGTTAAAAAAAATCATGGCTGATGCCACAAAGGATTGATGGATATGGATAACTACTTGTGTCTCAGGTATTCAAGAAATCATAGGTCGTTTGCTTAAGGTAACGTTTCACAGATTCAATAGAACTCTATAGTCCGATTCCATCTCTTCTTTCCCTCTCCTTCCCTTTCCCCCATCTATGATTTCATTGGCACTGGAAATTACCAGTGAGGAAAACTTTACCAACCAATCAGTAACTCCTCTGCAACTTATAGACTTAGCTGCCTAAGATACTAACAGGTTAAGTGACTACAAAGCCAATATACATATGAACAGAACCCAGGTTTTTCTGATCCTGAGGCCATGTAGGCATCCATCAAACCACATTCCCTATTGCAGACAAATTTATTTTTCTTCGAAGCCTGAAAAAAGCACTACACACTAGCCTGCACCCAAACAAATCAACTTTTCTTTAGAAACACAGTTTAATTCAATTCACTACTTGGGAAGCCCATTATTCAATAATGTACTAACCGAGTAGAGAATTAAATTAAGAAGGGCAGGCTACCTAAAGGCAGACCCAGTGTGGCTTTGTCTAAACCAAACTAAAAGTTTCTAATGCCATGGTCTCTTTTAACTTCTTATGTAGCTATGTAACCTGGTCTTACCACTCACCATATCAAGCTTCTAAACTATTTTTTCTCAGTGTCTTATATCAGCCCTAATTAACATAAAATTTAAAGACAAGATCCCTGATAACCAAGTCCTAGAATGTAGCCAGGCTAATAGCAAATAAATGATGCTCACCCCTGAACAACTATGTGAAAAATGCAGCCTCTCGAGGCAGCTGTTTTACTCTGCATTAATGAGGAGTAATTGCAAGCAGGGAAAACAAGAAGAAATACTTTAGGGATTCACAGAAGCCCAACCTCAAGCAACATACCATAACTGTGGGAAGGCTGGGAAACAGCTGCTGCAAAAGAGACCAGCCAAATCTGTAGCTATAAGGAAGGGAACTGATCTGTTTGGAGCAAAAGGCTTTATGTCATCATACCATTTGTGAAACATTATCAAAAACAACGTCTGGACTGCGAGGGACTTGGCTTCTGGTCCTACTTTCTTCCCTGGGCTGGCTGACTTTACCTCTAGGATCTGGTTCTCTCATCTGTAAAGTGAAGGGGATGAACTAGATGCCCTTTCAAGTGCCTTCCAGCTCTGAAATTCTGTGGTCCTGTGAACACTAAAGGGATCTCCAGAGGGTTGCTATTATCAATAATCAAGATGATAGAGGGCATTTGTGCTCAATATGAAAAGGATTCTTGGTCCCCAGGTGACTTTCTTAGCCATGCCTTACATATATATATATATGATTAACAATTTCCTGTCAATGAACAACTTTGGAAAGGGAGAACAACAAATATAAAACATCTGGTTTTAAAGTTGATTCAGTCTATTTACCCCTGTGGAAGTTAGTGTGGTATGGATATCTGGGCACTTTTAGTACCTGTTATTTCCATGGCCTATTCTAGAGAATTTGCCAGAGTGCTATTTGAAGAACAGTTATGAAATATTAAGATGCCTTTACTACCGAGGCTTTATTTATATACTCAGCATCTTATTCAACTATGAATAAATTCAGGAGATCCTGCTGACATTTTAATTCTTAGAAAATAATTATTAAAAATTGCATTAATTTTTAAATAATATATATATAATATAATATATAAATATATATAATATATATACAATACATAAAATGTTAAAAAAGTTTTAAATAATATTTCCATCACATTATATATTTCAAAGTTAGATCATCTATATCTACATTTTTTTCTAGCTAAAATTTCCTTGTGAGGAAGCATTTAGTTGTGCAGTGACTGGAAAACATACTGGTTTTGAGAGAATGCCTTTTACCACAAGGAGAACATATTTGCTTAGTATCCTTCTACCAATCCTAAACTAACTTTGCAGAGCAGAGAAATCGATGAGAATAATTGATCTTTTACTGAAATTACTTATTTTATTATATTTTTTTTCTCTACTGGTAGTTTCTACTAAAGTCCAATAGTGATTTTACCCTTCTTTTTCCAATGGATTTCTTTCCCCAAATCAGCTGATGAAGAAAACATAGATAAAAATCATTAACAATCCACTCACTCATATATTTGTTGGGGAAAATGAATATGACTGAACAGAGTTTTTTCCCTTGTCCATCTAACCAGTATTCAACAGTAAACATTTATTATTAGAAATGTATTTATTCATCATCAATTACTATAATTAATCATTAATTATTATTCATGTAGAGTTATTATTCAATTAAAATTTATTTTTTAATTAATTATTGTTTATGAAGAAAAAGAGATGAAGTTTGGGGAGGTAAAACAAAAGCACAAATGGAAATTTCTTTGAAAATGTTCCATTTTTATGAGACACGAAAATTTATGCCTAATATTTGCATTGCTCTGTGGAGACAGAAGGTAAAACTTACTGAAATCAAACATTCTGAGTTGATGCATGGAGTCCTAGACTTGGATTCAGGAAGATTTATGCTTGAATCCTGCTGTAAACTTTTTCTAATTTGAAACCCTGGGTAATTTACACCCCCTCTATTTAATTGCCCTTCCTGGGTCTCAGTTTCCTTACCTCCATTTATATATTACTTTCTTCTAATTCCTCTGTAATTTGATTTAAAGAGCAACTAAAAGAAATACTTATCTCCACAAGTTCAAATCTAGCCTCAGACATTTACTAGCTATGTGATGCTGGACAAATCACATAACTGTATTTGCCTGAGTTCTCCTATATATAAAATAAAATGGATTAGGAAATGCCAAAACATTCCAATATCTTTGCCATGAAAACTCCAGATGGGGTCACAAAGAGTGGGGTCTGACTGAAATGACTGAATGATAAATTCCTGTAATACCTTCCTTCCTTCCTTCTGCCTTAGTTACTTTGGCTTCCTTCAAGATTCAGTTCCATTTCTACCTCTCACAGGTACAATTTGAAAGAGATGAATGGTTCTTAACCCTGAGTCTATGAATTTCTTTCTTAAATATTTTAATACTAACAAACCAATGTAATTAGTTTCCTTTATATTTAGTCATTTTAATTTATTCATTTAAAAATCTGATTCTGAGGAGTACATAAGTTTCACTAGATTATCAAAGCTATCCATCATACAAGAGAGATTTAAGAATCTCTGGACAAAATGGTCTTTGAGTTTCTTTCCAATTCTTAGAGTCCTTTCTTGATTTTAATATTGATAGCACATTGATAAAGCCCTTTGGGAGATCAAAAGCACTTTTATCATCATACCCTATTAGGTAGGGTAATAGACCATAGGATTCTAATTTTACAGATTTACAGAGGTCAAGAGAATTGCCCCAGGTCACATTACTATCAAGTGTATATGCCAGGATCCAAATCCAGATTTGCAGATTAAATTGGACATATGATCACACCTACTCCTCAAACTGAGTTGTTGTGGATAACTGAGTAGAGAGGCTATAGAAAAGTGCTTGAAATCTGAAGATTTGTTCAGTGAATATCTTGGATATGATATGGAACTGATTATTAAAGAAAAGAGTTAATACTTATAAAATGGAAGGGGTAAAAATTCAGTCTAATAACTTTTTTATGTCCTTACCTTATTTCTTAGAAAAAGTACTAGGTTTCAGTTCCAAGGTTAAAAAGTGGTAAGAGCTAGGTTATTGGGATTAAGTGACTTACCCAGGATCACACAATTAGGAAGTATCTGAGACCCGATTTGAACCCAGGAACTCTGGCCTCTAGGACTGACTCTCTACCCATTGAGTCACCTAGTTTTCCCATCTAATATATTTTTTAAGACTATTTACAAAACGATTAAATTTTGGACTTTAAAGAGTTGGGAATTTCAGCCTCTCTTATGCTACTAATTGTGATCTTAATGATTTCATGGCTTTCAGTTTTTTCTAAAAGAGAATTTTAAATGGCTGTCTTTTTCTGTGATTTTTGATATATCATATTGGCTGATAGCACTGAATGGTTGTAGAATCAACAAAAATGGAATCACATATAGATTACCTCAAGTAATATTACAAAATACTGTATTAGATTATTTCTGATATCTATAACTATGCAGAAAATCTCTTCCTAAAAATAGTCAGTTTACTCAGGCTCTTCACTTTATAAAATGGACCTTGACCAATTTACCCATCACTAAAGTCTTCAGTTTCATGGGGCATCACTAGTCATGACCATCTGCCCTGCCACCTAAAGGTTATATCAGTGTACCCTAAGAACCTTTGGACCTTCCCATTTTCCCTGCAACTGAACTCTTCCATATCTACTGTCATTCCTTCCATCTCCACTAGCACCCTGCACATTAGAATGTGAAATCTGAGATGAGGAACTACCTCATTTCTCTATTTGTATCCCCCAATCTTAGCACATGCTTGGCATACAGTAAGAATTTAATAAATACTTTTATGTTCATTCATCCAAATGTATTTTTTCCAAGGCTTGTTGAATAAGGACCTGTAATATAACAAAAAGTAGGATATCATGACCTAAATTACTCCTAAGCATTATATATACACATATGTATGATTATAAATGTATTTACTTCTTGTAATTCAAATTTTTATATCTTCTTAGGCTCAAAATTCCTTTGTTAGATTTAGAATTTTTGGCTGAGACACAGAAGTTTAGATCAATCCAAGTATTATATTACATTAGAATTTGAAATTAACTTCTAGATAATATAATCTCATTTTACAGAAAGGTAAACAATGGGCTTGATTAGTATCAGTACTGAGATTAGAACTCAGGACTCCTAAAAATTCTATATAGTTTAAAATATAAACCCTCTTCTTAACTTGTTTGAATTTATAGAGTTGATTTGTTTTCTTTTTAAAGGGATTTATTACTTCATATATCTCTGTGAAACTTAGAGATTACAGTTCTTACATTTGGGTCAGTGAACTGATTATAGGCACACACACACATACAGACACATGTACATATATAATTGTTTTTTAGTATGATTGGTTTTCTTTGTAATTCTGTGTATTTTATTTTATGAATTTAAAACCATTCTTTGCCAGACTATTTTAAAGGCATCTATAGCATCAAAAAAAATGATTAAGAACCCCTGAAAGAGATTGATAGATGGGAAACCAATGACAGTGTTACACACCTATGATTAAAAAATCAGTAGCTTGGTTTTTCAAAGCAGAGACGGGTGCAAAGAGAACCAAGAATAGTTTTTCCATAAAGTAGAGCCATTTCAGAAGGGAAGATGATGCTATTTCTAAAAACGGTTAGTTCCTAAACTTTCTTTTTTTTTCCCAAGGATAATGACGAATTTGTTTGTTTTTCTAGAAGGTTAGAATATAATAGAACACACACTGAGAGATTCTGAAATCACTTACAATGGAAGCAAACTGGGTAGTTTTATAGGGTCGGACTCAGGGCCACCTGTGGCTAGCAAAACTCCTGAGTGTGAGCAAAACTCTTTTTTTTTTTTTTCTTAAACCCTTACCTTCTGTCTTAGAATCAATACTGTGTATTGGTTCCTAGACAGAAGGGTAATAAAGGCTAGGTAATGGGGGGTTAATGACTTGTCCAGGGTCACACAGCTAGGAAGTATCTAAGGCCAGATTTGAACCCAGGAAGTCAATAAACAGTCTACAGGGATCTCTTTCTACCTGAGTTTGACACCACGCAAAGGAAGCTTTTTCTGTAAACTCTTCATGTTTTGAATTATTCTAGGAAGGTCACATTATTTCAAAAGACAATTATATGATAAACAGAATTGACTTTTAAAAGTTGAGTTTATATTCTGTAGGTCATCATTTTTCTGTACCCACTCCCTGACTCAATGCTTCCTGAATCACAATGCTGCTACACCTCTTTGAATGGCAGCTTCCTAAATCAGAGTACCAGCGATTTTTCTAACACTGTACAAGGATAATATTGGGAACAATTCTTTAGTCAGTTTCAACTTTTTTTCAATACCTGCCAGCACACTTTCACATGGCTTTTAAAAGGGTTGAATACTTGTAAATTTCAATAATTATTTTCACAGAAATCTTTTAGGTCCTCTTGAAAGTTAAATAATATTTTAATTCTTACAATAAAAACAATATTAATTCAAATTAACAGGGTAACAGTTATCTGAATTAGTGAAGAAATTAAATTATAGAAAAGAGTTTCACATCCTTTATCAGCATTTTCACAGGTGTGATGCTACTAAAATATCCTGGAAACACCTGGGGGAAAGAGGTTTCACTTGAATGCAAACCAAGTGGAACCAGTACAGCCAAGTGTTACAACAGACTAGCTAGGAAATACTCTTACAGAGATTTAAAGAAAAAAGAAAGAAAACCAGGCTTATCCCTGGCAACATATATGTTCAACAGACTAAAAGAGGAAAACCTATGTGACTTAGGAGATAGACTGAGTAATACATGCAAGTGTTTCAGTTTTTGATGCAATTCATATATTCATATCTACAAATAATAAATGGAGAACTTTGTCATCAATGGAAAATCTTTTTGGTTTGGAATAGCAATATATAGATGTGAGGTGGTTATAACAGTAGCACTAGTAGTCAGGGGTATAACTGGTTTTTTCCCCCTGTGTAATTTATTTTATGCATTATAGAAGGAATCCATCTTAATTAGAATGCCAAAAGGGTTCATGGCAGGCAAAAAATTTGAGACTCTACAACAGACCGAAAGGGTGGGGAACTACAGACAGACCTTGCTGGAGCCAGCTAAATAATTGTCTTGGGAAAGCCAACTGTTAAATTTTCTCTATAAGTATGTACCTTAAAAATCAGTAAATGCTACAAATCAGGGTTTGAGTAATTGTTTTGTTTATTATCTAGACTGAAGAAAACATCAATAATGCAAATTAAATTCTAAAATATATCACATATAACACCTCTCTTCCCTGAGCCAATTGTTTAATACTTATCAGCCCATCCTTACCTAGCACAGTGTCTTGGCACATACGTTTTTAATAAATAATATAAATATGTAAATTTTAGAAATTGCTCCACTAAGATGATAGTGCAAAATGTAATTAGGACTGTGCTCATTTAAAACTTTTGCCAGTTCAGATAAGGATTTTAAAATTTTTATTATTGCCCTCTCTATGAGATTTAGGAGGATCTGCTACTACAAGGTGTGTTCCTAACAGTAATTATGAAAAATGAGTGAATTGCCTATGTCTTTCTTAAGTTTATTATAGATATGCCCATACACATACCCACACCATCCTACCTCACCACTCTCTGATCAGTCGAGTTCTCATCTTGTTTGTGGTGCACTATAAGAACAATATAGATGTTAATTTTGTGATGATTTGGTCAAGTGGCAAGGAATTACTATTTGACTTAGAGGATCCACTACTTAGTCATAAACCTTGAATAAGTCAAAGATAGAATGAAAAGTCCCATATAGACCAAAGTACTTATTTTAGAAATATTTATAATACAAAGAACTTATGAGAAAGAAAGTGACCTTTACTTAGGATATGGCTCAACAAATTGTCATATGTGAATAGTGATGTGCCATAAGAAATGATGAATGTAAAGAATTCAGAGAAACATGGGAAAACTTATATGAACTGATAATGAAATTAGAAATGAAGGTAATATCAAAGTTAATAAAAATAACAAAAATAAAGAAATCGTTCAAAAAGTCACCCTGTAAGATATGGAAAGATTTCCAGTAGTAAGTTTAAAATAAATATTATTTTCATTGCAAAACCAGTAATAAATGTAGATCAACTAGCGAATACAGGAACACGGAAGAATGTATATAATATATATGCATATGTGTGTATATATATAAATACATACATATACATATATAAACATATAATTTATATGACACCCTGCTATGTTGAAATTGCAGTTAACACTTTTATCAAGTTTCTGATCTACAAACTTCACCAGCATCTAGGAAGAAAAAAAACTTCATTTTTTGCAGCATTTTCAAACATAAAATGCCTACTTGGCTTTTATGAGAGCAACCTTTTCAAGTACACAGAGTTCATACTTAATTTTTGTCAAAGTTGTGAATTCTCCAGAAGCCAATGAAGAAAGACAAAAAGTATGATAACCTATGTTACAGTGACTTAGCACCCAGAGTAGTTAAAACCTCTTAAAACAAAAGATGGCACACTTCCAGATTCACTACTTCCAAAAATGCCAATAAAGTGATAAAAAGAGGATGTGAAATTATTTCCATAATCAGACTATCAGGAACAGCTTATAGTGTATTTCTGGCTATTACTAATATCCTTAAATTTGGGTCACAGGCTAACAAAATTCTTTGTTTTTCTGACTTTCCTTAAAATGGATTTTTAAAAATGGCTTTTAAAAGCATTATCACATAATTATAATCCAATATTTTACCTTTATGTATATTTTAGTTACCAAAAAATATTTTTAAAAGGAGACTGAAATTGGAGAAAACAATTATGTCACAATTAGGGTGAATAATTAGTCCCCTGAAGTGTTCACAAGTATTCTAATTTATATAAAAGTTATTATTATGTCAAATATGATAATTGGTTCCAGCCCAATGGAAATATTCAGTGCAACTTTGAATAATCTGACCACTTCAGGAGATTCATTCTTTTGGCTAATTGGGATCTAGGAACTTTGTTTCATTATTGATAAATATAAATGAAGCTAAATGCAAAATCATTTTGGGCATAAGAAAATCTTGACATTGACATTTATAATAATTGACAGTTCTTTCAAAGTCATGTTTTACATTACTATGGACGAGTTTAAAAAGTATGGATTGGAGAGGAGAATACTCTGAAGGTAGGAAAAAGAACTTTAGTTGTTTCCAACTCTTCATGATCTAGTTTTGGAATTTTCTTGCCAAATATACTGGAGTGGCCACTTCCTTCTCCAGATCATTTGATAAATGAGGAACAGAGGCAAATAGAATTAAATGACTTGCCCAAGGTCACAAAGATAAGTGTCTGAGATTGAATTTCAATTCATGAAGATGAATCTTCCTGATTCCAAGCCCAGAAGTACTCTATCCACTGAGCCAACTAACTGTCCTAAACAAGTTATTGGGCTACTGCAATTGGAAAATAATATCTAATGCCACACTTAGTTGATATTTAGCCATTAGGTATCTTCAGCCTTCAATGCCACAGCAAAGAACCTGAAAGTAAGGGCCATTGTGGTCATTGGGGTAATGATGGAATTTCAGAAATCCCTATAGATTTGACCTCTGGAAATTCCCATCCAAACTAGAACAGGTTAAGGGAAAGGTGCTAATAAGAGACTATGTTCTTGCTATCTGAGGATCAGCCTGTTTAAGGCCATGACAAAGAAAATGGCCATCAAGTGGAGGAACTTTTTTACCTATAGCAACTCCTAAAAGACTGGTCTACAAAGTCAATGAGTAAGTACTCAAGGATTTTTGAAAGTGAATGCAGAGATGAAATCAAAAACATTTTAAATTAAATGCTGAAGGATATAAGACTTAGTGGAACATCTCATATACAAAGAACAGATGTTTATCAGTATTTGTTAAGTGTATAATAAAAGGAAAGGGGAGAGAAAAGCAAATGATTTGTAATGTTTACCTTTGACCAATAGAATATAAACTCCTTGAGAGCAAGTATTGTTTTCATGTGTGTTGCTAAAACCTGCCTTCCCTATGTCTTTTTCCTCCTTGTCTCCCTCAATGAAATATAAACAATTTTCCTCTGGGTACAGGAAAAGTCTGTTTACCTTTTTATTTTTTAAACATAGGATACATGTAGCAGGGCAAATATGAGTGGGTGAACAAACTAAATCATCATCCTACTCCATCACTGTTAAATAGAAAAAGAGAATTATAAATGAAACTCTGAAGCTCTAAGTACTTCTTTGAAAAGTGTGTGTGTGTGTATGTGTGTGTGTGTATACATATATATTTATACACATATATGCAATTTAACTTGAAAGTACCAATACTAGTCTTCTTGCTTTTGTCCCCTCTGTGAAGTCCTTCTGCTATCTTTTCTTTCTTAATTTTTTTGACTCTCTTTTCTATTTAAAACAAATCATTATCACAACCCTTTTATAACCGTCATCTCCCCTGTAAGCCTTCTCCTCTAACAAATAAAGATAATCAAGTGAAATAGATTGATACATTATCTATATCTGAAAATCTGAGATTCCTTCCACATCTCTAGTACATAACCTCTTTGCCAGCAAGTCCAAAGCATACTTCATCATCAGTCTGAGAGGGTTGTGACTGTGATCTGTTCATTTCCTTCTATATCAGTTCATTCAAGTCTTCTCAGGTTTATCTGAATCCATTTCTCCCATCTTTTTCTTTCTTTTTTAAAGAAAATGAACCCTTACCTACCATTGTAGAACCAATACTATATAGTTGTAGTATAGGGGTTGGCAATGGGGGTTAAGTGATTTGCCCAGGGTTATTTAGGTAGGAAGTGTCTAATTTGAACATAAGACCTCTCATCTCTGACTTGGCTCTCAATCCAGTGAGCCACCTAGCTGCTCTCTCTCTCTCTCTGTCTCTCTCTCTCTCTGTCTCTCTCTCTCTGTCTCTGTCTGTCTGTCTGTCTGTCTGTCTGTCTGTCTCTCTCTGTCTGTCTGTCTGTCTGTTTGTCTGTCTGTCTGTCTGTCTCTCTCTCTCTCTCCTCTTTTCAATTCTAAGACAAATGAATAACAAAAGGTAGGCAATTGGAGTTACGAGTCTTGCCCACTGATAGGAAGTCACATTTGAACCCGGGTCCTTCCAACTCTATCCACCTACCCCCTCCCATCATATTTATATCTCTGATTTGTTCAGTTATTCTCTTATCAGTGGATAGCTAGAATATTTTCGTTGTTGTTATTCTTTGCTATAACAAAAGTGCTATGTAGGTATAAGTAGGTATGTATGTATATATGCACACACATATATAAAACATGCGGTGCCTTCTCTTTGCCTGTGATCCCTTTATATTCTAAACCATTTGGAAGCCTTGTTGTTTTTAGTTGTTCAGTTGTGTCTATCTCTTTTTGAGTCCATGGACCATGGCTGGCCATTCCCTTCTGTCCTCTACTACCTACTGATCTGTCCAAGATCATGTTCCTTACTTCTATGAAACTATTTCATCTCTTCTATTCCCTTCTTTTAACTTCAATTTTTATTAGCATCAGAATCTTTTCCAAAGAGTACTATGTTTCCATTATGTAGCCAAAGTATTTAAGTTTCAGCTTTAGTATTTGTCCTTCCAGTGAATGGTCAGAGCTAATTTCTTTATGTAATGACTGATTTGATCTCCTTCCTGTTCAAAGAACTCTCAAAAGTCTTCTCTATCACCACAATTCAAAAATTTTGATTTTGCATGCTCAGCTTTCCTTATACTTCAGCTCTCACAGTCACATTATTAGTGGGAAAAAACCATAGCTTTGACTATTTGGATATCTGCTATATCTCAATTGTTTTTTTTTCTGAATCGAAACTAATGAAACCTAAATTAACAGGTTTACTAAAAAGGGGAAAGAACAAATTGATCACCTTTAGATACTAAGAGGTGTATATAAATACAGACCAGTTATTTATTCATGTATAAACTAAAATAGAGTGAATAGAACAAAAAGTCAATAGATCTTAGAGGACCCTAGAAGGATGATGATGATGATGATGATGATGATAATAATAATAATACATGATATTCATATACTATTTTAAAGTTTGTAAAAACGTTTACACACAATAATGTATTTGAGCCTCATAACAACCCTAAGTATTACATACTTGTATAATAGTTGTTAAATATTTATTATGCATCTACTATGTTCTAGGTGCTGTGCTAAATATTGGCATACAAAGGCTACATCTATTTATCTGTATTCAAACACTATATCTACTGTACCACCTAACTGCCTAAGAAAAGAATATTTTGAAAAGCATTTTCCCCTATCATATTTCAGCAAGTTTTAATATTTAAACAAATTATAAATACCTTTAAACAAATTATAAATAAATATTAATATTTAAATAAATTATAAATAGTCGTTTTAATTGTGTCTCCTATTGAACTTTATTATTTCCTTTCTGTCTAGACTAATTTTATCAGATTAAATGTGAAATAAAAAATTGAGCTTGATATTACTTTTCTGTGAAATTATCATACCTGTAGCACCATGTTCTACTCTTAATGCACATTTTTTTAAACCCTTACCTTTCATTTTAGAATCAATACTGGGTATTGGTTTCAAGGCAGAAGAGTGGTAAGGGCTAGACAATGGGGGTTAAGTGACTTGCTCAAGGGTCCCACAGTTAGGAAGTGTCTGAGGCCAGATTTGAACCCAGGACCTCCCATCTGTGGCTCTGGCTCTCAATCCACTGAGTCACCCAGCTGGCTCTCAATCCACTGAGTCACCCAGCTGCCCCTCATGAGTGCCACATTTTAAGACAGATATCATTAGTAAATAATAGGACCAAGAAAGGGCTGGAAACCATAAGAGGTAGAAGAAAGTGCATGTGGTATTTTTCATGGAGAAAAAAAAATTAGGGAATGAATAGTACCTGTCTTCAAATATGTGGAAGACTTTTGTGAAATGCAAATTATTTACTCTGTATGATTCCAGAGGGCAGAACTAAGACTAATGATTGGAAATTCCTGGAAGATTCTTTCTCATTGTAAGGAAGAGCTTCCTCACAAATAGAGCTATTAAAAAATGGAATGGTCTATGTTATAAGGCAGTGAGTTCTCCATTACTAGAAATGTACATTCAGTTTTTATTTGGCAAATTTACTGAGTGCATATTGGCAGAACCTTTATAGGGCCTTCTGTTGGGGATATTCCAGAGGAATGACCAGTATGGGATGGGATTTTGACTTTTCCCTTCCAACTCCAAACTTTTATTTTAATTCTTTTGTGTCATAAAGGATTGCAGGATATAGTGCTAAAGTCTATCTAGTCCAAAACATTTATTTTATTTTATTTAAATATGTGGGGAAACAAAAGTCTTCCTAACACTGTGGTCATAAATGAAAACTGAAAGGGATACATTATATTAGCCATCATGTATGACCCTCTCATTTTACTTATAAAGAAATTGAGGTAGAGGTTAATTGACATATCCAAGGTCACACAGCTACTTAGTGTCTGAAGTAAACCTTCAGTTCAAGTCTTATTGGCTCCAAGTTCACCTCATCTATTTTACTCCCTAACTGACTTCTTTAAAAAAATATATGCATACATATATAACATATGTATAGACATATATATTTTAATTTTTTACATTCATTTAAAAATTTGAGTTCCAAATCTCTCCTTCCCTTCAATTGTTCCCTTACCCACTGAGAAGGAAAGCAATATGATACCCAGATACAAGTGAAGTTATGCAAAACATATTTCCATCTAATTGACTTCTATGAGGTCCATAATGAACTTTTAACATACTTGTTAGATGCCTTGGCTGATACCTTATATTAAATTTTGCTCCATGGATTTTTCTCTTGTGTCAGGTAATATTTATAAATTGTTTACATGGTTTCAAATAGTTAAATAATTGGGGAAAGCTAGATACTCTATCAAATGGACAAAAACCATTTATATGACTGAATTATTTTTTCTTTTATGTGGATGTCTGACATTGAGTATACACATTCTACTAAAAAGAATGTTGTCATTAATTTCTTGGTAACCATAGCTGCAAACCTATAATGTTTGGTTTTCTCTTATAAACTACCTTCTGCATTGCATCAAAATGGCTTACCTGACAAGGGTGATCTTTTAGATCCTTATTAGAAGCACAAAGTTCAACTCTTTGGGTCTCCTACCAAAATGTCAGAAAAGTCCCTTTTTTCTTTTATTAACCATTGAAGAAACAAATCTCAAATGACCAGGGGTCCCCACATTTTCATAGACAATTCTTCCAAGTTGTAGCTATGAACAATGAAAAGTATGGGGGCACCACAGCTACAGTTGGAGTCAGAAGACCTGGATTCAAATCTCAGCTCTATTTACTGTGTCTATATTCCTATGCATGCCAATTGGCTTTTCAGAGTCCCTTATCTATTTGGAAAAATGGTATATCAAATGGGATAACGTATATAAAGTGCTTTGTAAACCCAAAGTATTCTGTAAATGTAAACTATTACTATTATTGAATTTAAATTCTGGCAAATTTTAACAGATTAGAAATGTTTAACAAGCTAGAAAAAACAAGGGCATAATGATGGAATCCACATCTGTTATCTATATATCTTTCAATTAATGAACATATTTATTTATAAAGCATGTACTATGTTCTGGGAAGAGTGCTAAAGATTAAGGGTAGAGAGACAAAAGTCAGAGGTCTTGCTTTTAAAGAGCGTATATTCCTTAGGATACACACATGCATACATATGTATATATAGGCACATACAAATAGTCATAAAAGAAATCAAGTATAATTTTTTTGAGTGAAGTCACTAACCAGGAGATCAGGTCATAATGCCAAAGGTAGTATTTAAGCTGAATCTTGGAGGTTATTGGGGATTCTTAGAAGTAGAAATGAGATAAAATCAGCCTGTTTGAAGAGGTTCCTCTTTGGGTCTCATTCAAAGTGATGGTTTTTTTAGTTATAGCAACTCTGGAAAAGCATCTGCTAAGTAAAATGGGAATTGGAATTTGTTATCATGGAAGGAATTATTCATAATGATGAAATTATCCATCTTAATAAAGTATGCATTAATAAGCTAAGTAATTGTTGAATAATTTTTTTTGGTTCAAATGGGATAACATGAAAATCCTAATAAGGTAAATATAATGTAGTTCATTACTGATTTTTCATATTTTGAAAATTAATAGAAGTTCCTACTCAAAAGATGATTCAATCTATTCACAGCTTAAAGTCATGGATTCAGAGTTATTGAATAATAGAGCCAGAATAGATCATTTTATATGCTGATTTTTTTAAAAGTTTTTTTTTTAAACCCTTGTACTTCGGTGTATTGTCTCATAGGTGGAAGATTGGTAAGGGTGGGCAATGGGGGTCAAGTGACTTGCCCAGGGTCACACAGCTGGGAAGTGGCTGAGGTCGGGTTTGAACCTAGGACCTCCTGTCTCTAGGCCTGACTCTCACTCCACTGAGCTACCCAGCTGCCCCTATATGCTGATTTTTTAAAAGAAATATTTTTTATAAGAAAAACTATGGAATAATACTGGACAATCACAGAGCGGGGTGGACTATTTCCTTTTGCTTTGATCTGTTATATTGATCTTACTCAAAAGAATTCTTAGTGTGGCACTTGGGAGTCCCACAAGAACTCAGCACTACAGTACAATTTAAACTGTCAATTCTATTAGAATAACCTGGCTAGGTTAAAGATAATATATCCTATTCCTTTTCTATACAACCATTCTTGCCTTCCTGGGTGTAACTGCCAGAAATAGTAGAGAAAATAAGTGATTTAGGAAAATTTGCTTTGAGAGGTTAGAGAGAAAAACAAGTACTGGAGTCTATAATAGCATCCATGTATAAAATTCCAATACTTCTAATGATCAACAATGAGGTTTTGGTAAAGGTTTTCCTTCCAAGACATGGCTACAGAAAATCAACAAAACTAGATACTACCAAACTCAGTGCTGAGCTATATCGAGAGATCAAAGGAATTGCCCTTAAACTATGAAAAAGTGTTTAATATCCATTCTTCTCTTTTGGTACAAGTAAGCTTTCAAAGAAATATCAGTCCACATTAAGAAGAACTGAGACTCGTTCTATGAAAAAAACAAATAAAATAGTTCAAGTATTGGTTATTTTGATTTAAAAAAAGGAAGAAGAGAATGAAATTATCAGTATCCAAAATTTAAAAGGTGATTTCACCTCTAACGAAGAGGAAATTAAGGCAATTATTAGGAGTTATTCCACCCAATTATATGAAAATAAATCTGACAACCTAGGTGAAATGGATAGATATTTACAAAATATAAATTGCCCAGATTAAGAAAAAAGGAAATAGAATATTTAAATAATTCCATCTCGGGAAAAGAAATTGAACAAGGCATCAATGAACTCCCCAAGAAAAATCCCCAGGGCCAGATGGATTCATAAATGAATTATATCAAACATTTAAACAACAACTAATCCCAATACTATACAAACTATTTTGCAAAATAAGCAAAGAAGGAGTTCTACCAAATTCTTTTCTTGACAAAAATATACTGATACCTAAGTCAGGAAGACCAAAAACTGACTAAGAAGACCTCAGAGAAAAATCTCAAAGAAAGTAAGTTCCCTTTGTTTCTAAGTACCAAAAGATTAAATAGAAATTCTCTGGCTGGCTTCTAAATCATCTCTTAATCTTAAACCATACATTTTTTTTAGAATGACAGAAGGGAAAAATGGTCTATAAAATTCATGATCTTGTAGAAAATAGAAACATTTGCTAGAGTTACATGCTTCTTAATGACAGAAACCAACAGCTGATGTTTTTACCTTCCCTGTTATAACTGATTTCTGGTGAGTGAAATTAAAATCACAGGTCAGAGTTATTCATAGTCCTGGAAATCATCTTACAGTCCCTCATTTTACAAATGGGGAAACTGATGTCCAAGGAGGCTAAGGAGTAACAGGTAATTCAAAGAAGAGAATAGACTAGAAACTAGACCTTTTGACCATTTATATTACTAATCAATAAAAAAGGAAACACAGTTCATCTAATAGTAAATAATCCAGAAATTTAAAGCTTGACTCTTCTATAAAAGGGAGCACAACATCTTGTAATTTTGTAATGCCTGGTTTATTTCCAACAGTCTTAATTACTACTCTTTGACCTAGAGCTATAGCAACTCATAGTATCCATGAAGTCAAGTAAGATAAACATGTTCATAACCTGGACTGGAAAACAACATTTATCAAAATCTTTAGCAACAATCAAGCCAATTATGCACACCCCTGCTTCGTCTGCTACAGTTTGCTCATTTCCAGCCTGCTACCACACTGACATAAAAACAATCTAAAAATAAAAGCTGCTTAGATATCCTGACCTGACCGAGGCATACATGATAATTAAGCAATCACAATTGCAAACATTTGTTTTTTTCCTTACTCTTCATCTCAAAGAGTTTAATCAATACCACAAGTTACCTGTCCATCCCAGGCACCCCTTCAGAATCTTTTACAAAAACAAAGGTGACATACATCACACATGCTGCTTACCCATGAACTAAATTCAGCTGCACCTCTGTTATTCTCTCTATTTGGATCACGTTATTCTTGAAGTAGAAACTTGAGGCTGATTTTAAATTTTTTTTTTTTTTGGTGAAAAATGCAGTTGTCCTAAAACTGTATATCAAGTGTCTGAGAAAAAGCCCAGCTGGAGCTGCTATGGCTCCCACGATACCTTCTGTTGCCAGAGACCTCCACTACCATGAATCTTGGGACCAAAGTGGGGAAAAAAGGTGGAATCTTTTCACTTGACCACCGAGAGGCTCTTGTCACTTCAGAAAGGTGGCTAGCTGTGTCAGTGAGTGAGGGAGTGTGTGTGTGTGTGTGTGTGTGTGTGTGTGTGTGTGTGTGTGTGAGAGAGAGAGAGAGA
>NC_058132.1:462341395-462486578 GCF_016433145.1 Gracilinanus agilis | reverse complement strand
GAGAGAGAGAGAGAGAGAGAGAGAGAGAGAGAGAGAGAAGGGGAGGTGGAGGAGGGAGGAGAAGGAGGGAGAAAGGATGCAGAGAAATTGAAACTAGATTCTCTCCTCATTTCAATGGGATGTTTTTGCAGGAATACAAGGGCAGTTCAGAAGGGCTTGTCTCCATAGGGGAAAAAATATCTCTCTTCCACATGGATCTACTAACAGTAACTAGCCTCTAACTGTGCTGACTTTCCTTATTAGGAATCAGTTAAAGAATGTTGGAAGCCTCTGGTAAAATCCCTCGGAGCATGGTAAAGAACATTTGACATTTCCTCTGTCTTGAGATTTTCACTCAGTTTTCCAGTTGTACTTGAAAGCTATTCTATCCATTTTTTCTACCATGATTCCAAGCATAAACAATAACAACATGCCTCCCCCACCTCTTTTATATTGAAGCACAAACACATGGGATGAATTGTTTGTTCCTCATGGAACAACAGTCCTGGAAAAGGAGTTCATTTCCTAAACAGAGTTTGTCATGGTCAGGGTGAATATAATGATATGGCTATGTTTAAAGGGGAGGAGGGAAATCTAGTGAAGAGGACGAGAAGAGAGATTACAAACTCTGAACAAGCAATTATGTTGATCATAGTCACTCTCCACATGGCACATTACCAAATAATAAGTCTAAATGACATCTTTGTTTCCCATTTGATTTGAATTTATAGTTCTATCTCCATTTCCTAAACTAACTCTCCTTACAAAAGAATCGTTGTGATTACAATTCACAAAACAAACAGAAAAATGATTTAGCAAAATCCTGCTGATATGACACTGAAGAAGCTAATATTCTTTAAAACATAAAATCATCGAGATGAATAGTTACTTGATATAAGCCACACTCTCCAGCTGTAGTCTTTTGCATTTGTTTCACATAAAGAATGGGAAAAAAACCCAACAAATGCTATGAGATAGTGTTGCCATAGTAAACCCAATTAAACATTAATGAGTCTCAGAATGTAATCAATTTTGTTTCAAAGAATAGTTCAGGTCAAATCCTGTTATAGCAAATACTATTGGAACAACAAAAACAAAAACAAAAAAAAATCCCTGTACTATGAACTCACTTCCTAACCACAGCACTTCCTTACTTCAAATAATATTGGATACACAAAGTTCTAGTACATCCAAAGTACTGAATAGTCCCATGAAGTTCTTTGTGATAGTATTTGACTTGTGATTATGTATTGCTCTTTCTTTCCTACTCCCACCTTCTCCACCCAAATCTCCTTATTATTAAGTCTAAGTTCACATTAGAGTGAACATATTTCATTATTAGAGCCCTACTAGTGCTGGACAGTATGTGTCATCTTTGAGGACAACTTTACTAAGGTTGGAAGACTCGCCACCAGGTTGGTTGAGGGTAGGTGAATGCTTTAGTCACAGACATCATAAACAATTGGTTAAGTTGGAGGGGATTTTATACCATTGATGGTGGTATAAAAGTGAAGAACAATATTTTCAAAATCCCTAATTATAACAACTAATATTCTGTTTGCCCTACAACAAATCCTTTGTGGTAGGAAATATAAGTATATAGTCCATATTTACAGACGAGAAAAGTAAGGCTTAAAGAAGTTCAGAGACTTTTTATTGGTCACTTTGGGATATATGTGAAAAAATTATTTGATCCCAGGTTTCCCTACTATAAATCTAGAATTTTTCCTAATGCACAATTCTGACTTTACATGTGATTTATTCATCCTATACTAAGATGTCGGTGAGGAAAAACAAATTTTCTCACAGGGTTGATTACTTCATAAACACAAATGGTCAAGAAATTAAATGCCTCTCTCTTCTTGTCTCAATATTAATCGATTAATAATCATTTATTATATTCCTACTCTGTGGTAAAGCATTAAATTTAGTGCTCTGGGGAATACAGGGTACCTTAAGGCATAATTAATGTCTTCATTGAACTTGCAATCTAGTTGGAGAAACAAGATACAGTTGTATATATATGACCGACAAATCAAGGCAATAAAACATTATTTGTCAAATGAGTGTTTCAGACAATAAGCAACACTCAAATTATAAAAGGGAAAAACATCCTGATGGCTAACAGATTTGATGAAGGCAATCTCTAATCATTTTCAAAAAGCAAAAAAAAAAGTATAAAATAGTGGCTGCCCTCAAGAAGTTTGCAAAGAAGTAGGAAACAGGTACAAGAATAGTCATGATATAAGTTATAATATGACAACCATAGATATCAATTTTGAAGCATTCTGACCTAAAAATATACTTCAATGTCAAATAACATTTCCCATAAATAGGACAATTTCTTCAAATTAATAGTTGTGGGAGACTGTAGCCTCACCAAGTCTTGTGAAACCCATCGTCTGTTTTAAAAATGGTGCCAAGTCAGGTCCTTAGAGGATATGCAAAAATGGAAAAGAAGTGCCTCCTGGGAGTTCTTTGGATGTTTTGGACAGATGAGTCTAAGCTAGATAAACAAAAAGTGAAGATAAGGAATTCCCTCAAATGTTTTCTTCCTTGACTTAAGTATCAACTATGTGAGTTTTACTAAAAAACAGGCCAAGAAATTCACCCAAATAACCTTGAAAAAAGAATTATGCACAGACGTGAGCACATGTGCACAAATATATACAATTTGTACATATAAATATATGTTGAAGTTAATTAAATGTATAATCCAGGAAACAACTCTGCTCAACAGAACTCTGCAGGGGAGATAATAGGGGAGGGAAGGGAGACAGACAGACAGACAGACAGACAGATAGAATTTTTCTCCCTCAACTCCTCATTCATCAACAATACCATCCTAGCCTTTCATAGGTGGAGGATCTCTAATTCGTCGCCAAATTTGAGTCTTCAAATCAATTCCACCTCCAATGTCTCATGTGATCAAACACTTAACTTTATCATTTCTGGTTACCAATATTAATCTGGGTGAATGAGCTCAGAGCACATTACAAGATTAATTTAAACTAATTTCAACCAAATAGCCATGGTCAAAACCTTCACAGCTATTGAAACACAGAGACATTTTTGATCGTTTTGGAAAATCGATATCATTTTGTAAGCAAATAAAATACAAAAAAATTAAGTCTAATTTGTTTTTGGAAATATCCATCACCAAAAAGTTGTGGCAGAAAGAGCTCTGGATTTGGACTCAGAAAATATGAGTTCAAATGGAAGTTCTGGTTTTACTATGTGACCCTGTGCAAGTCATTTTACTTCTCTGGGGACCAGTTTATTTATAAAACAAACTATACAATTTCTAAGAGGTGCATACTATACATCCTCTAAGTTCCTTCTCTTTCTAAATTCTGTGAATCTAAATATTTTTGATGCATGTACAATTTTGCATTTAATAATTCAGAGGGGAAATATTTTCTAGCTTTTATTTTTTTCCTCACAAGATTTCTGTTTTTCCTCACAAGGATAAAACACCAGGGCTTTGAAGATCATGGTTTGGGAAAGCAAGAAATGCTGAAATTTTCCAAGTTTTTGGGTAGATGAGACTAACATTGTTTTAGGTATATAAAATATAATTTTAGGGAATTTTAGTATGAGTTCTCCCAACGTTTCACTTAAGCAAAAGGGGTTCACCACTGTGGAAAAGATTCAGAACTACTGTACTAAATTAAACTGGATAGATTGTAGAGCTAAAAAAGCACAGTATATCTTCAGTAGACCACCTACTAAGAGGTACAGTTAGCTAGGTAGCCCAGTGAGTAGAGAGAGCCTTGTATTTGGAGTCAAAAAGATCTGAGTTCAAAGTTAACTTCAAACACTTTGTAGCTGTGTGATCCTGGCCAACCCATTTAACCTCTGTCTGCCTCAGTTCCTATCTGTAAAATGAGCTGGAGAAGGAAATGGCAAATCACTCCAGGATCTTTGCCAAGAAAACCCCAAATGGGTTCATGAAGAGTTGGACACAACTGAAAATTAACTGAAGAACGACAACTGTATAAATGTTAGCTATTATACTTTAATGAGGCAAATTAATTTTGCTTATTTAATTTCTATAGTCCTTAAGCTCAATGATAAGGGTATAGAAGATATAATGTATATTAAGTATGAAGTATAGCCAAGTACAAACATGAAGAGCTACAGTGGTTTAGCTATCAGATAAACTCTTTTCAGTGTCCCCACCACTTATTAATGCATTGGTAGATTCACTTCAACAAACCCAACCACAGGAGGAAAGTATCTAAAAGATACTGACATGCTTAAATAGCAATGCCAGAAACTGGAGAATCAAATCCAAAATCAGATAGTTCCTATTCAGCAGGAAATAAACCAAGCCCCGAGGTTAGATGAATATCTTATTTACATAGAAGAAAAAAAAAACTCAATATTTAAAATTACTGGACAACAAAGGCAGTTACAAGTTAGAATTCATAGAGGAATAAAAAATTATCCTCTTTTCATATTCTATCCCATTTCAGTAATCATTCTCTCTTTGGTTATTAAAGTCATTCATTTATATTTTAACATTTTGAAAAATATTATTCTTGCCAAAGCTATATATGCAAAAATCTCTACCCAAATGTGAGTATCTTTCTTTTGTAAAGTCAGCCAATCAAGAAGGATTTGTTAAGTATGCCTAGTATGTGGCAAAGAGGCAGTTAGGTTGCTCAGTGGTTAGAGCACTGAGCCTGGAATCAGGAAGAGCTGGTCCAAATCTGGCCATGATATTTATTAACTGTATGACCCTGGGCAAGTCACTTAACCCTGTTTGCTTCAGTTTCCTCATCTGTAAAATAATCCTGAGAAAGAAATGGAAAACCATTCCAGTCTCTTTGCCAAGAAAACCCCCATGGGGTCACAAAGAGTTGATCACAACTGAAATAAGTGAACTACCATAATAAAAATATGTTAAGCATTTTGCTAGGGGCTTGCTTGAGGATTAAAGGGAAAAACCCCCCACAGATCAGTATGTGACTTTAAGGAGCTTATTTTTCCTGGAGGGTGGGGAGTGATGGTGATGGGTGGGAGCAGGGGGAATGGTTTATACACAGATAACTATAACTTTTTTAAAAATGAGGGTTACTGACAACTGGGAGATCAAGAATGGCCACTTGTTTATGACCCTGAGCAAGTCACTTAACCCCAATTGCCCTTATTCTTGTTCTGTTTTAGAACTGAGAGAAGGTAAGGGTTAAAAAAAAATGTATGAGGTAAGACTTGGGCAGAGGCTTGGAGCCAGAGACTAGGGAACCCAGTAAAGCCAGAGGTAAGAAGGAAAAAGTATTCCAGGCATGAGGTGCAAAGGTGCAGGGAATGAAAGCCATGGATGGAGGAGAAACATTAAAAGGTCAAAATGGCAAACATCAAAGAGTTGTTGTTCAGTCATGTCCAATTTTTCATGACCCCATTTGGGGTTCCCTTGGCAGAGATCCCAAGGTGGTTTTACATTTTTATTTCTCCAGTCTTCTGACAGAGGAGGAAACTGAAGCAAGTGAGGTTAATTGAAACCTGGTGTCAACATAGTTGGGGAGTGTCTGAAGCTGATTCGAACTCATAAAGATAAGTCTTTCTGATTCCTAGAGGTCAGTGCTGTCTCCACAGCACCACCTAGCTGTCGCATTTATGGGAAGCTAGACTGAGGCCAGATTGCATGAAGTTTTAAATGTCAAACAAGTTTTATCCTAGAGATAACAATGTGACACTTATACTTCATCTGTCAGAGTGACATGGTCAGGCTTGTTCTTTAGGAATATCAATTGGGTAACTATATTTACAATGCTAATAGCTCACATTTACATAGCTCTTTAAGGTTTAGAAAGAGCTTTGCAAATAGTATTTCATTTGATCCTCATAACAACCCTGGGAGATAGGGGCTCTTATTATCCTCATTTTACAGAAAAGGAAACTGAGGCAGACAGAAGGTAAGTGGCTGACTCAGTCATGCAGTTTATAAGTATCTCAGGCTAGTTTTGAACTCAGGTTTTCCTGACTCGAGCTCCAGCACTCTATCCACTGTACCACCTAGCTTCCTGAATGGAAGATGAATTGGGTCATCCATTCAGAGGCTAGTGCAAGAATCCAGATGAGGGAAAATGGGGGCCTGAACTAAAGCGGGGAATGTGGGAGATAGAAAGATGTTGAAAAAAGGATTTTACAATATTAGTATTTAATTCATTGCCTTTGTGGGTAGAGATAAAGGAGAGTAAAGAGTTAAGAATAATTCGGGGCTTGCAAACTTGAGTAAATGAAAAGATAGCAGTCCCTAGGAATAGGGAAGTTAGGAGGCAGGGTGAGTTTAGGGACAAACATGAGTTCTGTTTTAGATATGTTGATTTTGAGATGCCTACAGGGCATACAAGGAAATATAATCTGCTGAAAATTTAATTTGGTCAACAGGAAAATATATTAGATCATGGTCTACTTAGACCTAGAAGGGACTTTAGATTTTCTCTAGGCCAGGGGTTCTTAACCTGGGGTCCATGAATCCCCAAAGGGTTTGTGGATAAATTTCAGAAAGTCTCTGAACTTGGATGGGAAAATAATTGCATCTTTATTTCCCCTAACTTTTGTTTTCTTTTGTAATTCTATGCATTTTATTTTATGCATTTAAAAACATTATTCTGAGAAGGGATCAGTAAATTTCACCAGACTGCCAAAGCGGTCTATGACCAAAAAAAAAAAAAAAAAAGGTTATGAATCTTTGATCTAATCCTAATATAGCCTCTTCATTTTACCAACAAAAACACTGAAGCCAGAGGAGGTTGAACAACTTGCCTATGCTCTTACCTACTAGTTAATGGCAAAACTCTTGGCCCAGAGATGGGAAGGTGGGGGTCAGACAACGAGTCAAAAAAGAGATTACAAGGAACCCTCTATTGGCACTAGTTGCTGCTGACACTGATTGGCAACTCTATTATCTATACACAATTCTAGGTCGCAGTTCCAGGATGAAGAAGAACACTTGAAATCAGTCACAAAGGATCATGGATCTATGGGCTTAAAACTCATTCCTGAGTCTAGTTGTTTCTCCCTAACTCATTGGTTTATTTTGTTTATGTACTCAGCTATGTGCAAATTGATAACTTCCAAATCTTTTTCTCTGACTCACATTTAGTAGACTTTACTCGGTGAATGGTACTACTTAAAATACTGTGTTCATGTATTCTATTAATACAAGGAGAAGATGATCCTTATCCCCAGGAAATAATTCTGAGTGAACATTCCAACCTTTACCCCCCCCCCCAAATAGGTGGGGGGGGACTTTAATTAGTTTTAGTTGTTCAAAGAAATAGTTGAAATTTATGTAGTACTTAATTTCTTTATTAATGTGTTCCAAAACATATATAGCATTATAGTAAAGCAGTTTTATATTTTTAAAAAAACTGAAAATCTATCACTTAATCAACTAGCATTTATTAAGGTACCATATGGCAGGTGATATAAAGGGGGGGGAAAAAGAAATAGGTCATGGCCTCAAGGAGTTTCCATTCTGCTGAGAAAAACAACATGAATACATACCTATTCTGTGTGTGCCTGTGTTTATAAATTCATGGGGTGGAAAGCAGGGAATACTAATAACTGGGGAAGTTAGGAGAGTCACCATGTAGGAGGGGGCAATAGAGCTGAGCTTTTAAGGAAGCTAGAGGAGGGAAAATCAAGATACTTTTGACAATCTGTATAGAAACAATTTTAGAAACAAAATTAATCAGAATGAAATGATATATAGTAGAGGGTTCAGGATGGCTGAGGTTGTGGGCCAATTTGTGGCAGGTACCCAGTACTATCTAGTGTGGCACACTGACTTCAGCATCATCACTTTTCTAGTTGGTACAATACCCCCTATACTCCATTAACTTTGTTTTCTTTGCCACTTGATTTTTTTTCCTCTTATGCCACAGGTATTGTGTGGGAAGAAGCTCTCAGTTGATATCTGAGAGACTGCCAATTTAAATTTAACACGTAGGCAGAACCAAGATATTAGGAGTACAGATCAGGTCCCAGCTCTCTCAACATTCTCCTCTAGACAACTTTAAAATAATGCCTCAAATCATATTTTGGAGTGGCAGTCAACAACAGGTGAGCAGGATTCATTTTCCCTAAGAATATAGGAAGTCCATAGGAGACTGTGATACTGGAGTGGGCATAGTCTCAGAGAATGGCAAGAGCACCAGTAATGGACCTTGGAGGTAGCAAGGACAGCAGGTCCAGCAGCTTTTGCAACTCTCAGGTCAGAGATATTAAGGGAGTTGGATGACAAATCAGAAAGCAAATACTAAGGATGTTAGATATATTTGGAGCTGATTTGTAACTTTATTATTCACACACAATTCTGGGGCAGAGAAGAGTACTTGTGACCAATCACAATGGATCATGGGCTCTGGTCAGTTTCATATTTGAACTGGCAAGATACCAGTGGCCCTATATGGATAAAGACCAGAGTGTAGACCAGGAGAGCAATGACCACACCTTTCCCAGTATAACACCACCTTGGAAGAATGAAAATCTTACAAACTTCAAGAACTAGCCCTGAAAAGAGTAGCACAAATAGCTTAAAACTTGGCATAGTACCTACCCACCTTGAGGTATGTAGGGTCCATCTTTAACATAAAATTCAAAGTGAAGAAATAGGCTGGATAAAATGAGCAAAAAACAACAATAACAAAAACTTAATCATAAAAATCTACTGTGGTGTCAGGGATGAATAAGACAAACTCAGAAGATAACAATGAAAATAGCTACAAGCAAAGCCTCAAAGAAAAATGATATTTGCACTAAAATCCAGCAATAATTCTTGGAAGTCTTAGAGAAGAGTAATAGAGGAAAATGGGAAAAGAAATTAAAGTAATGCAAAAAAAAATCATAGGAAAAGAATTAAAAGATTGGTAAAAGAGGCACAAAATAATGAAGAAAATATCACTTTAAAAAACGAAATTGGCAGTGCAATGATCCATAACAATTCTGAGGGACTTATGGAAAAGAACACTACTCACATTCAGAGGAAGAACTACAGGAGAGGAAACACAGAAGAAAAGCAACTTCTTGAACACATGGGTTGAGGCAGACATGATTGGGGATGTAGACAACTATCAACAATTTGGAAATAAGTCTTGATCAATGACACTAGTTAAAACCAAAATGCACATCGGCTATGGGGGGAGGGGAAGCGGGGAGGGGAGTGAAGGGGAAAGTAAGAACATCAATCATGTAACCATGATAACTTTTCCAAAAAAAATAAAAATTATTTAAAAAAAAAACAAAATTGCTCTAATGGTAATATAGGCACAAAAATCCAATGGAAAAAAAATGGCCTAAACAATAGAATTTGCCACATGGAAAAAGAGATACAAAAACTCACTAAAGGAAATAATTCTTAAACATTGGCTTTGAGCAAGTGGAAACTAATGACTCCATGAGATCTCAAGAAACAATAAAACAAAGTTAAAAGAAGATGTAAAATATGTCACTGGAAACACTTAACCTAGAAAATAGATGGATGAGAGATAATTAAGAATTTTTAGACTACCTGAAAGCCCATCAAAAAAAAAAACTATCCCAATATCTTAGATCCAGAGGTTGAAATAGAAATCGAAAGAATCCATCTATCATTTGCTGAAAGAGATCACAAATGAAAACTCCTAAAAATATTATAGCCAAATTCTCTCAGTTCAAGGAAAAACTATTATAAGCAGTCAGAAAGGAATTATGCAAATATAATGGAGCCACAGTCCAGAATCCTATAAGATTTAGCAGCTTCCGAGTTAAAGGAGAAGAAAGTTTAGAATATAATATTCCAGAAGGATAAAGAACTAGGATTATAAGCAAGGATAGTTTGTCCTGGAAAACTGTGTACAATCATTCAGGGAAAAATATGGAAATTTAATGAAATAGAGAATTTCCAAGCATTCCCGAGAAAAAGACCACCATTGAATAGAACATTTGACATTCAAACAAGACTCAAGAGAAGCAGAAAAAGGTAAACATGAAAGAGTAATCATAAGGGATTCAATAAAGTTGAACTGTTTACATTCCTATATGGGAAGATGAAAAGTAATTCCTAAGAACTCTTTCATTATTAAGACAGTTAGAAGAAATCTATGTAGATAGAGGGCATGGATGCGAGTTGATTATGTTGGTATGATCTCAAAAAGTGTACAGTGAGAAAAAAGTATGCACTGGAGGAAAGGGAAAGAAAAAGGTAGA
The DNA here is from genome assembly GCF_016433145.1 of Gracilinanus agilis. Classification (NCBI taxonomy): domain Eukaryota; kingdom Metazoa; phylum Chordata; class Mammalia; order Didelphimorphia; family Didelphidae; genus Gracilinanus; species Gracilinanus agilis. The sequence goes on along the minus strand of NC_058132.1, from coordinate 462,476,399 downwards.
ATGGGGGAAAACTTTCTCACATAAAAGAAGTTTTAAAGACTTAGCTATCAATACAATGATATAAGACTATCAAAGGACTCATCTTGAAAAAAATGCTTTAAATTTCCAAAGAGAGAAATGCAATTTCCTGCTTTATTTATTTATTTATTGCCATATGGCCAATAGAGAAACTGTTTTGCATGATTTCACATATATAATTGATATCATATTGTTTGCTTTCTTACTTGTTTGGGAAGGGGTGAAGGAAAGGAGAGAATCTGGAACTCAAAATTTAAAAAGAAAAGAATGTTATCAAATGATAAATTTGAAAAAAAAATTAACATGTGCACAACTTTCCCTGGTCTTTTTTCTGCATACAACAAAATCGTTAGCTTTTCTCTCTATCTTCTCCACCACCACCACCCCCTGCCCCCAACCCAGATCAAATTTCGTTACTTACTTGCTTGTTGCATTCCTCAGGAAGAACAAACACTTGTTGAACTGAGAGACTGTTTTCATTTTTATCTTTGCATCACCTGGTACCCAGTACTGTTTATAGCACAATACAGGAGATGGAGAAATGTTTGCTGAATTGAATTGATTTAAGTTGAATTGAAGGATGAAATGAAATTATGTTAGGAATTTTGAAAGTTAGTAGACAGTCTTTTCATCTATGTACTCATCCAGAGCCAACGAAAAGAAACATTTGGAAACAAATTTGAATACACATTAACGGGGGCAACTGGGTAACTCAGTGGATTGAGAGCCAGGCCTAGAGACAGGAGGTCCTAGGTTCAAATCTGTCCTCATACACTTCCCAGCTATGTGACCCTGGGCAAGTCACTTGACCCCCATTGCCTACCCTTACCACTCTTCTGCCTTGGAGCCAATACCCAGTATTGACTCCAAGATGGAATATAAGGGTTTTTATCAAATAAACAAACAAACAAACAAATAAATGAATGAATGAATGAATAAAAAGACCATTAACAAACTCTTTACTTCTCAAAATCTGGCTATTCTAATTAAGCTTTTCTAAGGAAATGCCATCAGTTGCTCAATTCTTGTGCTGCCTTACTAAACTCAGATTAAAACATATTTGTGTACTGGAGGACCTTGGTAGCCTTTCCAAATCTTGTTTGGGTTTATTCTTTTAATGCCTTTGTTATTGAAACTGGTCAGAAAAGAAATGAAAATCAACTATGTGATTTATCATATCTGACATAAGACACTTGCTGGAAGTAGAAAAGTAGGAGAACAAGATTTTATGTAATAGATATACTTGCCAAAGACTCAAGAAAAGTTACCATAAATAGTCATCACAAGACCTTAAATTTATACAGAGCTTTTTTTACGTGGTTCTAAATAGCAAACTACAAATAGGTCTGTAATTGGTTAGGGTAGTTATCACTTATATTTTTCTGGTTAATCAATTTTTAAGATCCAGATTTATTTAATTATCAAAATACCCTTTCTATTTAATGATGACATGATGTATATTCATTTATTCATTCGCTAACTCATCATACTATGCATATATTAAGGTTCTACACATATTGATGATATTGAGCATCACCAAACATACCATTAGAAGTTTTCAAGACTGTGCTTATTATCCTTGTAGGTGCTCTTCAAATGAGGCCAAATAAGTAAGTATTGTAAGCAGTATTTTAAAGCTAACCCAATTTCCTACCACCCCCACTCCTTAATATTTACATGGACCCTTATAGGATACTATTTTATACCTAAGAATAAGTGGCTTAGAATTGTTTTATACCCTGAAATCTTGGCATGAAGCTTATTCAGTGACCTTGAGTATTGTAAGAAGAGCTGGGGGACCTGAGCTTTAGCTGGCAAGACTTTCACTAAGGTCTAGTGATAGACTGCATCTACAAGAAGCCTTTTCCAAACTCTTGTAAGGAAGGTTCTATTTTTTTAACCCTTACCTTCTATCTTAGAATCAATACTAAGTATTGGTTTCAAAGCAGAAGAGCAGTAAGGGCTAGGCAATGGGGGTTAAGTGACTTGCCCAGAGTCACATAGCTAGGCAGTACCTGAGGCCAAATTGAACCCAGACCTCCTGTTTCTAGGCGTGGCTCTCTATCCTCTGAGCCACCTGCGGCTTTCCTTCTGTTGCTCATCTCCAATTTATGCTGCACATTTCTTGTTGTGCATAATTGTTAACATGCTATCTTCCTTATTAGATTGTAAACTCTTTGGGAGCATAGATTTTTTTTTATTCCCAGTGCTTAGCCCAGTACTCAGGGCTTGACACACAACAGGTGTTTAATAAATGCTTCTTTGCTCACTATTATCCAAGGATTAGTCTATGACCATCAAGGTCATGACTTAAAAATTAATTATCACTTTTTTTTACTCCAGTAACTTGTGAAGGACATATACATAGGGGTGAAGGAATGATGGTTTGTGCAAGTATGTTACTACATTATTGTTTTTGTTATTCTTTTGGGAGTAGACCTATGATTTTGTTGCTATAAAATTTTTTGTTAGGAAACTCTTCATGGTGCAGATCTATACTGACTTTGCAACTTATATTCTTAGATAATTACTTAGTTGCCTTGGGTCTCAGAGTCGGCATATAACAGAGAGAACTTGAACACAGATCTTCTTGACTCCAAGTTCATCTCAATCCACACATGGCCTGTTACTATTCTTAAGTAAGGAAAAAAGATGACCACAAAACCATTGTGGATAGTAATTTCAAAGGGCCAGAAAATATTAAGTATGTATTAGGAAAATTCTAGCTCTGTAGAAAACCACATTACTCCTCCAGAGCTGTAGAAAAGAGAAGGTTGGTCTGGCAGACAGAATCATAGAATTTTATGGTTGAAAAATGGAACCTGTCACCTGTCCTGACATTCAGGTTTCAATTCTGTTTCAACTATACCCCACTGTCCCATTTCAATGCAGCAAAAGATAGATACAAGCAATGCTTTTCCAACCAGTATTTAATATGTTCCTAAGGAACCTGTAAACTTGCTGCCAAGGTCTTACTTTCCACAAGTCCCAGTTTGTCAATGAACTATCAAATTTTATGTTCCCCCCCTCCCTTTTAAGGCTGGCTAGAGAAGGAAGGGGAGACAAAACCTAATGGCATTATTTTCCAACAAAGCAACAAATTAATGCCTTTTCCAGATTTCTCAAGAAACATACTTTTTGGTGGACATGAGCCCACTGTACCACAGCTTTAAAACATTTCCCTTGAATGTTCATTTTAAATAAGTGTTTTTTTTCCAAACTGAGCTTTTACAAAACACAGGTGGGAACTATTTGTCTGTTCTCTGTATTTTTAAAAACGACATGTAGATTTCTAATGAGTCATTTATTGTTAAGCAAGGGATTTTCATTTCCATAATGGAAATGTGTGTGTCTCAGGACACATACTACCATTACAACCTGGGGATAGGAAAAGTCTGTCAAGTAAAAGATATCCCTAATTCTGGTTTTCATTAGCATTGATTGACTCAGGAAGCAGAATATATTATGCTAATTCTTGCTGGATCAGAGATAATGACAATAGTCTGAGTGGAAATACCACCATTGAGTTGTTTGTTGTAAAGACTAAAATTTTTTAAAAAGTATTTGCTGGTTCATCAGCAATGTGAGAACATTTAATCCATAAGGCGAGGAAGAGGAGCTGTAGTTCAAGGAATTAATAATCAGCATCAGATTAGATTCAACCTAACAGAAAAGGTAATGGCATTCTACTGCTGGTCATCTTAACAACTCATTCAGACTAAAATATTATTGGTAAGACAACTATATTTCCAGATAGATTACTCTAGACTCCTGGGTCACAGCTCCATTGAGTCAACACAAAACCAAATTCAATTCGTGAGGTTGTAAAATTCCACAGAGTAATACCTCAATTCACTGGGGATAGTGGGAGTGGGGCAGGAAATAGAATTGTTTATTTTATTCAACTGACCAGTTAACTAGTTGAAAATAGTCAATCCATTTGTGCCATGTAGGTTCAGTTACAAATGAAACTCAGGTTTCAACTTTAAAATGAAAAAAAAAAAGCTCATGAAATAAATAACAGATTGAAATCTTAGATGAATTTAATTCATAATCATTGGGAACATAGTTACTAGGCACTGAATTATGGTTTTAATCTTTCCTTTTGTAGTTCAAAAAGACCTGAATTATGTGGGGTTGGGAGTTTCCATCCTACCTGAAGCATTCCAAAAGGATTCCATAGAATCCAACATAATACTAACTGCCTACTAACAAAGGCTTGTTAGACTTATATCTTGTCCCATTTTAAAATATTTAGGCTTCAATAAAATATCCTCTGATGCATGAGATTTTTTGCCCAGATAATGGTCTCAAGGAAGTATTCAATTTTTAAAAAGAATAAAATGGAAACGTAACAATGAGAGGGATAGGTAGTTAGTCCAACCTTTCCCATGAGTTAGGGCTGGTAAATATATTTGGGAATTTTCCCAGTGACCTATTGACAAGTTATGTCTTTCATTTTCCCTATTCCAGGAAGTAGAATATGGTTTAAAATATGGGCATCATCCCTGAAAACTTATACCAAGATACTATAATAATTTTTGATATTTGGAAAGATCCTGAGGTTAGCAATACTTGAACTACTGATCTCCCAAATTAGCTGTTTGAAAATAGCACTGTAAACCTTAAAGTGATATATAGCTCTGAATCGTTATTATTACTACTGTTTCACTGGTGTGGGCACACTCTCCTGTGATATAATTTATAACCCTCCATATTTTATGAGTTGCAATGCCTGAATAATTGTATCACCTATAGAACCATACATCCAGGAAAGAACCTATCCAAATTCAATTAGACTGTTCCTTAGATGACAGATACATATTAAAAAAAACTTGGTTAAGCCAATAGAACTCATATTCTGTTGGCAATTAATTAAAACAAAAATATTTCCAGAGCCAATCTAACAAGCATTTACTATGTGTTTTCTTTGTGCAGAAAATGAAATGTGCTAGGTTCCAAGGATACAGAGACAAAATGAAGAGTTCCTGCCTGCAAGGCATTCACTTAACTGTCTTGACAGCCAATGGTTGCAGATCTTTGTGTACTCAATTCTAATAAATAATCCACTATGATGTTATGTAAAGCCTGTACTAATAGATTCTCTGACAGACAAAATTCCCGACTTGACTAGCATTGTTTAAATACAAGCCAGTACAAGCACTGGACGATAGAAGCTGACACTTCATCTGGCAGCCAGGATGGAGAATTTAAGACCAACCACAAGACCTGATCCATGTCTAGATGTCTTTGGATCTATTCTGTCCTCTACCTCTGTGCCTTGGATAATTTTCCTTATATTAAGCCAGCTCTGTATACCTGGTATAAATCCTGTTTGGTAATAATGTATTATTTTTGTGTATGTTATAATTTCCTGGCTAATATTATATTTATTATTTTTGCATCTATATTCATTTGATTTATAATTGATTTATAATTTTCTTTCTGTGTTTTTGCTTTTCCTAGTTATGGTATCAGCATTAAATTTGTTTCATAAAAGGCTTTTGGCAGGGCTTCTTTGTCAATTGTTTTAAATAATCCTTTAAATATTGGAATTAGTGATCTTTAAATGTTTTGTAGAATTCACTTGTAAATCCATCTGGCCTGGAAGCTTTTTTCTTAGAAGCTCATTTATCTTGTTCAATTTCTTTTTCTAAAATACATTTATTGAAAATAGTTTATTTTAAACTATTACAAAACAGCAATCATCAAACTATCTGTTACTGTCTAAGAAACAGAAAAGTAGATGGAAAAGTGGAACAGAACAGACCACAAGAAATAGTAGTAAAAAAATTTATAGCAACCCTATGTTTCAAAAAAATAAAGATCCAAAATTTGAGGATAAGAACTCATTATTTGAAAAAAACTGGGAAAACTGGAAATTAGATGGGGAGAAACTAGGTATAGATCAATAAGTTTTCTATTTACCATGATAAGATCAAAGTGGATACATAACCTTGGCATAAAGGGAAATATCATTAGCAAAGTGGAGGAGACAAAACATTACTTATCAGATTTATCATTAGGAGAATAATTTATGAATAAATGAGAGATAGAAAGCATATGAAACAATTTATTATATTCAAGATAACCTTGAATATAATAAATTAAAAAGGTTGAATAAAATTAATGTAGCAAGATTAGAAGGAAAGCAGAAAATTTGGGAAAGTTTTATGTACCATTTCTTGAAAATAGATCTCATCTGAAATATAGAGGTAACTTTGTCAAATTTATAAGAATATGAGCCATTTCCCAGTACATAAATGATCAAATGATATGAACAGCGGGGTTTGGATGAAGAAACCAAAGTTATATATAACTGCATGAAAAATGCTCTAAACCATTATTGATTACAGAAATGCAAATTAAAAAAAACAGAAATAATCAGCTCAGGCATATCAGATTGGCTAAAATGATAAAAGAACAAAATGACAAATATTGGAGGGGATGTGGAAAACTGGAGACATTAATACACTGTTGGTAGAAATCTGAATTGATCCAATTATTTGGAGAACAATATAGAATTATGCCCAAAGAGTTATGAAGCTATGGAAACATTTTGACCCAGCAATGCCATTTTGAGGTTTATTTTCTAAGGTTTTGAGAGAAATAGGAAAAGAAACTATATGTCCTGAATATTTATGGTATTTCTCTTTGTGGGAGCAAAGAACTGGAAATTGAGAGAATGACCATTAATTGGGGAATGGTTAAGTAAGTTTTGGCATAAGATTGTGATATAACAAATGCTACTGCTCCATAAGAAATGTTGAACTGGTTAATTTTGGAAAAAATAATTGGAAAACCTACATGAAATTATGAAGAGTGAAATGACCAAGAGGATATTATATGCAGCAACAGAAATAATGTTTGAAGAATGACTAGAATGACTTGCATATGTCCACCAAAAAAACTGATAAAGAGAAACAAGCAAGATATGGTTTTATATATGCATAAACCTTTTTGTTAAATGATGACTTCTCTAGCGTGGGGAGGGGAAGGAGGATGAGAGATGCTTGGGAATTTTAATGTAACAAACAAATTTTAAAAATCTCTTTAAAAATGTAATTTCTGATAAACTATCGATTACTGAAATGGATAGATATATGTTTAATATGATAAAAAAGCTAGAACTTTTGCAGTTTATTGAGGAAGTACTTCTTGATTCTTGCCTCATTTTGAGAAGGTTACCTTTTCTCAGTTCCAGTTTCCTCATCTTTAAAAATAAGGTGCTGAATTAGATAGTCACTAATGTTCTGTAAAATGAGCTGGAGAAGGAAATGGCAAACCATTCCAGTATCTTTGCCAAGAAAACCCCAAAGAGGGTCATGAAGAGTGAGACATGACTGAAATGATTGAACAACTACAAAATGCCATCAAACTCTCTGAAATGAATCTCCATTATTATTTGAATGTCCTGGAGGTTCAGATCACATTCTCTGAAACATAAAATATATGTTATTGAAACATCATATCAGTATTAGCCAGAAAGGTTAGTACTATCCCCCAAATCAACATTCTAAAAAAAATTTCACTTATATTGGTTGGAATTCTTGCCAGAAGTTCTTTGAAAAATGGTCAAAGAGGGCTCACGAAAGTAATGATTAAATAAAACCCATCCTCAGTCCATACCAGATCCACAAAAAGATTTTAGATCTAGTATGTTTCGTGTAGTGTAAATTTGCAATAAAAATCACATGTCCTAGATGACTTTACTCGTCCTGGCACTGAAGCTTTACTCCAGTCCTGGAATTCAAAAACTGAAAGTAGCCTTTACCCCTATCAGAGGACTCCTAGAACCTTAAGAAAGGTGCCCAAGCCAACCATGTCTCATTCCTGTCCAGGTTACACTCCTGAGTCTGGGTAGTATACTTTCTCCTTCATTCCTTTTTTTTAGATTCCTTACTTGTATTTATATTCTGAGCACTTGGCACAGTGCCTGGCACATAGTAGGTGCTAAATAAATGCCAGTTAACTAATTGGCTGGACTGACTGGGAAAACCTTGTATGCCAAACCATAGTATTGAACTGATGAGGTTTTGAGCAAAAAAGCTTTCAATAGGTTTGGTAAGACTTAGTAACATAAGGTAAATAGTAGCTCCATCCTGGATGCCACATTTTTGAATTCTTCCCTATTATCTGTCAATTATTATGGGACTCTGACGCCAAAGATCCATAAATTATTTTTTTTGTCCTTACTTGGGGAGGAGATCAAGACTGATGTTTTTCCCTGTACAATTGACACATTTACTTTATAGGTTCCCACATTTCTTAATCCCATTTTCTGAAGTATTTGTCACATTTTCAGTATCTTGTAAAGAAGGTACTATGGAGACAGCTATGTGATTCAGTGAATAGAGAGCCGGGTCTGGCCTCAAACATTTCCTAGCATGTGACCCTGGGCAAGTCACTTAACCCCAGTTGCTTAGACTTTACCAATATTTTGTCTTGGAATCAATTAGCAATATTGATTCCAAAATGGAAGAAAAGATTTTTGTAAAAAATGATTTAGTCAATGCTTGAGTATTTACTTCTTGGTTGTTATGACATCCTTAAGATGTTATGCCTATTCCTGCTGTTGAGGCCTCAAACTAATTTTAATACTGCCCATTTAAAATTTTTTCATTTTTTTCCATGGTTACATAATTCTTATTGACTTGCCTCCCTCCTCCTGGAGCTGACAAGCAGTTCCACTGATACATGTACTCAAAACCTATTTCCATATTATTCATTTTTGTAATGGAGTAATCTTTTAAAACCAAAACTTCAAATCATATACCATACAACCATATAAACAAGTGACCAATCATATGTTCTCTTCTGAATTTCTACTCCCACAGTTCTTTCTGTGGATAGCATTCTTCCTCATAAATACTGACCATTTTATTTTACTATTATTATTATTTTTTAAAAACTCTTACCATCTGTCTTGGAACTAATAATGTATTAGTTCCAAGGCATAAGAATGGTAAGGACTAGGCAATGGGGGTTAAGTGACTTGCCCAGGGTCACACAGCTGGGAAGTGTCTGAGGCCAAATTTGAACCTAGGACCTCCCATCTCTAGGTCTGGCTCTCAATCCACTGAGTCACCCAGCTGCCCCCAATAGTGACCATTTTATTTTATTTTATTTTATTTTTTAAACCCTTACCTTCCATCTTGGAGTGAATATTGTATATTGGCTCCAAGGCAGAAGAGTGGTAAGGGTAGGCAATGGGGGTCAAGTGACTTGCCCAGGGTCACACAGCTAGGAAGTGTCTGAGGCCAGATTTGAATCTAGGACCTCCCATCTCTAGGCCTGGCACTTAATCCACTGAGCTACCCAGCTGCCTCCCCAATACTGACCATTTTAAATGAAACTTACTTCTTCAAATATAATCATGTTGTATGTACTGCAAAGTTAATTGTAAAAATTTCTAGGTCATGCACACAATAATTCTTTTCCATTACCTCAGATGCTGGATTGGCCTTTAATTTCAGATTTTGTTCTGAAATGGAACTTTGACATTCCTTTTGTTACTTAGAGGAAGAGAAATTCTCCTTAACACATAATGATCTAAACTGAAAAAAAAAAAAACCTGAAGTGTTCCTTTTTCCTGTCTTCTATTACAACCTTAATCCTGAGGAAGGTCCAGAAATTTCCTTTTTTAAAACCCTTACGTTCTGTTCTAGAATCAATACTGAGCAGTTCAAAAGCAGAAGAGTGGAAAAGGCCAGGCAATTGGAGTTAAGAGACTTTCCCAGAGTCACACAGATAGGAAGTATCAGAGACCACATTTGAAACCAGGTCCCCCTGACTCCAGACTTAGCACTCTACCCATTGTACTACCTAGCTTCTCCAAAGTACTTACATTCTAAGTTTGGAGATCATTAATAACTAGACTGGGAATCAATAGCCTTAAAGATTCAAATCAACATTAAGTAGGAAAGAATTTTGTCAACTCTTAATAAAATAAAAATTGGCTAAGCACACATTGGCTTCTAATAGGTATGTATACAAAGTTTATGCTGGTAAGTTTTACAGGAAACAAACAAAAATGCACATTTTGACAACACAAATGCAAATTTCTCACTCCCTTCATTTAGTAGTTAATTATCACCCAAACAAAAATACCATCTATCTACATGTAATCTCACTTGCTGAAATTCCCCGCCATCTAATTAAGCAACTGCAAGCAAGACTTTTAAATTATAAGCTGCATCAACTCCTTCCATGATTGTTTATACTATTACAGGCATGCTATTGGTAATTGACAAAGGCCTCTTTTTGGCATTTTGGGTTGATTTTGAGACACACGCCTCGTGGAGAGGTGAGGAGCTACAATTGTCTGGGGCTGAACTCTCAACTATACGAATTACTCACACCAACCTAAATGTTACAGGGCGTGATGCTGAGTAACTCAGACTGATGCTGCTTTTATAGTAATTCTCTCTCTCTGCTCATACTCAGAGCAGTTTTGTCACATTTTTAATTAGTCAATCAATAAACACTTATTAAGTACCTAAATGTGCCAGCCACTGTGTTAAGTGCTGGGGAAGCAAAGGAAGGCAAAAGATAATTCTGTTCTCAGGGAGGTCATAGACTCATGGGAGAGACAACATGCAAACAGCTACGTATAAATAAGATTTTTTTTTTGTTCAGTCATTTCAACTGTGTCTAACTCTTCATGACCCCATTTGGATTTTCCCTGGCAAAAATACTGGAATAATTGGTCATTTTCTTCTTCAGCTCATTTTACAGATGAGGAAACAGAGGCAAACAGGGTTAAATGACTTGCCCAAGGTTACACAGCGAGTATCTTGAGACCAGATTTGAATTCATGAAGATGGTTCTTTCTTTCACTGTGCTATCTAGCTGCCCAAAGTCTCTTTTGGTTATTTCCAATTTGGGCTTTGTGGATTTTAAAATTAATATTCAATAACTATATTATATTTTTATAAAGTTTTATTAATAATAAACTAACAAAAAAAGAACTAAAAAAGGTATTAACCAGCCTGACCATGCAAACACAGACAAAAGGAAAAGCACTGTAGGTAATACAGAAAGGAAGTTTGGGTTATAGCGATACAAGATATTTCTAATTATACAGCTCCTTTATGGGCAATTTTCTTGGCAAAGATCCTGGAGTGATTTGCCATTTTTTTCTCCACCTTATTTTACAGATGAGGATTTGAAGGTAAATGGGGTGAAGTGACTAGCCCAGGTTCACCCAGCTAGTAAATGTTGAGGCTTTATCCACTGAACCACTTACCTATTCTCAACCTCCTAGGTAAGGAGATGTAACTGCAAGCCTATTGATAAGAATAAGGAAAGAGGACTTCTGATAGCAAAGGAGGTAAATGACAAGTTATAAAAAGCAGACCTCAAACCTCTGCAGGAGTCAGAAAGGGCTCTATAAATCTATATTTCTTGAAATATTACAGCATGGCATAAGATTCATAATGAGATTCGTGAGACGTGAGATTCAAAATGATCCTTATGAATAATTAACAAATGATATAGACATACACATTTTTAAAAATTTAAACGTTTACTACTTAAGAAGAGTAGGGGGAAAAAGAGTGTGAAATCTTTTTTTAAAACCCTTACCTGGAAAAATTTTCTTAATTAATCAATTAAAAAAAATTAAAAAAACCCTTACCTTCCATCTCACAAACAATATTAAATATTGGTTTCAAGGGATAAGAGCAGTAAGGGCTAGGTAATTGGTATCAAGTGATTTATCCAGGGTCACACAGTTGGGAAGTGTCTAATTCCAGATCCGAACCCAGGGTCTCCTTTCTCTAGGCCTGATTCTCTATCCACTCAGTCACCTAGCTGCCCCTGTGAAACATTTCTGAAATATTTCTTTTAAAAGCTAATGTTCTGAATTCTTACAATGCTTGTCCTTTTTAATATCATCATTTTATTTTATTCATTTAACAATATTATTCTGAAAATGCTCCATAGGTTCTACCAGACTACCCCAGATTTCTATGATACACAAGACACTAAAAGAATCTATACTAATATTATATTTCCTAGAGAGTCATTAAATCATTCAGTGGACAATTGAATTGACCAATGTGTTTCATTATTTTATACACACACCCATACAAATATGTGGACATATACATATGTATACAGCTATTCTTTGCACATCAAGATTTATCCCATCAATATTCTTGGTTGGCATAAGAGATTAAATTTGAATTTTGGAGGATTTTTGCAGAAGCCATAGGTGACACATGAAAGCAGTAGATGACATAGAAAAAGTTTAGAATTCAGAAATGTATAAAATATATGTATAGTTTTTTATAATATCAACATATTTTATCTTTCTGTACCATAAATATGCATAATTTATGTTTTAATGTGAATTAAGTAAAAAGTAAAAGTTTAAGAAAAGAATGCAAAAACCAAAAAAATTTATATGGATTCTCTATTGCAGTTATTGGGGTATTCTATACCCCTAACCTGTACAGCTGTGTGGAAGGGAAATTTATTCATTTACACACACATATATATGTTTGCATATTTATTTATAGAATCACTTACTATTATTACATATGTCTTTATCAGTATCACCCTACTCTAGTGCTTTAGTATTGTCTGGAAAGTGTCACAGACTTTTAAAAAATAAAACATTTTTTAAATGAACAAAAATCCATTTTCTCTTCCTCCTTTCATGTCTTACCTCCATTAAAAAAGAAAAGCAAAAACAAAACTCTTGTAATAAATATGCATAGTAAAAGAAAATGAATTCTTGCATTGACCATGTCAAAAAATGTCTCTCTCTGTGCTTTGAATCTATTACCTCTCTTTCAGAAGTTGGTTAGGCTATTTTATCATGAGTCCTTTGGAAATATGGTTGGTCTAGTTTTTCAGTTGTTTGTCTTTAGAATATGCTTATTCTTGAATACATTGTTCTCCTGGTTCTTTTCATTTCACTTGGAATCAGTTTACCTAAGTCATCTCAGCTTTTTCTGGAACTATCTCCTTCCTCATTTCTTTTGGCACAATAGCATTCCATTATCTTCATATCCCATGAGCCCCAGATTCTTGAAGGTGATGCTAGAGAAGTGCAAGCTCTGACGTATTAGACCTTGTTGGAAAGATTTCTAGTACAGTCCACATGACAAACTATCTGTAATTCTAATTAAATAATAATAAATAACATTTCTATATTTCCTACTATGTGCCTGGTACTGTGCGTAGTACTGCTTTACAATTATTATTTCATTTGGTATTCACAACAATCCTGAGGATGGGTGGGTGCTATTATTATCCCCATTTTGCAATGGAGGAAATCAAGACAGACAGAAGTCAAATGACTTTCCCAGGGTACTACAGTAAATGTCTGAGGACAGGTTTGAATTCAGGTCTTCCTGACTTCAGATCTAGCACTTTGTCCCCTTTTCTACCTACCTGCCCCCTAAATTTAGAAATTATCATCATTAGGCTTGTTATAGGGTGGTGAATTATAATAATAATTGTAACAGTCTAGGTAAGATTTGGAAAAGAAGTCAAGCCTGAGCATGGATTTTGAAAACTCTGAGGTGGAACTCAGTCAATCCCAGGAAGAACTCTGAAGAATGACAGTTGGGGAGAAGCAGAGTGAAGTGGAGGATGATGGGAAAAACCCCAAATGATCACTCAGACACAGCTCTCTGAACCTGCAAGGGACAGGGAGGTGGTAGATGTGGTCCTGTGAGAACCTGATGTCAGATACTACCTCAGGAAGACACCTACCTGATTCTGTCTTTGTCTCTCTGTCTCTTTCTTTCTCTCCACATACATACATACATACATGCATACACACATAGCTATAGATAATATATAATATTTGTTATGTATTATATTAATTATATGGTAACATTATGTTATTATTATTTCTATTTTCACAATGGAAGATAGACATGAGAAAGCCTCTGAGATAGTCTCGGTTTCTCCCAGTCCTGATCAGCACATTGTCTAAAACTTATATAGGCTCAGAGAGTTGCCTAGAATAGTGACTTCCCAAATTAGGTAGCACAGTCAGCATGTGTCAGAAGTGGAACTGGAACTCAGGTCTTCTTGGTTCTGAGACAGCAAGGGTTTTACTCCGTAACTATATGTAGGTAGGTACTCTTCCCCAAGTCACAAGTTCTTGAAGCAATTGTTTGCTTCGTGAAGTAGGCTAATTAAATTTGTATGTAAATCTAACAGCGACATACCAAAGAATATTCTTTAAAATTAACTTATCAATCTCTATGGGTGGCACGAATGAAGGGGGAAATATTACCTTCTCTGACAGATGGAAAAACAGAATTGTTTTTCCTTCGTGTTAGCTCAGGCAAGTGAGTGAACCCTTGGATTCTGGGATGAAAGAACAAATATGCCAACAACATGTCCAGAACCACAACCCCTGATACTTCAAAGGAAGCTTTTATGGCTTTGGTGCTTCAGTGAGTATTTAGTTTCATGTGAAACACACACTCATGAAATGGCTAAGTACCATATAAAATACAGAATTTATATTTATAAACAACAAGAAGAAATAATATGTGCAGACAATGTTTGACTTTTAAAAATATCGAAACTAATATTAAATTCAGTTAATTATGTTTTTGAAGTCAATTTGGGGGAAATCATTTTAAAACTAAGATGGGAACTGAATTTTTTTTAAAAATTTTCAGCTCCTCTCAGTGCTGATCAGCATATTCTCTATAACTTACAGAGAGTTGCCTAAAATAGAGACAGGTCATGTGACTTCCCAGGTTAGGTAGCACATCTGGTATGTTTCATAAGTGGGATTGGAACTCAGGTCTTCCTGGTTCTGAGGCCATTCTCTACCCATCATACCTTGTGGCTGTTCAGAAAAAAAGTAAAACATCTTAAGAAAATTAAATCAATTTGGTGAAAACTACTTAAGGCTAAAACTCATGATTCAATTGACTTTTAAACAATTTGTAATTAGTTTTTTTGGCACTGCATAGATGTAACCTTATGTAAAACGCCATATTTTAAAAAGAATGATTTCAAGAAAAGAAATAATTAAAAACAAAATCCCAGTGATTCAGGATGTGTGATGGGGAAGTTGCATTATAAAAGTCACAGTGCCCCTGTGATATTGCTCATCAAAGCCTGGAAAACCATCAGTGCTTAATATATTTAAAGGACTTAACTTCCTACCCAGTTGCCGAGATGACTTAATGCCTCAGAGTGGAAAACCTTCTGTAGAAAATTCTTGCCAAATTCATAGCTGCCTCCTTCCCTTTCAAAAACTTAGTTTTTCAAAGGACTGGGGTGAATTATATGAGCCTGCAAGGCTCCTTCACTTACACCACTGATGTCAGTACAAATCTGCCACATTTGATGGGAAAGCATGCTCTATATCCATTCAGGATTTTCAAGAAAAGTAATTCAGTAGTGCTTTGGAAAAGATCTAAATTAGTGGTCACTAGTGCAAAGCTACTGAGAACAAAATGCTTATGGTATGCTTAGAGAAAATCCTGACTTTATTTCCAATGGACTGACTAATTTTTTTAAGATTTCAATATAATTTTGTCTCAACAGTTTTTCATAAGACTTATTCATTATACTCTCCATTTCAAAATAAATTAAATTTATGTCATTTTGACAAACTGATGGATAAGTAATAGA
This sequence comes from Gracilinanus agilis, assembly GCF_016433145.1. Taxonomy (NCBI): domain Eukaryota; kingdom Metazoa; phylum Chordata; class Mammalia; order Didelphimorphia; family Didelphidae; genus Gracilinanus; species Gracilinanus agilis. The sequence continues at coordinate 462,460,760 of NC_058132.1, read as the reverse complement.
AACCAACTTATGTCACTGTACTCATTTACACAGACTAATCTTATTGTCATATTTTCCCCTCTCTCTTCCCTTTTGCAAATGAGGGGAATTTTTCCATCTTGAAATGCAAAATCATTGTATTTCTAGACATGTCACAATTCTGATGCTTTTGTGCCAATAGAGGGATTAAAAAAAGAGGCTACTGGCAGGATCTGTCTTTATTCATTCAGAAATATTTACAAACATTTATTTACTAAGAGTTTATTGTGCAAAGAACATTGTTCTGGGGATAAGGAAAATTCAGTGGCTGGATAAGGAATAATCACTGCTCTCCTGGGGTAAATAGTCTAACAGACAGTTAAGACAAGGACATACAAACCCTACTTAATAGGTCTCGTTTATTATATGACATCTCTCTTGAATTCAGCCTTGCCTTTTCTATTCTCCTCAAGTTGAACCAAACCACAAGAGTGACTACAATCAGAGGCAGCTATCTAAATGGTGCTTCAGATTGAAAACTAGATTTAGGATTAGGAAGACCTGAATTTGAATCCTCAGCTGCCCCCATGCTTATTTCTGAAGTCTATAATTAGTACCTAAGTGCCTTTGGCTCATGATTTTATAAGGGTTTGATAAATCTGTTCAAGGATTGTTGTTATTGAGTCCTTTCAATTATGTCTGACTCTTTGTAATTGCATTTGGGGTTGTCTTGCCCAAGATACTAGAGTGATTTGCCATTTCTTTCTCCAACTCACTTTACAGATGAGGAAACTGACGCAAACTGGGTTAAGTGACTTGCCGAGGATGAAAAAACAAACACATTTAAACTTGGGTTTTCCTGACTCCAGGCTCAGCACTCAATCCACCATGCCACCTACCTGCATACTTTTACATATGAAGCATTTAATCTATTCCTTCGAAAAGATTAAAAGTTGAAAATGAAGATGAAGTATTCAAAATGAACGGGCTCTGTGGCTAGCCCCTTTGCTTAAACTCCACACATTTCATCATTTCTTTCCCAAATCTAATCTTTACAAGATACTAATTATTTAGTTACTAAATTTCTCTAACCTCCCTTTCAGAAATCTCTCAGCCACCAACAACCTATTCTTTTTTTTTTTTTTTTTTAACCCTTGTACTTCGGTGTATTGTCTCATAGGTGGAAGATTGGTAAGGGTAGGCAATGGGGGTCAAGTGACTTGCCCAGGGTCACACAGCTGGGAAGTGGCTGAGGCCGGGTTTGAACCTAGGACCTCCTGTCTCTAGGCCTGACTCTCACTCCACTGAGTTACCCAGCTGCCCCCAACAACCTATTCTTAAGGAATCATGGTTTAATGGATAGAATACTGGACTTGGAGTTGAAAAGAGTTTCAAATACAGCTACAGATAAATCATATAACCACTCTGTGTCATAGTTCCCTATCTATAAAATGAAGGGGTTGAATTTGATGGCATTGAAGGTCCTTTCCAACTTTTTATCTATGCCACCACAAAAAAGAATTTCTCTTGCCTTCCTACAAAGTTGCTCTATCACTTAGAATGTTACAATAATTCTTCTTTCTATTAAATTTTAAGACAAATCTCTAGATCCTATAATACAAGATCTAACCTATCCATTTCCATTCGTCCCATTTTATCCACTATCTTTATTCTTCCTACTACTTTGTCCATCTCCAATCTATCTTAGATATATCTTGTTTGTTCATAGCTGTTTCCATGTTGTCTCCCGCTTTAGACTGTAAGTTCCTTGAAAATAGGAATTGACTTTTCCCCTTTTATTATATCCCTAGCACCTCATACAGTGGGTGCCCCATAATAGATACTTAATATGTTTGTTGACTGATTTTAATTATATTTATCTATTCTTTATATCTGAAAAGCTCTCTGTTGCCCATAAATTTTGATACAATTTTTTTAATCTATAGTCAAGTTTATTTTAAATTGTCCTCTCTTCTATTCAGCCTTCAATGTATTTATGTATGTAATATTATATAATATCTAATCAAATGTGTTGTTGGCATACTATTTTTTTTGGTACCTTTGTGAAGCTTGGGTTCTGTTAGTATGGTTACACCTCTCACTTATGCAGGTGACAACCTCTCCAAGCCTTCTCTTTCTCACTGGGTTTTTATATAAGTTTTTCCACAAATGCCCCATTAAGATTCAATCTATATGCTGGGAACTTTCAGAGTTTAAAAAATATTTTAGAGTTTCTTACACAACTACCGCGCTTCATTTTTCCATTCTAGGCATAGGGATAGAGACAAGGTCTGTGATTTTATGGATACAAAGAATTTCCAGAAGAGGAAATACCCCCTGTTTACATGGGTTAATGCCTTCTTTGCAGTTCATAGTCTTAGAAAGTGACCTAGAAAGGTTAAGTGAACTTGCCAAAGTCCAAATGATTATTTTTCAATTGGGACCAATGAAATCATGGGAAGAGATATCTTGACTTGCATGTGAATTGGATTTAAATAAGGAAGATTTGCACAAAGTCACTAATCTCACTCTCTTTTCCAGAATTATTGAAGTCTAGTGGTTAGAACAAAAGTCAGGACGACTGGCAATGCCCTGAGATGCAGGATGACCTTGGTGACTTTGATGTCTGACAAAGCTCTAGCAGCTCCACAAAATCTGCTTCAGCTGCCTTCATGGCCATTGTAATGAATTGCTCTTATCCACCCATTTAGCCAAAGAAACCAAGAGGCCTTAATCTCATCAGTGAGTTAAGGGGATGTCTACCCAAAGCATATGAAGGTCAAGGGTCAAATAACCAGCATGTACAAGAGGCAAATCTTGACCAGAGGTCTTTTAATCTCTCTCTCTCTCTCTCTCTCTCTCTCTCTCTCTCTCTCTCTCACACACACACACACACACACACACACACAAACACCAATCTCTCGTTTTGATCAGACATTTATTTAATAGCTATTACACTCTTCTTCTTGTCATTAGTCTCATACTGTAGACTAATTGTATCCACCACACATCCTCCATTGCCTTTGGGATTATTTGTGATTTTATTAAATTCCCTCAGTTTTCCCATATGTTTAAATGAAGAGACAAATTTAGATGACTTCCAATGGCTCTTCTAGCTATAATTCTATGTTCTAAATGGACAGTTGGGAAAGTTTTGCAGTTTTCAAAATGAGAACCAATTCAATTTTCTACATCATTCCTACACCAGCTCATCGGGCAGGAGCAGTGCCTGTGCAAGTTAAAAATACTAATCAATCAACTAGCTATCTAGCACAAACTTAGCACTTTAAGGTTTGCAAAGCACTTTACAAATATCATTTCATTTGATCCTTACAACAATTATGGAGATAGGTGTTATTATTACCTTCATTTTACAGATGAGGAAACTGAGGCTCAGGGGATATTGTGTCTAGGGTCACACAGCCATGAAGTATCTGAGACCATATTTTAACTTGGGTATTCATGACACTTTGTACAGAACTGTATTCACTGCACCAACTAGCTCCCTAACTAGGACTGGCTGGTCTATCTAGCTATGTGTTATGATCTAGCCAGCATTGGCAACCGGTTTCCTAGTTCAATTGCCTGGAGGGCAAATTGAAGCTGTCTGTGAGCCCCTGAATTACCTGAGAGAGCTAAGGGAGGAAGGGCTAGCTTTGGGAGGCTGGACAGAGGGGTGGGTCATGCAAAAAATGTCCTTGGGAACTGGGAAGAAGAGGAACAGAGCAGCAACCTGAGTGCTGGTCCTGCACTGGTACAATGTCTTTGTCAATGCTGATCTAAACAATATTAATTCTTTTTTTTTCTATTTGCTTTTCTATAGTGTTTCATTATCCTGCTTTTTTAAAATCAATTTTGTTAAATCATTTTAGTCATGTCCAACTCTTTGAGACTCCATTTGGGGTTTTCTTGGCAAGGATACCGGAGTGGTTTGCCATTTCCTTCTCCAGCTCATTTTATTGATGAAGGAATTGAGGTAAACAGGGTTACGTGACTTGCCCAAGGTCACACAGATAGTATCTAAGGCCCGATTGGAACAGAGGTATTTCTGACTCCAAACCTTGTACTCTGTCTACTATGTCACCTAGCTTCCCTTACCTTATTTTAATTGTTTACAAAATATAAGTAAAATGTTATGAGATAACTACAAATGCTCACTGTAGATGAACTTGGGACAATAGTCCCTTTGATGACCAAATTCTTGATTTTATAGAATGAGATTCATTTAATGTGAGTTGAGCAAAATTTACTTATGGGCTGAAAAGATTCAAGTATAAAGTATATCAATCCATGATTTGAAAGTAAATTTTGTTTAGAAAAAAGTGCAGCCATCTTTGCTGACTTGAAACTTCAGTAATACCAGGGCAGACAGTGACAGAGTAGATTTTCCCAACTGATTCTGAATTTACCAGTATGTACATGCAAATAATCTGCTTACTAGAAAACTTAGACCAATGATACTCATTTGATGTGATAAACCTATTATTGTCCATAATGAAAGACCCCATGCCTTCTAATCATAACATTCCAATCTTGTGATTGATAATGACCCTGAAAATCCATGATGTTGAAATTTTTAGCTGAATACAACTCTTTTTTGCCACCTTCCTGAATCCTGATTGGTTATTCTATTGGAGAAAAACAGTATAAATTGAGCTTGAAGTTTGAAGAGAACCATAGGATCAAAAGATTCTCAGGATTTATAGAGAGCAATTACATACGGATACTGTTGCAGGTAAGTGTATTTATTTTGTACATTTTAACTGTATTTATTTCATAGGATTTGGATATGGAAGGAGTTTGCTTGTGTTACCTTGAACAAGTCACTGTATCTCTGTGGGACTCAGTTTTGTCATTTCCAGAATGAGAGGATCAGACTACAAGACCTCTTACGGTCATTTCTAATTCTAAATCTATGATCCTATGAGACTGAAACCTTGAATCAGCTAAGGTGAAGAAACTTACTCTGCTTTTCAAGTATCTTAGAAGAGAACACATTCCAACATATTTGCTGAAACTTTGACTTGAGATCTCTACAATTTCTTCCATACTATTATCTTTAAAATAGACTTCAATTTTTAGATAATTTATTTTGCTTTTAAAAAAAGCTATGTTTTACTCTGTGCATTCCTTTAACTATTTAATCATGCTTCTTCTGCTTAAAGCCCAAGCACTTCTTTGCTTGAAGATTAACATTTAAATCAAAATGTACCTTTATATTTTTGTTCATTAGAGTCAAACATTTTCAAGAGATACACACAAAGTATGTAAAAATTGTGGTATAAAGGATTGTTATTATTTTTTAAAAATCTCTATCTTCTGTTTTAGAATCCATATTGTATATTGGTTCCAAGGGAGAAGAGTGGTAAGGGATAGGGTTGGAGGTTAAGTGACTTACCCAGGGTCACTCAGCTAGGAAGAAGGAACCCAGGACCTCCAGCCTTTAGGCCAAGCTTCAATCCACTGAGCCATCTAGTTGACCCCTATAAATTATTTTTGAAGTACAAGTAGTTGTTTGCTAATCAACTGCTTGATGGAGTTTATTTGCCTTTTCCTGTTTAGCATATCAAAAAACAGTATAGATCTAGAGTTCACTGTTACACCATCATACTATGAATTCAGCTTTAATTCAATAGGTATTATTTGGCACTTACTATGTTGCAGGTAGGCCACTAAAAGATTCAGTGGATAGACTGTGAGGTCTGAAGTTAGGGAGACCCGAGTTCAAATTTGGCCTAAGAAATTTACTAACTGTGTGAAAAAAAAGAATAATAGCTAACACACCTTAGGTTGTAAATATTCAGTAACAGATTTCTTGTCAACATTGATGATGTTATATCTAGCCATTATACTCTAGATTTTAATGTGACAGGAGAGTGTTGTATTATCCACATGATGGACAGTTTGCAAATTCACACAGGTGTGCCCTTTCACAGATTTTAAAGATTTTATGTTATAAATATTATTCTTAGAGGCAAAGAAACAACCAGAGTATACCATGAATCTAATCCAATATGTGTTGGAACAGGGATTTTATGATCAACCCAAGACTGAATATCATATGAAGTCATATTACAAAGTAGAGGAGTGACCACAGCCTTGGTGGTTGGGAAATATTTCCCTCCATTTAATGAAACTTCAATACCAAATGAAAAACACTCATAAATAAGTAAAGATTAAATCCAGATGTAATTCTATATTTCAGGTAACCTTGAGAAAAATGAGGACTTGGATCCTTCTTGCCTGTCTCTTGGGTGCAGCATTTGCTATTCCTGTGAGTATTACAGTGTCTTTTATCAAGTCAATGCTCAGTTTCAGAATACTTTAAATGAGGATCTGGGCAACATTTACCATCATTTAGCAATAAAAATGCATGAGCTAATAGAGATCAGGGATCACTGGTAGATGGGAGAAATTTTACAGGTACATTTTAGCACTAGAATGGCATGGGAATAATTCCCTAAATAGTAACAAAAGTTACTTCAGAAAAACATCCTTTCATCAAGCAAATTTGATCTTCTCAAGACCCCTTAAATATGCTTTTTCTTCACTGTAAAGTTTGTATTTTTTTAGGTAGGTGAGCTGGAATGGTTGAGATAGAAAATCTCTGCCTTAAAAGACAGGAAAGGATTAATTTTGAGTATAGAATATAGTTGAACTACAATTCTTAGCTGCTGTTTTGTGGATAAAGAAATTTTTTGGTCTGAGAAGCTTTCTATACTTAATTATACCATTAAATCAGAAAGCCTGTTTTGGGGTAAATCTAGTGACAGTAGAATCTATATATATATGATTATATGTGATAGGACATGAAATTTATCATATATAAACATACTGATGATAATCTTAACTTTAGTTATATTCTGAAGTACAAAAAGTTTAAATAATAAACATTCATAATCAATACATTCGAATAAAATTATCTCTAAAATCTCTTCTACCCTCTCAGATTCTAAGATTCCATCCAAATGAGTTCTTTAATATATGATTTAATCATTTGATTGGGAGTAACATTTACACTGAAGTTCAAATTAAAAACATATTCTAGGTCCAATCACCAGGGGATGCTTGGATAGCACTTCTCGGGGTACATACCCATGCCAGTAGGAAGAAGTAAAAGAAATTGGTGAAAACTACAATAGAAGAAAATTTTTGCTTAATAGAACTTCCTATCAAATAAGACATCTGGAGGGGGAATGAACAGCCTTGAGAATTGGGTGGTTTCCCAATTCCCTGTGGTTTTTCATGGAGATCTTAGATAATCACTTGCCAGGGATATTCAAGAAGGTTGACCTGCTTTAGATAAGGGTTGGACTAATTCAGTCCAATCCAATAAACATTTATCAAGCCTATGGCAGGTACTGTGCTAACTGCTGAACTATAGATGATTTCCATGGCTCCTTCTATCTCTGAATTTCTATGAATGTGTGACAGGGGGAAATAATTGCATACTGAGTGAATCTTTTTCATTTTTCCTTTGAAAAGCTGCCACCTCATCCTGGACATCCTGGTTATATCAACTTCAGCTATGAGGTAATTTTCCATTTTGTTAATTTTGCTCATTGTCCTATGCTTTAGCAATAAATTTAAAGGAATAATTGGAAATTTTACTCTTGAAATGTCTCTCCCAGCTGTTTTTTCCTTTACCTTCCCCCTGTCAACATCCTAGTTCCAGTTCCCACACATGGGTAACTTCAATGGCTCTCTTACTAGTCTCTCTGGCTCTAGTCTCTCCCCTGGCCAACCTTTCCTCTTCTTCATTTTGTATAGCGCTTCCATGATAAATTATTCTACTTACACAGCACCCTGGGAGGTAATTGAGAGAGCACTGGACTCAGCATAAGAACATTTGAGTTCTTTAGTTCCAAATCTATTAGCTGTGTGACTCTGGATGAATAAAAAACCTCTTCTTAGTTTTAGTTTCCTCACCAGAGGATATGACTGGGTGATCTCAAAGATTCCTTTGATTTTAAAGGTCTGAATATTTTATTCCATTTCAGAGGAAGGTGTTGCATCGATCAAATATGAGTACATATATTCGAAAGAACACTAGCTAATCCCACCTCTGATGCTACCTGTTTGACATCAGTCAGAGCTTCACTGAGTCTCAGTTTCCTTATGAGTGGAAATGAGGAAGATGAACTTGATAGCTTCTGAGGTCCCTTCCAATTCCTGAGCTATGAACTCATTACTATGATTCTTTAACCCTAAAGTTAACCAAATCTTCTTAAGACTGGAAACAAAAGGCAATAATGCTCAGGCTGTGAAGTCTGATAAATACAGCAATCAACCACCCATGCTTCCTACCTCAGAAAAAAGATAGTGGACTACAGTGTGAATTTCAGGCATGAATATGAAAATTTTGCTTCCTTTGTTTTGATTGTTCTTTCATTTCTTTCCCTTGATATCTTAATATTGAGCAATGGGTTAGCAGTTATTTTGAAATGTTGTTTGCCCTTACCCATTGGCCCTAAAATAAAAAAAAATACTCTTACTTCCAGAAAAATAATTAAGATGTTGTTCAATTTATAGCTACTGGTTGCTGAAGGCATAGATCAGACTGCTAGAAGAGACATTTCCTGCCCCCTCCCCGCAAAGAGAAGATTTTATTAATACTTTAAAAGACCAACATAGAATAATATATAGACACCAGGAAAGGGAATGTTATTTGACCTCTCCTTTTCTTAATTATATCACTCAAAGAAGGAGTTAAAGCAAGAGGATGCGTTGTGTAAAATGAGACTCTTGAAACAAACTTATTTGCAATGAATATTAATAGGATTATTTCTCTGATATTTTAGCTAAAACAAAGATAAATGAAATTGAATACTATTAACTAGTATTTTTTCCTCTTAAGGTGCTTACCCCTTTGAAGTGGTATCAAAGCATGATGCGACAGCAGGTATGTACTTCTAATTTCTTTGCCCCACAAAATTAAAAAAAAATAGTGCATTTAAATTCCCACAGTAAACCAAACAAAATATCTACTTTACATAGGATTCTTACTGGAAAATCTATCTTCAAATAAAACATTTATTGTTACATTGTGACAAATTCTTATGATTAGAGATAATCATTTTATTAAAATATCCCTTTCATAACAAATAAAATATTACCATTTCTCCATTGAGAAGGCTTAGGAGTTAGAAGGAAAGGAGATGAAGCCAATGATAAACTGACTTTCTATTTCTCACTAGTATCCCTCCTATGGTTATGAACCCATGGGTGGATGGCTGCATCACCAAATCATCCCAGTGCTGTCTCAGCAGCATAGCCCAAGTCATTCCTTACCGCCTCAACACCATATCCCCATCATGGCCGCCCAGCAGCCAGTGCCACCCCAGCAACCAGTGATGCCAGTACAAGGACAGCACCCCATGGCACCAACACAACACCATCAACCCAACCTCCCACAGCCAGGCCAACAACCATACCAGCCCCAGCCAGCCCAGCAACCACAGCCTCACCAGCCCATGCAGCCCATGCAGCCCATGCAGCCCATGCAGCCCATGCAGCCCCAGACCCCAATCCACGCAGTGCTACCCTTGCCACCACAGCCACCTCTGCCTCCAATGTTCCCCATGCAGCCAATGTCCCCCATGCTGCCAGATATGGAAGCTTGGCCAGCCACTGACAAGACCAAGAGGGAGGAAGTGGTAAGTAGCCATTTTTATAAACATCACATTAAATTAATCTTAGGTCCTTTAAATAAGATTTAAAAGTTATGTGTCTCCCCGTGAAGCCCTCTTATACTATTATCTTCCTTTCTATTTGGAAATATGTGCTTACAAATCCCATTAATCTTAATCCATTCAATCAGTGAAGAAATATTTACTTATTGACTGATATTTATAAGCCATTATGCTGAGAATTTGGGGGACTGGAGAATAAGAAGATTTTTTTTTTTTTAAAAAAGACTGTCCTTGCCTTCTAGGAATAAATTTCCATTTTTACTAAGAAATGAATTGAATTACAGTAATAAAGAATGCCAGTTTCAGAGTCAGAAGCCCAAAATTTTAGTTATAGTTTTGTCCTTAATTAATTTGATGAAAAATAGCCTTACCACTCTGGGCCTTATTTTCTCATTTATCATAGAAGGAATGGATTAGATAATTTGTCTGATGAACTGTAGAATTTCTTGATTCTATGAATCATCCAAAGTATGGGGCATTTAAAATATTATCTTGTGTTTTAAGACCTCAAGAGGTGACTAAGCTATTTTGAAGATTTTAATTTAGTTCTTCCTAGAGCCAAAAAGCTATGCTAGATAGTCTTTTAAATTATTTTAGTTAAAAAATGCTAGGATTATGCTCTCATTAGGACCTTCCCAGGACACAATTCAAATCAATTTCCTTTAGGAAGGCTTTACAAATTGGATGCCTCTAGTTAATTCACCATATCAGTGCATACAACTTGACTTATAGCATCAATGACTTTTCAAATTCCACTTAATAATTTATTTGTTTACTTGTTTTGAAATTCATCCATTTCCTCTTCTGGTTAGACTAAAAGCAGATTGAGGTCAAGGGGCTTTATCTTCCTTATTTCAGGTCCATTTAGCCTGATTTCTCACTATTTGTTACCAACAAGTGGTGAGAATGAAATTTGAGTTTCAATTAGATTCAATTCAAATAAAATTTTCTACTTACAAACTTGAAGCTATGCTTTTTGCTCTGGAATTTAATAATGATGCCAACAAAACAATTTTAATTATTCTGTTTGCATTTATTTCAGGACTAAATGGAGAGCAAGAAACCAGAAAAGAGGAGAATTTAGACATTTGCAGTTGCTATCCAGAACAACTACAAGAATACAATAATTTGTGCTTACAATAATTCTTCTCCTTAGTAAATTCTGTAACTAAAAATGAATAACATTAGCAGACAATAAAATGCTTTAAACATTATTCATGCTTTTTTGGTCAAAGATGTTGTCAAGGGTGCTTTTGACTTAACTTGAACATGAAACTTGAAGAATTAAGATCATTTGAGGTGACAGCTCTAGAAAGATGTGAAGATCATGCAGTCCAAGTTAACCTTAAAGTAAGCTATCCCAGTGCAAAGATGTTCATAGCTCTATTTTTAGAAAGTAAAAATTATAGCCCCTCAAATCATGAATAGAAATTGTAATCTAGGCTATAGACACTAACATGATGTTACATGATTATATGTAGTTACTAGCCTTCAAGTGAACTTGAAACACAATGGAGGGAAGGCAAAATTCTTTACACAGGCACAAAGATAACCTGTTTGGAAAATATTTATGTTACATAACTAATTAAGCCATGGAAACTTTTTTTTTAATTTACAAAAGTGAAAGGGGTAGATTAGACATTTACTAGAATTCTTGACAAACATCTTAATAACCAAAATCTGATTTGATATCTGTAACACTCCCTTATTCAGAAAACTTCTATGGCTCCCAATTGCTTTTTGCATAAAACCTTTTTGATGTTTCAAACCCTTAATAATCTTGCTCACTTCACCTCTTGCAACCTTTACCTTCTTTCTAGGCATGGCTCCTTAAGAATTCTTTCCTCAAGAGGACTTTCCTAATTTTTCCAGTTGTTAGTCCTTCTTCACCCCCTCCCCCAACTCAAATCAAATTTCATAATATAGATATATACCTAAAAATCTATATGTGTGTAGATACATCCATTAAAAATGTCAGAGATAAATATATATATATATATGTATATATATATACAACATGTGTATGCAGTGTGTGTGTGTGTGTGTGTGTGTGTGTGTGTGTATGCTGGATTTACTTATCTCTGAACTTATTTCTTTCCCAACAGGGTGGTTGTGATCATAGCACAGGCGAAGTGTCACTTTTGCTTCTAAATCCCCCCATTTAAAAAAAATTTTTTAAAACCCTTACCTTCCATCTTGGAGTCAATACTGTGTAATACTGGGCTAGGCAATGGGGATTAAATGACTTGCCCAGGGTCAGACAGCTGAGAAGAGTCTGAGGCCAGATTTGAACCTAGGACCTCCGGTCTCTAGGCCTGACTCTCAATCCACTGAGTCACCCAGCTGCCCCCTATATCCCCCAAATTTATTAAGATTTTAAGTTCCCTGAAGATAGGATCTATGACAATATTTCATTAGCATCTAAAATGGGAACCTGAAAATAATCAACACTTAATAACACATCTGTATCAAATTTAACTGTTTATTGACCGCTTCTTCCGAGTATTTTAAATAGAACTATTTGAGAGAACACCTGGAGGAAGGTGGGAGTGTGCATGTGATAGCTCTCAAACAAAGTAAAGTATATGGGTTTATAACAGTTACTTGTCCTGATACTCACAGAGCTAGCAACCTTCTCTTCCACCTTTCTCCTCTTCCTTCTCCTCCCCTCCCTTCCCTTTCTCTTCCCTTCACTTCACTTCCCTACCCTTCTCTTCCTTTCCCTTTTTTTCTCTTTCCTATCTCTGTGCCTCCCTTTGTCCATTCCTTCCTTCCTTCCTTCCTTCCTTCCTTCCTTCCTTCCTTCCTTCCTTCCTTCCTTCCTTCCTTCCTTCTTGATAAATTGAAGCTACTAGAATTCTGACCTAAGCACTACTGTATAATGACTTTATTTTACTAAAGAACATATTGGGGTACTAAAGCATATACTATCCCAAATTTTACTTACTTAAAATCTAGTCCTAATCAATTGCCCAATGATCTTGCATTTGAAATAAATCCCAGAAGAAATGGGATATACATTGAAGACCCAGAATCACAAAATCTTTAAATTTAGATTTAGATTTAGAGCTGGAATTTATCCTAGAGGCCATCTTAAAACTCAGACTCAGATTGTATGTAATATTTAAAGAGTGCTCTTCAGAAATGCAAACATATAAATTATTTCTGTAGAAATCAGATTTGAAGAACTGAAAATTAAAGCTCTTCATAGAGCTGCACATTTGCTATGTGCTTTGAGATTGCTGCTTCTAATTAGGAATAAATAAAACAAGTAAAAAAAGCCAGATGTATTCTTAAAATATACAATAAATCAAGTCACTTCAATTAAAACCATGCCTTCTGAAAGTCTGTCTTTTCTTATTGACAAAATCAAAGTGTGCCAAACTTATAAACGTTTCACATTTATAACGTCTGCCACTTTTCCTCCCTTCTTGGGCATCTGTTTCTTAGGCTTTCCTTTAGGGCAACTACTGGTTCACAAAATATAACCTCCAAGTAAATTTTAAGTGGAATCCAGTTTCTGAAGTGCTATGCAGACTGGCTTTGCTTTCATAAAATTCACCATTTTTCTTGGAAGAAGAAATTTTAAAATAAAGAACAACAATAACAAAAAATACCATACCAAAGGAAAAGATGAGTACTGGCAGTAGAAAGGGGGTAGTAGTAGAAGTAGAAGAAAAGAAATAGTTAAGAAAATACAGAAAAAACCCAAAATGAAATATAGTATAATTTTGGATGAATAATACTAGCTTCAGATCTTAGTTTAAATACCATCTTGGCTACTACTTTCTTATATGGCCTTAAGACAAAATACTTTTTCTCTTTGGGCCTTGATATTCTCATATGTATGTAGAGGACAATTCTATGATTTCAGGTCCCTTCCATCATTATGGTCCTAAAAAACAGTATCTATTGCTTTTTAAAATACTTTGATGGTCTAACCATTTTCATAACCTCAGGCATATCAACACTGAATGAAAAAATTCCAAGGCCTTTAATTAGGAGATAGGGTCACCTTTGGATAAAAGATATTTCATCAGTTTCCTAATCACTTTTATTTTTAAATATATTTAAATATATATTGTTATATTTTTACATAAATATTTCTATTTCTATTTTCTATTTAAATTTATATTTTAAAAAACTTTATTTTTAACTATCAAAAATCAGAATTTGATCAGTCTTTTTCTATCATGTCTGACTCTTATTGACCCCATTTGGGTTGTGTTTTTTTTTTTTTTGACAGAGATACATGGAGAGGTTTGCTTTACCTTTTCCAGCTCATTTTAAAGATAAGGAAAATGAGGTAAGAAGGATTAAGTGATTTGCCCAGACTCATACAGCTACTAAGTGACTTAGAAAAGATTTAAACTTATGAAAGATGAATCTTCTTGACTCCAGGCCTGGCAGTCTAACCATTGTACTACCTACCTTAATTAATCAGAAGATTAATGGAAGGTACTTTAGAGACTATTTAATTAAAGCATTTAAACCAATGACTTTAAAACTACAGGAGAAATATAATCATGGAGTTATCGTTATTAAAAGAACCTACTATGTGTCAGTCACCATGCTAAGTGTTGGGGAATCCAAAAAGGGGGGAAAGATAGGCCTTGTCCTCAAGGAGCTTACAATCTAAGCAAGAGAGGCAAAAATTATTTTTGGCTGAGGGGAGGATTTCAAAATGCAGGAATCAGGATGGAGGGGAATTCCAGAATTCCAATGAAGGAAGAGAGATTGAAAAGATTGGAAAACATTCTGGGACTGATAATTGTCTTGTCTGGCCAGATTATGGATTCTCTGCAAGTATTACATTGATTTTATCTTCCCTCAAAGATCTCATGCAAGCAATTCAGACCCATCTTCTTGCTAATTAGCCTTTAAAAATAGATATGGGGGAGGGGGGGAGCAGTTAGGTGGCTCAGTGAATTGAGATCCAGGTCAAGAAATGGAAGGTCCTAGGTTCAAATCTGGTTTCGAATATTTCCCAGCTGTGTGACTCCAGGCAAATCAGTTAATCCCTAGTGCCTAGCTCTTAAAATGGCTCTTCTGTCTTAGAACCAATATATAATATTGTTTAAAGACAGAAGGTAAGGGTTTTAAAAAAATAGATATGGGCACAGTTCAGACTCTGAGCCAAGCTTTGATGGTGGTTTTCTATTGTTGCTGATGTATGAAAAGGACAAGTAAGTAAGCTAAAGAATGGCAGTCTTGGTTTATCTTGGTTTTCTAAATTCCTACCTCCCCCCTTCTGAAAGTACATGGCTAATTCTGAGGCAGAGGGTCTTTTTGGTGAGATCGTGAGACTTCCTGCCTTGAGCAATGGAAGGGTCCAATGCTTCAATGGGTGAAAGGTTTCTTCCTATCAGTCCTGGAAAACTTGTTTCTTCATATTTAAGTGTTGATTGGCACTTGGGAATCATCTGAAAAATGTTTACATACTTCACTCCCCCTCCCACTTCCTTTTTCATGACTTAAAATATCTAAGAAACTCTGAACACTATAGAAACCTGTGATAAATGCAGACAGCTTCCTACTTGTGAATGGGTTGTATTCCAAAAATTCCCAAGTATGTTAATTGTTCTGGAACTAAGGATGTATATTGGAATAGTAATGATGTTAGAAACAATGACTACAACAGCTGCCATTTAAATGGAACTTTATATGGTTTAATAATAACCTCTCAACTCAACATCTCAGCCTGAGTTTTCTCACCTACTAAAAATAGTGTTTACCTCACAGATTGGTTGTGAGCATCAATGAGATAATATATGTAAATGCTTTTTTTTTACTTTGTAAATGTTCAAGAAACCTGTTTTTATTATTTTCACAGTATTATTATTATTATTATTATTATTATTATTATTATTATTAACCTTCATATCAATCATGGTGGGGCAAGTAGTAGAATTTTTTTATCCCCATTTCTTGGGAGAGGAAAACTTGGGTAAAGAGAATTATAGAGGTAGTAAATGAGAGAACCAGGATATAAATGGGAAAAAGACTAGACCATGAACAGCTATTTTATGCCTCTAATGTTGCCGAATTTAGGGAAGATTCTAATAATATTATAGAACCTAATTGCATGTAACCATATTTTGGTGGTGAAATGCATTTGCAGAGTTCCTAGGACACCAAGAATAATTCTAAGTGTGAGCTTTTTCCTATTCTCCCCATTAGTTAGAAGGGCAACTGGGGTATGTCTGGGGCTTCTAAGGGAAGGAAGATGAGAGGAATGGGGATACTTAGATATTGGATAAAATTGGGGATGAGAAACAGGCACAGCTTTGTGATTGAGAGTTGTGTGTATCTGAAGTAAAGGGAATTTGAGGAATTTGAAAAAGAGAATAAAGAACTCTAAGGACACAACCTCTAACCACTGTATTATTGTTATTAACCTTTATATCAACCATGGTGGGGCAATTAGTTTAATTTTTTATCCCCATTTCTAATACTTTTTTTTCTTCCAGGAATGGCCTTTCTGATTCTCTTTCTCAGGTCCTAAAAAGTTTCCTTCTATGCCTCCCACCATTTTTTATTTTTCATTTATATGGAAAATTCTTTTGGGTCTCTGGGTATACTAACATAACATCTTATCTCCTATGTGTTAGTAACAATACCCTGTATTTATATAGCACATTAGATTTGCAAAGTGCTTTACAATATTATCTCAGAATGACCCTGGGAAATAGATGAAAACCCAATTTTCAGAGGAGGAAACTGAAGCACAGGGAAATTAAATGACTTGCCCAAGGTCACATAACTAGTAAGAATCTGAAGTCTGATTTGAACTCTAGTTATACTAATAAGCAGTTTTTATTCATCTTGTAACCTTTGTTATGATTCTTAAGCTTTTGTCTACAAGACAAATTACATTCTAATGAAAATTCCAATTTTATTTGATTTATCTAGGACTTTGTTGAATTCAATATTAAAATAAGTTATTTGGCAATTATATGGTATTATATATAAATTATATGGCAGGTTTTAAGGGTGGGTATTTTTCTTCAAAGCATTCATTCATTTATTTATTTATTAGACCCTTATCTTCCATCTTGGAAACAATATTGTGTTTGAGTTCCATGGCAAAAGAGTAATAAGGGTAGGCAAAAGGTGTTAAGTGACTTTTCCAGGGTCACATAACTAGGAAATATCTGAGGCTAGCTTTGAACCCAAGACCTCCTGTATCTATGCCTGGTACTCTCTCCACTGAGTCACCTATCTGCACCATCTTCAAATGATTTATTATAGTGTTAAGTGGTCACTAGAATGTACAGTTTCTATAGCTTCTGAAAAATAGTTATTCAAAACAAAGTTTACACTTTGAATTCAGAAAAAAATTCTTTTCAATGATTCATCAGATTTCCAGAACAAAACTTCCTATGGGCTGTCATTGGATGAAGAAATCAATCTACTGTACTTCAGTTATAACACGTTATAATTCCACATAATTAAATAATCCAAAAGGTGAACAAAACAATAAAACACATTTTTGGCTCAAAACCATACTAAAGTTTGTAAACACTGGGTTCGCCAACCTTGACAAACAATGTGTTTATTTGCTGTCTTCAAAAGAACTTGGATCATTAAATCAATCTAAAAATGATGCTGCTACAAAACCAACCCAAAATATAGGTTGCCTGGATTTCTTTATATTTCTATCTGGCAATTCGAAGAATATACAACATAACAACTTTTCCATTTTGCCAGAAGAACTGATTTAGTGTGTCTTTTCCTCCCTGATGAATTTTCTGTGCTTCACATCTGGCTATGGAATGCAAGCACTATGGGGTTCATTACTTGTTTACAGAAATGAAATCATACAATCCCACCAGACAGACAGTGATGAACTTTCCTTAGAATTTCATGTTCAGCTTCAAAGAGGACACCCACTCCTTTTCCATGTTATTTTCCCCCTCATTTTCCTAAATACCAAAAATATCTAGGTTTTCAGTGGGATATCTTAATGGCTGAAACCTATGGATAAATATTGAATTAAGACCATATTATGAAATTTTCATTTCTTGGAGACTACAAAGTTTAACTATTCAGTAGTTTATTATCTTGATACCTGTCATTTTATGGATACCCTACTTAATAAAATTGTGTATAAGTGACAAGGTAGATAGTCCTCACCTCATCCTAGCTGAGACTATTCATATAACCACTGATTTCATTAACTACCAAGTTGACCCTAGGCCAATAATGTCATCTTGTGGGCAGCTCAATTTCTTCCTCACCTCGAGCCTCCTCAATTTTTCTTCCACCAACCTCACATTCTTCCTTTGTCTTTCATTGGTCACAAGACAAATATTTTCCCATCTTGCAATTTCTATTTTACTCTTCTACTACATTATCCCATTCCTTGCCCAGTTATCATAGGAAAATTTTTCTGTTCTTTCCATTTATGAGCCCTCCCCACCTCCTTCCAAATGACATGAAAAATAAGTGATAAGCAGGTGTAGTGCTGATGATACATTTAAAATAAGAAAAGGAGAGTCACAGATTTAGAGACAAGGTCTGAAGGCTGATATAATTGGTATCAGGAGACACCTAGAACTTCTGACATTTACTAGCCAGTACTAATTACTCCTTACATTTAAAATAATGGATAATAATACCTATCTTGAAAGGCAGCATGATATAGTAGATTGGGAGATGTGTCTTGGAGTCAGGAAGCTCATCTCTGATATGCTGACAGTGTGACCTTGGGCAAGTCAATTAATCTCAGCACCCTAGGCAACTTTCTAAAATTATTGTAAACTGTCTAATACTCTTAATAAGAGAATGCAAAATTGAATTGAAATGAGGACTTTCCTTACCAAGAGCTCCTCACACTATTAAAACATTGGTCTGGAATAACAACAAAAAGAATTTACCTCAAGATTGCCATGGTGATCAAATGAGAAAGCATATGCACAGTACTCTGCAAAACTTTAAGGGTTACAAACTTTGATGAAAATCAGAATAAATAAAAACAATATCTAATCTTTGAAAGTTCTTGGTTTCCCAAATTCTTCATAAGCTTAACTATCTATTTATATTTTTCCACAAACACCAGGATCCTCACTCAGCTTTGCTATTTTCATTTTTTGCATCAATGCCTTTCCCTCTATGATTTCATTTTACATAGGTTTCTACTTTGTTTCTATGCAAAAGCACTCTATGAAAAAGTGAATTTAGACTTCTTAATGAAAAACTTACAAATGAACTTATGGCAAGCAAGTCAGGAATTTGTTTGGAAGCAAAGGAAATTTCTCTCGCAATATATAATATGATAATTTATATATAATGTGTAAAATATGGTACATAACAAATATGAATTTATTCAAATATAGTAAACACATGATAAATAAAATAAATATATTTGTAATGCATTATTATATATTACTTTGGGAACAGAATAGCTACCTATAGATTGATGACAGCCTGAAAAAAATACAGAATGTTCCTGTTTATAGGACATTTTATATGGTATCTGAATATAATGAAGCATTACTGTGCCATAGGAAACAATGAATATGAAGAATTTTAAAAATCATAGGAAGACATAAGTTAAAACAGAGTAAAATAAGTGGAATCAGGAAAACAATTGATATACTATCTAAAATAAGGTAAATGGAAAGAATAGGGCAGCTGGGTAGCATATGAGTTCAAATCTTGCCTTGGACACTTACTAGCTGTGTGATCTTGAGCAAGGCACTTAACTGTTTGCCTCAGTTTCCTCCTCTGTAAAATAAACTGGAGAAGGAAATGGCAAACTACTACAGTATCTTTTGCCAAGTAGGGTCATACAAAGTTGATAGGAACACTCTGTGCCTTGAAAGAAAAAAGATTCCCAGATAGTCCCTTCCAAAATGGTTCTACCTCCCCTAAATCAGGACATCAATATAGACATATATATATATACGCATATGTATGTATATATACATATATATGAAAGGGAACTAGAGACATATATGTTACAGGGACAGAGAATCAGAATCATAACACTCATGAATTAAAAACTGATTGAGTTTTTACTAAGAATAGTGATTTGTTAATTTGGGCCTGATTTTAAAAATATTTGAATATCAGTTTTGCACTAGACAAGTAAGGAAATTCAACCAACTCTTTCCTTTTCAGATCAGTGCCTGGCACATTGTAGGTACTTAATAACTGCTTATCAATTATTGTGTGTATCACCACATCCAGAAAAAGAACTGTGGAAACAGAAGTACAGAAGGAAAACATATAATCAATCACGTAGTTTGATGGAAATATGATCAGGGTTTTGATGTTAAAGGATCGCTCTACTGCAAATGTGAATAACATGGAAATGGGTTTTGAACAATGATACATGTATAACCCAGTGGAATTGCTTGTTAGCTTCGGGGGGGGGGGGGGAAGGAAAGAGGGAGGGGAGAATCATGAATCATGTAACCATGGAAAAATATTCTAAATTTGAAAAAATTTGAAAAAAAATTGTATGCATCAATAAAGGACAGAGGTAATTGAATTTGAGCACCCATTGTTTAATGTAGCCCTGATACACAAATATATTTTCTTTCATCCTTAGTCCTATACCAAGTTTCAAAGATTAAATTTACTGAAATTATTTTAATGAAGGCAGATAATCCATCAAAATAATCACATTTTGATAAAGGAAAAATAAAGAGAAACATAATTATTGAACTTTCCGACCTTTTAATTCCAATTAAGAGAATATGAGTTTGGGCTCTTAAGAGCACAGAGTGTTCCTATCAACTTTGTATGACCCTACTTGGCAAAAGATACTGTAGTAGTTTGCCATTTCCTTCTCCAATTTATTTTACAGAGGAGGAAACTGAGGCAAACAATTAAGAGAATATGAGTTTGAATTGATTTCAAAATACAATAAAGTTTCTTCCTAAAGTTTCACAGTCTGTGAAGAAGAACCAGGAAACAGATCTTCTAAAGCATGGATATGAGATTGGCTTAGAATCAGGAAATTTCTCTTGATGATGGAAAAAAAATTATCTGGTTTAAAACAGCAGAACTCTTTCAATGTGAAAACTATTTTCAGCATTTCATCTAGTTACAACTCCTAGAAGCAAAGTCAATCCTCAGGAAGCTTTTGCATGTCTTACTCAACTGATATCAAATCCAGGCATGGCAAATAAAGTATTTAACTATCTTACTTCAAAGAAATATTTTTATAGGTTAAATTATAATGAAAAACCCAGGGGCATATGGAAGGAAAGCAAATTGTTTTGGCCTGTTTCATGTTATTTTAGCCAGCCTGCCACAGAGATTCATGTGAGTTTGCATGCATTGCAACCAACAAGACTAAAAATATCCCTCAAAGTGCCTTTGTGGAAACTTAACACAGGTTTTGTTTTGAGGAAATTGGTCTCTCCAGTGTCCTGGGTAGTTCCCATGTCACTCTTGGCTGCTTTAAGTTCACTTGTGCTGTTTGTACATATCTCATCTCTGTTTGGCTGATTCTTCCTTCGTTAACTTTGGAAACAATCTTGTGCTCATTTCTATGTTTTAAGTACTGTTTGTTGTTCAGTCATTTCAGTTATGTCTGACTCTTTGTGACTCCTTGTGACTCTTTGGCGCGGATACAGGAATAATTTGCCATCTTCTCTGGTTCATTTCATAGAAGAGGAAACTGAGGCAAACAGGGTAAAGTGACTTGCTTAGGGTCTAACTAGTAAGTGTCTGAGGCCACATTTGAACTCAGTATTCTGGAATCCAGACCCAGAACTCTGTCCACTATACCACCTAACTGGGCTGCTTTCTAATTCAATTTTGCAAACATTTATTAAGCATCTACCACGTGCAAGGAAGACATCTTATTAGGTCCAGTGAAATATAATGACAAAAATGGAACATTTCCTGTCTTTGGGAAATTTGTATTCTACTTGAACTATTTAACACATGTAAAAATAATTAATTTAATTAATGATTAATTCTATTAATTTATTTTTCATTTACTTTTAAGACTTGAATTTATTTTAATTTAAAATTTAAATTTTATTTAACTCTTTAATATTATTTAAATATTAAATCTTTTAGCATTTATGTATAAAATTTTCACTTAATAACTAGTTTTAATTTTAAACTGAATGAATTAAAATTTTGAATAACTTTAAAAGGCATTAATAGCTTGAGGGGATAAAGAGCAGGGAATGTAGGACAACCTCTGGTTTAGGAGTATTTCACATGTATTATGTACATTTATTCCTTTAAGGGAGTAAAAGCTATTTGGCTTCTTTGTTTCCTCAAGTATTAAAACATTTCAGGCTCTGAGATAAGCAATTCCCCCTTCTTCCTCAGAGTACCTTTCTGGCCCAAGTGATTAGTTGCCCTGGTGAATGAAGAGGAAGAAAGAAGTAGACATTTTATTTTAATCTCTAGCTTGTTGACTTTAGGCATTAAATACTATTTATTTTTTGCTAACAGTAAAACAGTTTTTATTGCATTTTGTGATCCACATAAAATGTCCCTTTGCATTCTAACTCCCAGGATGAATATCGGGACTGAAATGAGTTGATCTTGGGCCAAGATTGGTTCCTATAAGGGATGGCACCTGGGCTGAATCATGAATAACAATTAGAGATGAATCAGAAACTGGGCACAGATTGTGGGTAGGCAAAAATAGCAGAAGATGGATAGCCAGTTTGGAGGACAGCTAGTTGTTTAATTTGACTGGCATGCAGAGAAGGTAAAGAAAGTGATAAGAAACAAGTTTGGAAAAGTAGCTTGGAGTCATAGCTTAGGAAAATTTAAATGTCAGGCTGAAGTTGGTATTTTAATTTTAGAGGCAAAAGAATATCCCTGATGAAGGTGGTATGTTACAACAGAAACCACACTGGATATAGTGTCAAAAGACTTGGGTTTAATATTATCTGTGTTGTCATTTCAGTTGTGTCTGACTCTTGGTGATCCCATTTGGAGCTTTTTTAGCAAAGATACTGGAGTGGTTTGCCATTTCATTCTCCTATTCATTTTACAAATGAAGATACTGAGGTAGTAAACCAGGTTAAGCGACTTGCCCAGAATCATAGTTAAGTGTCTGAGTCAGATTTGAACTCAGGAAGTGGAGTCTTTCTGATTCTAGGCACAGCACTCTATCAGTTGGGCCATATAGTTGCCCTATTCTCTCTATAATCTTAAGCAATTCATAACTTCTCTGTGCCTGAATTTGCTTTTCTGTAAAATAATGATAATAGGTTTTCCTAGATGATCTCTAAGGTTCCATCCATTAAAAGTACCTAAGACATTTGAGCAAGGAAATGAAATCACTAGAGCTGTGGCTTGAAAAGATTATTTTGGACAATTATAAAGTTGTCTGGGAGATGGAAGAGAATAGAAACAAAAAAAGGCTATTAGGAGACTAGCCGACAGGTGACATGAGTTTGAAATGAGTGGTATTGGTAGAAAAATATCCCTTGTAGTTCTAAATCCTAAGATTCTGCCCATTTCCATAAGGCTGCACACCTCCAGACTTTTTTGTCATGTGCCAATAACACCATCATCCTGGATTCCTGTAGCCCTGGGATTCACATCTGGAGAAAACCTTCTGTTTCAGAGAACCTTTTTTTCTGATAGAATGACTTTTTCTAGAACCTCCATCTAAGGAAAGTGCTCAGGTCATCCATCTCTTCATTTCTCACCAGGCTACACTCCTCCAAACTTCTCTATCATGCCCTCAGTTTCCTTCATCATATGTATTTTCTTCTCTATTAGAATGTAAGTTCCTTGAGGACAGGTCCCCCCCCCCTTTTTTTGCTTATATATATATATATATTTTTGTTTTGTTTTGTTTTTTTAAACCCTTGTACTTCGGTGTATTGTCTCATAGGTGGAAGATTGGTAAGGGTGGGCAATGGGGGTCAAGTGACTTGCCCAGGGTCACACAGCTGGGAAGTGGCTGAGGCCAGGTTTGAACCTAGGACCTCCTGTCTCTAGGCCCGACTCTCACTCCACTGAGCTACCCAGCTGCCCCGCTTATATTTTTATATATAAGCACAGTGGTTAGCACAGGGCCTAGAACAAAGTAAGTGTTAATGTGCTAAGTAAACGTAATTCTTAAGCTTATTTATTAAAGTAGGTCCCATAAGGTCATTGCAACATTTTCTTTGTATTTTTTTATGAGTAACCTTGTATGTCTGAAGCAAAATTACATTGCTTTAAAAATGTTATGAAATTCTGAGTATTCTCTAAATTAGATTGGCTTTGCTCCTCCATAGTTTAAAATTAATACAAACTTTTTTGGATGTTAATCGCCTCTATGTTGATTTTGCATATAATCAATCTCCTGGAACCCAAAGTCACAAAAAGCCCTCATAAATAGTTGTTGGTTGACTCATAACAGTACCCCAACATAGATGAGTTACTTTACAACTATGTGTATAAGTCCAAGGGCAAGAAGACCTTGTAAAATATATTGTTTGATTACTCATGATATTTTAAGACAGAAATGTAGCAATTGAATGACTGTGATTGGAATGGGCCAAGTAAGATTCTAAGAATCACTAGCTGTAAAGAGGTCAGACACATGGACATGGCAGAAACACAAGAACATTTTCACTCTCTTTTCTCTTCTCTCTAAACCCTTCCGAGCCTTGTTGGGCCTTAAATTTCCATTGCAATTATAGAGCATAGCCTCTGTTCACCTCAGCCCTACCCTGACATCAGAATGGCCAGAACTCTTCATCATTGGCCCCACTATCTTTACCTCCTGTGGTTCTCCTCTAGATCCTCTGATCCCCGGTTGTTGTTCCTCCTAAAATGTCTTATTTCTCTAGACTATCTACCTTAAAGATTTCATCAGCTGCTATGGATTCAATTATTATCTCTATGCGGATGACTGCCAATATAGGCCATTCCTAATTGGTGTCTTGAATTCTGGTTCTATATTACCAGCTGTCTGATGAATATCTCTCATGGGTCCATAGACATCTCAAATATATGTTAAAAATAGAATTTATTTTGTTTCCCCCCAAACTACCTAATCTCCTAATATTCCCATTTCTACTGATGGTATCACTATCCTCCCAGTCACCCAGATTTACAACCTTGGAATCACCCTTGACCCTTCCCTTTACCTCTACCCTTATATCTAGATTATGAAGTCATTTCAATTCTACAACCCAAATGAGATAATATATGTAAACATCTCTGCAAACTTTAAAGTGTTACATAAATGCTAGTGATAATTATTGTTGTTCTTATAATTATTACTTCAACAACACTAATATTGGTCTTTTTTCTATTCAAATGTCTCAATCCTAGTTCAGATCTTCATCATTTCTTGCCTGTACTATTGCCAATAGTCTCCTAAATGGTCCATTCTTTCCTCTGTCTAATCCATCTTCCACATAACTGACAAATTGATATTCTTAAGAATATCACAGACCTGGTGAATCTCCTACACAAAAAGCTTCCAAAGATCCCTATTGTTCATAGAAGAAGCTGTTTACCCTATCTACTTTTCTAATTGCATTTTAAAATTTTATTCATCGTTACATTAAAATACTCAGGTAAATCCCTCTCTCTCACATCCCATTAGAGAATGAATCACTTGACATATATAACTATGTCTTGCTTGTTTCTATTTATCAGTTCTTTCTCTGGAGGTCTTACAGTAGACATACACAAATCATTCTTCAAATATTTCTGTTGCCTTATAATGTTCACTTGGTTCTGCTCATTTTACTCTTAATAATTTCATGTAGGTCTTTCCATGGTTTTTTTAAAATGAACCATTTGACCCAAAATTCCTTTCTATATTATCCACAACTCCTTTTGCCTTTTGTATATGTGCATCGCTATGTTATTTGTATATAGTTTTGGTTCACTCTGCCCCACCTCTTCTCTTCAATGTGAATGGCTTAGGTAAGTACTACCTGTTTTCTCGAGTTCTCTAGTTAAACATTAATAAATCTTTATAAATATAAAAAATTAACCATTTGCCATTTCTTACAGTGCAGTAGTATTTCATCACAATTATATTAAACATCACTTGTTTAACTATTCCTCAATTGATGGTTGTCCCTTCAAATTCCAGTTCTTTACCATCTCAAAGAGAGCTGCTATAAATATTTTAGAACATATGTGTCTTTTTCTTTTCTCCTGATCACCTTATTTGTATTTCATAATATGTAATCCACTTTCTGTTAATGTCAAACTGGCCCAATAGCCATTCCTTGAACATGCCGTTTAATTTCCTACCTCTGAGGTCTTCCAGAGGTGTTTCCTCATATGTGGGTTTACTCCCTCTTCACTTCTGCCTTGTGGAAGAGAATTGCTAGTTTCCTTCAAAACACATCTCAGGTGTCATCTTCTACATAATGCTTTTTAGACTCACTCCTCCATTTATGCCCTCTATTAGCTATGTCTTCCTCTTGATGTTGTTTTTTTTTTAAAAGAAAAACAGTATAACTTTTTGTAATTACTCATTTGGCTCTATATTTCATCTTCTCCTCATTCCCCCGACTAGCACGAGGACTTTATCTTCTTTGTCTTTGTTTCTTCACTGACTAGCATATTGCCATGTACATCAAAAGCATTAATGTTTGGAATTCATATATATGTATGTATATATGCATACATAATTGAATACATTTTAAAATTACTTAGATTTAACAAACAATAGCCATTGAATAATCCCACATTTTAGAAGTGATAGCTATCTTTGAATTACTTTTAATTCTCTTTGGCCTTTTTTTCCTTTAAAATAAATCATATAAATGTTGGAGGGAATGTGGCAAAATTTGGACACTAATCCTGATGTCCATAATAATGCTGGTAGAGTTGTGAACTGATCCCACCATTCTGGAGGGAAATTTGGAATTATGCCCAAAAGGCTATTAAAGAATGCTTACCTTTTGATACCATAATATCACTGCTACATCTCTATCCCACAGAGATTTAAAAAAAAAAGAAACGATCTGTTTGTACAAAAAATTATTTACAGCTGCTTTTATTGTGGTGGCAAAGAATTGGAAACTAAAGGCATGTCTCTCAGTTGGGGAATGGCTGAACAAATTGTGGTATATCATGGTGATGGAATACTATTATACTATTAAGGAATGATGAATAGGATGATTTCATAAAGAGTTGCAAAGATCTATGTGACCTGATGCAGAGTGAAATAATAAGCAGAACCAGCAGAACACTGTACACAGTCACTGTAATATTGTGGAATGATCAAATGTGATAGACTTTGCTACTAACAGCAATACAAAAATCCACAACAATTCTAAAGGACTTAAGGGGAAAAAAGCTATCCACCTCCAGAGAAAGAACTTTTGGAATAAGAATGCAGATTTATCACTTGTTTATTTGAGTATATGTTTTAGAGTTTTGGTTTTATAAGATTATTCACTAACAAAAATAAAAATACATTAAAATAAATCTCATATAAATCTCAGGAATATATAAGTAAAATCAGAGTAGTAAGTCAAATGACCTAAATCCAAATGACAAAATGCTCAAATTGTTCTGAGACATGACTCCTATAAACTAGTCATATCTCACAAATTGAAAGTGTTAATAGTGGGTAGGGATGAAAAAAAAGGCACTTGCTAATAATTCTGTTCTTTTGGGATACAGGTGATTGGTATCATTTTGTTATAAGAAGCATGTATCAATCACTGAATATATTGACCACACTTGTATCTGAGCATTCCATTTACACTTCAAAGTACTCCATTTCTGCTTCCAGGATTGCTCAAACATTAAGACAGAGTGGCCAGGAACAAATTTATTAATGAATTTTTCATTTTTCTTGACCTTTCCTTAGGCTTGAACTTCCCCCATCCATGATATTCATGGCCCTTAAATACCAGTTTCTGAAGTCATTTAGAAGTAGGTATTATGTTTTTGAATAATGAAAACTAACTATTCTTCTAAATGGTGTCAATAAATTATTGAGAAACTTTTGGTGAGTGTTTGGTGCCCATATGCAGTTTTCACCTCTTCTGTAATTTCATTATGGAAAAATGTCAAAAAACGAAAGATGGAGCATTGCCTATAAGCTGTCTAGCTCCCAAAGAAATGAAAGAATTAAATATTACACTAGAAGGAAATGATGCAAGAGTCCCTCACTTTGCACAGTAGCCATACCCATAAAGGACCTGTACTAACTGAATCGTACTTTAAATGGAATTTTGGAGTTTATTAGTTTAAACAATACTTTTGGAGAACATTATGTGAATTGCTTCCTAATATTAATTTAAAATATCTATGTGTATAATTTATGCCTCTATGTATTTATCTATTCTGTAGCCAGGAAGACATGGGTTCAGAATCTCCTTCTGATACCTATTAATTATGAAACCCTGGGCATGTAATTTAGCCTCTCAATGCTCAAATGTGCACCTGCATTGTCAAAAGGAGTTTTCTTTTATTGGAGCAAATATATTCCAAACCCAGTCCCTATCTGTGTGTGTGTGGGGGGGGGGGAGCATAAAGATTTGGTTAAAGTAGCACATACCTGTAGACTGTCTTATATAGCAATCAAGATTATAAAAAGAATAGATTCAAATCTGGCCTCAGACACTTCCCAGCTGTGTGACCCTGGGCAAGTCACTTGACCCCCATTGCCTGCCCTTACCAATCTTCCATCAAGGAACTAATACACAGAAGTTAAGGGTTTAAAAAAAAAACAAAAAAAAACAATAAAAAGAATAGAGTTCAATATTAAAAGAAAACATTGTATTCTATAATTACTATTCAGGGCCTCTTCTAATCCAATATGGAATATATTTCTGGAGTTCTGATTAAAGTACCTATAAATGCTTCTGACTTGAAATGTGAACCCATCTATATCAGAATATTGTATCTAGATTCTTTCCTGAAGGTAATTTTGAATGTTTCTCCTTCCTCCAACATCTTACCTTCAAAGCAAGCTAAATTTAAAAACAAAAACAAAAAAGAAATCTCTAAACAATAATTATTCCTCAGCTACATTGTAAACATGTATTGAACTAGTTACCTCTTGTGGTAAGCCTTCATGGAGAGGAAGGGAGGAATCTTTGTAAATATGTACTAAGATCACTGCATAGAAAACTGGAATAATACTCTAGTAAGAAAATCAGACAACATTGCCATGGAAACCACAAAGTTCCAGGTGGGTGGCACAGCCAGAATCAATTGTAGGCAGTTGGAGGGTGTGAACCAGCAAATGGGGAGCCCACTACCCTTTCCTCTTTCCAAAAAGCCTACTGAAAAGGAATAAACACAAGTCCATTCCTATTTAGAAACCACGAGTTAATGTTTTTCTTCCATCATCTGGTTTAGTTCAGAGAAAGCTGCAGTGGAAAATTATGATGTCAAGTACTTAAAAATCCAGTCTTTTGTCTTTGCCTATCTAGCTTCTGAGGTAGTGTGCTGAAGGCACATTAAACATATACATGACGTCATGACCATCAGGGATGCTGTTGATACATTCTACAGTTGATATTAAATCACCCATCATTGCCTTGGAGTTTATTTCAAAAAATTAATTAGTATTTAGATTTTAAAAATGAAAAATATCTGAAGAATTTGTTTTCAAGATGAGGATTATCTAGATATATAAAAAATGTTTAACTCTCTAAAAATCTGAGGTTCCCAGACAATAGCCTAAATTGCCCTATTAGCCCTGGTCTTAAATAATTTTTAAGATTTGCATAGTTATATGCAGTAATTGATATGAATACTCTAAACATTTGTAAAATTCTATTCACCTGCTTCACAAAGAAAATCAAACTTAGTAATTTTAAAAAATTGTCTTTAAAATGTTTTATTTCTTTATGCATTTTATTGCTGAAATAATTTTTTGAAGCCTGGGGCTATTCAAAGGCACAATAAAAAAATAAAAACTTTATTGCAAACAGGTTTGTTAAATGTTCTGTGGTGAAGATGACTTGAATGTTGTCAACATATCTTAATTTTGAACCCACAGTGAGGTATAAATTAAACATGTACTATGAAAATGATTAATTTCTGCTAAAATGTGAAATAAATCTAGGATTATGTCAAATTTTACATGACTAGTATTTTAATAGCAGAAGTTAAATTTTCATCACAAGACATGAGAAAACTCTCCAGGGTTCACCATATGTAATTGAGCTATGAAATTAATTTTCCATTATTGCTCTGAAAATATACCCCCTAGATCTGTCTCCTCTGTAAAGGTTAAAGTATTCAGTAGTAGTTTTTTGGTCATCATCATCAGTGGTGTGATTGTCACTCCACTTCTTATCTGACCCTCACCAATTAAACTACAATGTTTCTCAAGTCTTTCACTATGGGGAATTTTTCTCCTTATTTCTGTGCACACAGGATTAGTAAGAATTTTGTTGCCTAAATCAACCTTTACTACCCTGACCATTCAGTGGACAAGAACCCACATTCACCATAAGCACTTCATTCTTGACAATTTTTGCACCTTTCCTGCTTTTTTGTTTTCTTTAGTGCACATACCTAAAAGTTGCCCAAGCAAGAATTCTATGAATTCTATGAACAGCATTCTATGAAAATTTAAAATAGTGTTCCAACTGCACAAAGAACTTGTCCTACCATTCTATTAGCTCAGCACAAAGTTGGATCAATTTTTGTTCTACCCCCAATAAGGAAACCAAGAACAATATACGATTTTGGAGGCTTATTCATGAATTTTCCTTCACTATCTTTAGACAAGGACAGGCCTGACCTCCAACTTCTGACCTACCTTTAATACTCCTTCCAGAATACTGCCTCTAGTCACATCACCATTAAAATCATCAACTTCACAACCAGACTTGCAGACAATAAAAGACTAAATAACAATAAGTTCTGAAATAAAGACTCTTACAGGTACTTGAGCTTTTTTTTTACTATGTATTCACAAACAACTTCAATATTATTCTTCAGCTGAACAGAAATTGGAATAGGAAAAGGCAAAATGCCTTCTGCAACTGTGCCTTATACAAATACAAGGACCCATTAAAATTGCTCCTTAATCTGGCTTTCTTTCATCAAATCAATCATGTTCCATAAAAGCTGAATGCATTTCAATTTCATGATTTCTATGGCAGCTAGGTGCTCAGAAGTCTGAGGCTGAGGATAAGATTCATTACCAGTTATTAACATCAAGGCTGCATCAATGGCTGCTGCATCAATGGCTGCTGCATAATTCAAAATGGCAGCCATCAAAATATTATGGCCAGGACAATCCACAAAAGAGATACGTCTGGCTAATTCGAAGTTTCCTTTAATTCCTGGAATGTCTAAAGGAATTTCATTAGGTTTGCTACTTCTACAAGAATTGTAGCATTCTGGCTGACAACTTTGGCCATCAATTTTATAAATCTTTGCATTAGTGTACTCTAACTGTCCATTGAGCCTTATACTCTGGATGACAGAGATTCTGTATACTCATATTTTTTTCCTGTGTGGATAATTAGGTCAAATTCTTTTGTGTGGAATGGGTTTCATTCAGGAAGTTGTGTAGCCATTTAAGACTTGATTCGATCAGTTCAATGTCATTCTCAAGAAAAGTATTTGGACAACCTTCCCCTCTAAAAGAAATACCTCTTCTCTTTGTACTCCAAGCCAGACATACTCCCTCAAATTGCCAAACACATTTTGGCAAGCATGCAACTGCTTGCTTTACAACTCATTTGATTTAATAATCAGATCATCAAAGATGTATATACTATTACATTTTTAAAATAATCATAATTTTAAGAGTTATACTGAAGAAATCACATTGGAGACATTTTGAAGAGTTAATTTTTCTCTACTATATCAAAAGATTTATTTTATGGCCAACAATTAGCAGTAGTATACTTTTATAGTCTTTGTTCCATTTACCCAATTGTGAGACTGTAAAAGATGTCTTGTCTACTATTGAGCATCATTTGGGAAAGGTTGCTTGATCTCACTTCATTAAATGATCTTGATACATGAATAGATTAATAATAAAGAAAGGGGAATAATGGTAATTACTATAATAATGGTAATAATGGGAAAATAGGTGTGAGTTGAAAGTTATTAATGTTGATCATCATTTTTTGCTAATAACATTTGTGATATTTTCTGAAGCTTTGGTATTGTACACTTACAGATATCCTGAAACTCATTCTGAGAGTTACTTCTCATTTTTATCATTAGAATAAAAATAAGAGCTATACAATAAAGTAACTTCAAATATCAGTTTCTTAATGTAGATAGTCTAGATGTCACATTTACAATTAAAATTTTTAATTAAGTGGTTGATTAAATTTGTGATACAAGATAAAATGCTAATGATTTTTTCATTTATATAATAATTTGAGATTTGCATATATTATCTACCTTTCCCCTTCACAATGACCTTGAAATGTGGATTCTTTTAAACATGTAGAAACTGAAGCTGGGGGAAGATTAAATCACTTGCCCAATTGTGGGTAGCTATATTACAGGAAAATGCTGGCATGTATACCTGATCTAGGTAAGAGCTTCACTATGATCTAGCTACTGACAATATTAAACACACAAGTGGTCATTTTAGAGCATTACCACTCTTAATTATTTGTACAAAAAGCAAACACATTTGAAGCATTTTCTTAATTAATGTTTGCTTCATTGAACTTAAATACTTATTCTGTATCATCTGATCCCAAAACCTGGTTTTGCCTCAGTGCATAATGCATCCTCTCCTTTACTGAAAATAACTTTTTGGGGGAAGTTCAATGAACAAAAAAGGATGCTATAGGATAGACACGAGAAAGAAGATAAGGGGAGGAAAGATGTTGTTACTAGTCAAGCTCCAACTTCATGAATCTAAAGTCTGGTAAGAATAGTCAAAAGGAAAAGTTGATGTCTTAGAGGTCAATGCTGTTTTTTACTCCAGAATTATATAAAATATTGTGATCTTAACAACTGTCAC
The DNA here is from genome assembly GCF_016433145.1 of Gracilinanus agilis. Classification (NCBI taxonomy): domain Eukaryota; kingdom Metazoa; phylum Chordata; class Mammalia; order Didelphimorphia; family Didelphidae; genus Gracilinanus; species Gracilinanus agilis. The sequence continues at coordinate 462,428,240 of NC_058132.1, read as the reverse complement.
AATATTCTCATGAAGCAAACTGCAGAAATAATTTCTTATCATCTGAACCAAGAGAACTCTATTACTTTAGCATTTCCTATATTTACCTACTTTACCTATTTTAAGATTTATTTTTTTTTTGTTTGCCTTCACCTTCTTTTGGTATGGTCATGTGATTATATGATAAACTCTTAAATCTTTTGATATCTTTTGTTCTATTGTGCTTTGCATAACTATTTAGATTAAATGAGTTGCAACGATAAGCTTTCTCCCACCTCAGCAATATCTATATCTAGGAATTGTTTAACCTTCATCCCTAGTAGTAAGACCAGTTGATGGAGAGCTCCAAATGGCATAATTCCCAAAAGCTCATTGTATAAGAAGGACAAATAACTCAATATCTTTAACTTTATCATCCAACAAATTAGAAACACAATAAGAAAACTATACCTACTTTGTTTCAAAAAGTCCTAATGTTTAGTTGTGCCCACATTTTCTTTCTACATTTTGAGAGGATTCTCTTGAACATTTATCACTAAAGTCAAGTATCGACACCAGTTTCTTTAAATGGTGTTTCATTCCTCTGAAAAGCATTTTATTCTCTACCATAATAAAGGGGGAATTTTCCATATAAAGACTAGTTGACTTAATTTGCATCTTTCCTACTCTATTTTAAACACTTTTTAGATAGAAATGAAAGAAAGTAAAATGCACACAAATAAAAATTTGGGGGACAAACAATAATATAGTTCAACATGTAACATTTATAGAGCTTTTATTAAATTACTTTGCAAAATATTGGTATTTTTAAGGACCTTCAACCGTATCCCCTAAAATAAGGCTTATATTTTTAATATCAATATTTTCTGGTATTCTCTATAGTTTCAAATCATGGAATGGCTATACCTAAGCACCATGTAATAATTAAGTTTTTATATGGCTTAAATATAAAGTATGTTACTTAAAATTCATAGGAAAATAAAAATAAGTATTCAAATTTATAATTAGGAAATAATTCTTAAGTAATAAAGGGATAGAAAGTATCATTAAATTTAAATTCTGTTACATAAAACTGACTTGCATGAATTCATTGGATCTAAGGTAAAAAGAAAGTGGCAATAAGGAAAATATGTCATCAATATTATAGAAAATACTTATAGTAAATAAATAAAATCTAAAATCCAGCGGGAATTGACTTAAATATATGACTATAATTAATTCTCTAATGTACATGATAAAAGGAAGTGGAAAAATAGTTTTAGAAAACATGCTAAAGATCAATTGACATATAAAATGTTTGATATCACCGATGATAAAAGAAATACAAATTAAGATAATTCTGAAATTTCTCCTCATATCTGTCAAATCATCAAGAATTAAAAAATTAAAATATTCAATGTTTGAGTGGTAATGAGATGATAGGAATAGTAAAACACTGCAAATGGAGTTATGAATTGGTCCAACTATTCTGGAAAAGAATTTGGAATTACGAAAGAAATGTCACCAAACCATTCTATTACTGGTCATATACCACAATGAAGATAGGCAGAGAGTTCTTATATATAGATACCTTTTATGGTTGCAAAAAATAAAAATGGAAACAAAGTGGATGCCCATGGATAAGGGGATAACAGAAAAAACTCCAGCACATAAATTTAATGGAATACATTTGTATTATCCTGCCATGGATCACTGCCTTATTAAGGTGGAAGGGATTATGTAGCTTAAAAAAAACCATGAGTTATTCTGTGTAGACAGACAGGTTAGAGAATACAAGAGAAGATACATTAGAGGAAGAAATGGCAAATTACTCCAGTATCTTTCCAAGAAAACCTCCTGTATAGCAAGCAATGAACATGACTTGGATAGACTTTGGGAGACAATAGAGGACAAAAAGTTTTGTCCTGTGACCAGGAGATCACAAAGAGTTGGATATGACTAAACAACTGAACAACAATAAATTTGTATTATAAGAAAACAATAAATATGATGAATGTAGAGCAACATGGGAAGATCTCTGTGAAATAATATGGAGAAGGCAGCAGGACTTAGCAAATAATATATAGAAATACTATAGTAAAGGAACTGAAAGTAAATAAAGGCAGCTAATTCACACAAATTGCTGTAAACAATGTTGGTTCCAGAAAATAGATAATGGAAAAAACACCATCATTCCTCTCAGCACAGAGGCAGTTGATTATGGCTGTGAAATGTTGCATATGCTGTCAAATGTATTTTCTTCGTTCCTCATTTTTCCCTTATCAGTTTTCTTTGCAATAAGGGAGTTTCCAGTGGGAGAAGAGGACAAAGAGTATATTTGTAAACAACTATAATACTAAAGAAAAGACAAAAATCAGAAAAATTACAAAAAAATTCATTAAGTGTATTGTTGTTATTCAGTTGTTTAGCCATGTCCAACTCTTCATGACTCCTTGAACCATAGCTATCCATGGGATTTTCTTGGCAAGGATACTAGATTGGTTTGCCGTTTCTTCTCCAAGGAATCCTTTTTTTTATTTTTTAAGCTAATAGATCACTCCAAAAATTCTACGAAGAGGGATATGGTCAAGTCAGGTCAATTAGTCAAGTCAACAAGCTATACTACTTCAGGCACTATGTAGGCTGCAGTATGTTAAGAACCAAGGTTTACGTAGAAAGAATAACCGAGAATATAAATAAATGTGACTTTAAAAGGAAGTGGGTCAGTCACAGAGCAAGAATCAATGGTAAATTGCAGATAATATTCCAATAGCACCCTGGCCTTTTTAGAAGATCTAGATAAAAGCCTAGATAAAAGATCTAGATAGACACATTTGTGAGTATTAATTGAAATACAAAGATAAGAATATCATAGGAGAAGAAGGCATGGATGGGTTACAGTGTGCACAGTTGGAAGAAACACCTGTAATAGCTCAGATCCACTGAAGCCTATCAAAATAAAGTAGAGAAAAATACAAAGTCAAATGTGGCAGTCTTTGCAAAACACATCTGCTTACTTTCCTTAAATTATATAAAAGTTTAAAAAACCATTAGCTAGGGTATTTTTATCTAGGGTAGACCTACACCCTCTCTGACATACTTACTTAGTAGAACTGTAACAGAGTAGGGCAAGGTGGTACAATGAAAAGAGTGGTAGTTTTGGAGGCAGAGAACATGTGTTATAATTCTGCCTCAGCCCTTTGCCATCTGTATAACCTTGGGCAAGTTATTTAATTTCTCTAGATTTCAGTTCCTCAGTAAAATTTTACTTAGTAAAAAGTTTATTCAGTTCCAGCAATAAAAATCTTTCGGAAATGTAGAAGAAATATTCGCCCTTAATTACGAAGACTTGTTGGTATATTTTTGGGGAGGTAGTGATGGTGGTAAAGTTGTTGATTGTGTCAAGTAGAGAATTCCTCAGGTAGAAATTCCTTCACCAATGCAGATCAGCAACTCATCTGAAACAGTATACTAACTAAAGAGTTTCCTACTTCATGAACATTACCTTATAATTCTCTTATAAAGAATAATCAGGTAAGGCTGAGTCACAGCACAAGTCTATGACAATTGAGTATCCATGCTAAGACCAGCAGTAATATGGTGAGTCTCAGGGATAGGACTACAACGTTGACTAAGGAGGGATATATTCAGCTCAGGAAAACAGGAGAAGGATAAAACACTACATACTGATTAGCATAGGAATTAGGTCCATGAGTAGCTCAAACACTTCCAGCCTGGGCTAGAGTGACCCAATCTTTAAAAAAAATCAGTTAAAATAGGAAGCTACCAGATGGCCTACTTCTTTCCCTTTCTCCTCTGGGAAGCCTTCCCAGTATCAAGGTTTGCCTGAGTTTTGTGCCATTTGCCTGGGCACAAAAATTGCTAGTGAAAGCTCTGTCACTCTGTTTCTGTTTTCTCAAATACTGAGGTGCTATAAACAGCAGCTGTCAGAAGAAGACCCCAAGAACTTTGGTTTCAACAATGACTGAAAAGGAAAAACAGAAAGTAAAGCTCTTATCTGAGTTCTCTGAAAATTTGACAATTGTTCATACATTGAAAATTCATGTTGAATATAAATTGCATTCAGCAAACTTATCTAAATAGCAGGTTGATAAATGTGTTTCATTCTTTCAAGACCCCATGACATCAATTGTGTGGGATTTGATTTACAGTTTAAATATCAATGTGAGCATTATAACTAACCAAGTCTTCTAAACTTGTATGATTCATAATGATTCTGTTTATCAGGTAATAACTTGATTGCTGCATTCTAAGCTTCTCTCATTTTTAATGAGGAAACATCTAATAGGGTTCTGCCTAATTAAGCAGAGGTTAGTGGACCTCTTTATGTATTGGAAATGTCAATGAGTCACTTTAGAATGAATTTTGAAGTTTGGCAAATTAACTAAAAATTCTGAAATTAAGCTCATTAGGAGGCATCTCTTAAAGTCTACAGGAAGTAATTTTGACAAATAAAAAGTACTTTACATAGTTGGAGATTATTATTCAATAGAACCCTATGGTGAAGTTTATTGCTAGGCAAACAATTTTTTCTGTTTTTAAGTCCAGAATTTTCTACATTGTTTCATTATTGTAATTATGAGACATCCCATTAGAATTTTTATATGAAGGAAAACACAAAATTAACTTGTTACTTTGCTATTTCAACAAGCTGAGAATGAGTGTTCTGAAACTTAGATTACAAATAAGTTGCCCTTTACAAAAGCAAACAGTGTTAACAGTTCTTTCTTAGTAAACACCAGAGTAAAAATGATACCTATGTATTTCCTTAGAGAGGAAGCATGAGACCACTTGGCCTGAGAGAAGGAAAAGTAATGACAAGTACCTTAGCCTGTGGGTTGGCTATATTTGGATACATAAGTGGACAATGTTAAGAAAATTAAAAGTGAAGGCAGGAAGAGGCTTCGTTCTTTATCCATTGGCTCATTTACAGAGGAGGATAGCTGTTTTTTCCAAAGTTTTCCTATGGCTGATAGCATCATTTCAGAACATGAAAGAACAGGCTTAAGTTTAAAAAAACAAACAAAAGGATAGAGCAAAACTTTTCTCTGATTTGGAGTAAAAAAACACTAATATAAACACCCATTCACACAACCTATCAATTTTTTGATAGGGGGTTGACCTTTAGGAGATATCATCTTAACATGAAAATTGTTCCATTCTATTACGCATTTTACTAGTGTCCTGCACATAGTAAGTGTCAAATGAGTAGTTGTTGACATTATATTCACTTTGAAATCTTGATTAATAGCATATAAAAGGAAATCAATCCTCATGACAGGTTGTTATTGATAATCATCTGCCATAGAACAGAGGGTTTCAGAGATAGAAGGAAAAACTTAGGGGTATCGAATTTGCTGAAATAGCTTTGGCTTGCTGGAATGCTCATGCTCTTCTCAGGACATAGGGAACAGTAAGGTCCATCTGGATTCTCCCCAGCCTTTCTACCAAAGAGTATAATTAGCCACAGTATTTAGAAAATTAAGCCAGAGAGAACAACTAATGTTTTATTGGGCAAGCTTAGTAGTTGTGGGCAATTTGTTATTTTTCTTACTTTTTAAAAGAACCAATAATATAACAGTTTGATGTTTTGACTTATACATAAACTGGATTTCAGTAAGACAAGTAAAGAAAAGGGAATTAATCAATTAACAAGCATGTTCTAAATGCATTTGTGCTAGGCATTCTACTAGGTTCTGGAATAGAATGACAAAAATGAAATAACCCTGGCCAAAAATAAGTTTACATTCTACTGGTAAGAGGGTAGGTATGAAGGCCATGTGAGATTTGAGGAATGAGTGAAAAGTACATTGGATATAGTAGTCAATACCTACCTAGCCTTTCTTTACAATGTGATCTTATATGTGGTCTTCTGTTATCATCTGATCACAGATTTAAGAGCTAGAAAGGGACCTTAAATCCAATTTTTCTAGGTTCTCATCTAGTCCATTTCTCTCATTTTACAGATGTGGAAACTGACACCTATAAACTGACTTTCCTGTGTTAACCCAGATAACACGGAGCAGAGCCAGTATTTAAACATAGGTCCTTTGATTTCTAAATCTAGAACTATTTCCACTGTACTCTGCTGCCTCTCTGTGGGAATTGTGCTGGGGTAATTATGATATTTTGATCCCATCAGGGCAGTTTATCCCCTTAATATGTTTGCTCAATTCTATGTACATGTGTTTAGAGAAAGTGGACAAGTGGTAACTAGGCTTTAGCACATTCTGATTTCCTTTTCCCATAACCCCTCTGCCAGGGTTGAGGGATCAAGGGATGGTCATTGTTGTTACACTCTGCCCTTTAACACTTTAGAATGGGGCTATTGATGGGGGTAACCAAAGCAGCTGATATAGGTAAACTGGAAGAATTAGTTCCCGCTGGTTCTAAACATGGGAATGATTCATAATTCATTATCAAGACTCTTGCTTTCTAGACTTTTATTTTTAACTGTAAAGATTAACAGGATTTATAAATGTCTGGATTTACTCCTCATTTCCATAAAATTATGTCTGTAATAAATAGATCCACTCACTGATCATCATCATGACAATCTATAGCAGCAGTGTCGGCACTCAGCACCAATATAAAGGTTATAGGAAACTTCCAGGCTCAGTCTTGATCACACTAGAAAGTCTCATCATTTGGATAACCATGGATAACAACTCTTTTAAAGTTGCTGTTTATGTATAAAGACATTTGTATATTTATAGGATAGATGAGGCATTTTTGAGCTGGAAGGCACTGTTGAGAAGGGAGAATTAAGTTTAATTTTATATGAAAGCTTTCTTTAATAGGAGATCAAAAGTCACAAATCTCCATATGACAGGAAAAGAGTAGTTATCCAGTGCAAACACACTTCCTGAAGGAAAACTATGGAACAGAACATCTTGAATCAAAAAACAAGGACAGATTATTATATTTAAATGTTCATAGACATTCCATTATATATAAATATGAGGCTATATTGTGTCTAAAGACCAGTAGGCAAATTCAGATCAACTCAATGATAATAACTAATCATCCACAATGTACAAAACAAATACTTCAGAATAAGAAATTTTGCTATATATTTTCTAATTCTATAATGTATTTTTCAGCCTCAATTATCTGGGATAGTGATAAAAGAGACCAGATATGCAAAATAAATAAGCTGGGTATCTCTCATAAAGCCATTTTAAGAGGCATGTTGTATAGAGAGAGAACAAACTTTAGAGTCAAGAAAACCCATGTTCAAGTCATCCCTCTGTCAAACACCTTTTGGGTGACTTCTGATTAGTAATTTAAAGCCTTGTTACAAGTAACTCCAATGTAATTCATGTGAATGGGAATTTTTTTAAATAATAAAAAATTACTTATTCAACTGAGCCCTCAGCACATTCTACTCATTAGTACTTAGTTTAGGCAATTGTAGAGGGGCAGAACAGGAACTTCCTATTCCTAACCACAAAGTAGTTTTAATCCTGAGATGCCAATTTGAACAAGCCTAGGTTCAGTGTTAGAAGAGAGTTCAGAGATCAGCTAGTCCAACCACACCACTTTACATATGAGAAACTGGGGTCCAGAGGGGCTAAGTGAGAATTTCAAACATTGATCCAATTCAAAGAGCTTTGATGATATGATTGTGTAAAAGGAACTATGCTAGGTAATGAGGAAGAGACAAAGACAAAAAAGGCACAAAGATGCACTTAATCATATATTATAAGAATAATTATATAATTATTATATAAGAATAATTTCTGGAAGGAACCCTATAGGCAGATGAAGAAATTATGTTTCCCAAAGTGGGCAGTGATTTGTCCCAGCTTATATACATAATTAGTGGAATCCTGGGGTTTTTGGAGTTTAGGATTCTCAGTTCAAAAGATTATACAACTAAAGAAATAACAACACAAGGGAAAATATGATAAGTGATTTAGTAGATGAAAGTAAAGTTAAAAGCAGCGTATGATCATCTGGTTTTATTCTTTTTTTCCCCTCTACATGCATCTTTATTTTTTTTTAGAAAACATTTTTCCATGGTTACATGATTCATGTTCTTACTCTCCCACCCCATCCCACCCGGTAGCCAATGTTCATTTCCACTGGTTTCTTCATGTGTCATCGATCAAGACCTATTTCTATATTATTGATAATTGCTTTGGTGTGGTCGTTTCCGGTCTACATCCCCAATCATGTCCACATCAACCCATGTGTTCAAGCAGTTGTTTTTCTTCTGTGTTTCCACTCCTGTAGTTCTTCCTTTGAATGTGGGTAGCGTTCTTTACCATAAATCCCTCAGAATTGTCCTGGGTCATTGCTTCTAGTACAGAAATCCATTACGTTTGATTTTACCACAGTGTATCAATCTCTGTGTACAATGTTCTCCTGGTTCTGCTCCTTTAACTCTGCATCAATTTCTGGAGGCCATTCCAGGTCACATGGAATTCCTCAAGTTTATTATTCCTTTGAGCATAATAGTATTCCATCACCAACAGATACCACAATTTGTTCAGCCATTCCCCAATTGAAGAGTATAGCCTCGTTTTCCAGTTTGTTTGCTACCACAAAGAGGGCGGCTATAAATATTTTTGTACATGTCTTTTTCCCTATGATCATCAGTAGTATGGCTGGATCAAAGGGCAGGCAGTCTTTTAGCGCTCTTTGGGCATAGTTCCAAATTGCCATCCAGAATGGTTGGATCAATTCACAACTCCACCAGCAGTGCATTAATGTCCCAATTTTGCCACATCATCCCCTCCAACATTCATTACTCTCTCCTGCTGTCATTTTAGCCAATCTTCTAAATTAATTGAGTTGATATCTCAGAGTTGTTTTGATTTGTGCCTCTGTCTCTGTCTCTCTATCTCTCTCTCTGTGTCTCTGTCTCTCTTCCCCCTCTGTGACTCACTTTTTTTCATAGTTGCCAAAATAGACTTCCTAATGCACAGATATTATTAAGTCATTACACTCTTCAAAAGTCTTCAATGACTTCCCTTTACTAAGTAAGGTAAAGTAGAAATGCTTTAGTCTGGTATTTAAAGACCATTACATTTTGGCTATTCCCTAGATTTTCAATTTACTTCATATTATTCAACTTCAAGCTATCTGTCACAGTCAAATAAGACTGCTAGCTCTTTCCCAATTTGGAGTAATGGTCTCCTGCTTTTATGTTTTTGCAAAAGACATCTATGTCTACAGTAGTCCCACTTCTCACTACACTCCCCTGCTCCATTTTCAGAATCTTCTAATTCTTTTAAGACTTAGATCAAGTACTTCTGCTTCCAGGGAGTTTTCTCTGACTTACCTAGTCAAAAATGATCTCTTTCTAACCAAGTCATCCTAGAGAATTTTATTTGAACAACCCTTTTGTTGTCATCAAAATCAGTTTTGATTTAAAACTTTCTGTGTCTGCCATACCTTTCTCCTTGTAATCTCTAAATTTCTCAAGGGCAAGCTCTGTAACATTTTTTTCACCTTTGTATCCTGAATACGCTGCACAACATATCAGAGTAAGAAATTAATAAATATTCATTTAATTGGATACACAAAACAAAATTTTGGCATTCTTCATTTTTTCCTTAAAAATGTTTTTAGAAGTAATAAGCCTGTTTTTCCCCCAAAGAGAAAAACTGAATTGCAATGCTGTAACTTGCTTTTACATGGTTTTCACAGACATTGGCATTTAATTTTAGGTGTTTACATCAGAATGATGCCACATATTTTTCCAAACAGCGAGACTCAGAAACATGGAAGGGATAAAGGCAACCTCAGCTAAAAATTGGCCAGGATTTATAAACAAACCTCCTTTGTTGTAATAACTTTGGATTCTTTAAACAGCTGGGGGAAAAAAGAAACATCATACAGTAATGCAGATGTTATTCCACTAAAATAAGTCTTTAGGTCTCTAATCTGTGGCTAAAATCCTGGCACAGTCCCCATTACCTAAAGTAAATTTTGGCTTTGGGGATGTCAAACATGTTAGAGTATGGATTTAATAGGTTGTTCAAAAACAAATTTTTTCAGAGTTCAAGAAAACAGTACTGTGGTTCAGCCGCAGTGGATTAGGTGATGTTTGATTTTTAGGGTGGTGATTTGTTAAGATCACGTGTCACATATATTGTCACAACTACAGATACAAAAAAGTATTCATATGAATGCACACAAGACAACAAATATGAATAAAGTTTGAGAACTTTTCTTACTGAGTTAATCCTACATGACTGAATTCAATGGAACTTTAAGTTTTCTTAATATCTTTTCCCTAGGGATATGTTTAATCCTGAAATTTTGGATCATAAAAGATATATAAATTTTTAAAAGATATATAAAAATAAGGTCTTTTTGAACTCCGTAATCATTAATTAATTTATTCATTACATTTTATTTGTTTTACTGAAATCTTCCAAAAGAATCAATGCATTAAGAATTATTTGATGGATTGTGCTATAAGAAATGATAAGCAAGATGATTTCAGAAAAAGCTGGCAAGATCTATGGGAACTGATGCAGAGGGAAATAAGCAGAACTGGGAGAACAATGTAAACAATAATGGCAATACTGGACCATGATTATCCGTGAAAATTTGGCTACTGTCAGTAATGCAATGAGCTGATACAATTCTGAAAGACTTCGAGGGGAATGTTATCCACCTCTAGAGAAAGAATTGTTGGAGTCGTCTTTCACATCACTGTATCTTAGGTTTTATTTTTGGGTTTTGGTTAGGTATGAGTTTGCTCTTACAACAATGTCTAAAATAGAAGTATGTTTTGCTTGACAATAAAAAAAGAATTCTTTAATGGAATATTTAAAAAGGCATAAGAGTAACTTTTTATGCCTGGATCTTCTCAAGGTGTTTGACTAAAATCATTCATATTATCTTTTTATATAAAAGAGAAAGATCTAGGCTCCACAAACATAATTTGGCACATGTGAAAATGGTCAAATGCCTGAATGACCTAAAGAATAATAATTAAGATATACCGAGGCTGGTTTCTGCACTGTTCTTTCTTTGGCTCAGTTCTATTCAGGATTTTATCAATGACTTCTATGAAGACTAAAATTTGTGGATGATAGAAAGCTAGAAGAGATAGCTAATACAGTAGACAACAGAAATGGGGTCCAAAACTGTCTAATAAGATGAATGACGAATTGAATATAAGAAGATAATAATTGTTAGGAAAAACTGTAAAATGTCATACTTTAAAATAGAATCAGCTTCATGAGTATAAGATGGGGTAAACATGGATAGAGATTAGATCTGTGATTTCACTGGTATAAGGAACTCCCAGGTATGGACATTCTCTGAAGTTAACAAGTCAACACATTATTAAGCATCTACTAAATGCCAGGCACTGTGCTAAGTGCTGGGGATCTAGAGAAAGGCAAAAATATAATTCCTGCTACCAAGAAGCTAAAAATCAAATGGGGGCAATGTCATGCAAACAACTATTTGCAAATAACATATACATAGGATGAATGGAAATTATTTCAGAGGAAAGGCACTGCCATTAAAAGAGATTAGGATGGGCTTCTTGCAGAAAGTAGAATTTTCTCTGAGACTAGAAGTAAGTTAGGGAAGCAAGAAGATGGAGATAAAGAGGGAGAGAATTCCAGATATGGTGGATAGCCAATGAAAATGCAGAGTCAAGAGATGTAGTGTCTTTTGCAAGGAAAATCAAGGAGGCCAGCATCACTAGATCACAATGAATATAGAGGAGGATAAGGTATAAGTTGAAAGGTAGGAAAAGAACAGGTTGTGAAGAACTTTAAATGCCAACTAAGAGCTTTTATATTTGATCTTGGAGAAGCCACTGAATTGGGGATATTAAGAAGAATAACACAGTCAGACCTATGCTTCAGAAAAATGAGTGGGACAGCTAAGTGGGAGATGGGCTGGAATGAGAGAGTTAGAGCAGGGGGACCAATCAGAAAGCTATCTATTATAGTAATCCAGATGTGAGATTATAAAAGCCAGTACCAGAGTGGCGGCAGTGTTAGAAAACTTCCTAAGGAAGTAGGAACAGATGAATTCTCTGGTACTCAGGGCATCTGTTTCAAAAAAGCAGTTGAATGGGCTTTGAAAGACTTGTTTCTGGCTAAGTATCAGTTAGGCTAAAAATATTGGAGGTCCTTTTCCGGTTCAAACCCATGAGAACTTATTTGGTGTTCAAACTGCTATCTTGACAATATACATTCTTAACTTTTTTCTAAACCTTTAGCTTAGCATCAATACTATGCATTAGTTCCAGGGCAGAAGAGTAGTAATGGCTAGGGCAATGGGGGTTAATTGACTCGGCCAGGGCCACACAGCTGGTAAGTGTCTGAGGCCAGATTTGAACTCAGTAAGATGAGTCTTTCTGACTCCAGGCTGTGCACTCTATCCAAATGATTCGCTTAACTGCTCCTAACCAGAGCACTAACTATAATAATAGATGACCAAAGTATTCACTAGTGGACTAAAAATGTTCATATAAATTCTATAACAGCTATAGGAACTGAAAGAATATGTCTCATCAAATTCTCTACTTCAATATTTCAATCAAATTGTGATCTCACGCAAGTGCTTGTTACTGTGTTGGTGTTGTTGCTGTTGTTGAATCATTTCTTTGTGAATATAGACTCTTTGTGAGTGTAGATTACAATTTATCCATACATTCTCATGCTGTGATTCTCATGCCTATGTCCTCGCAGAAATCCTTCACTAGGGGGTCTACTCGAGGTACTAAGGACCTTTCCCTAGATCTTCTGAATTTGGATGGATACTAATGGAGCATGTGGGTTGTCCATGACTTTTCCCTTGATATTACCATATAAATAGTCCACCTTCTTTCCTGTTCATACATATGTCTAAAAACAGTATTTATACCATTTGATTTTGTGCAATTTTTCACAAGTAAATGTAATGTAGTTTATTCATGCCCACCATACATCTCTCCAAAGCCTTTTTGTTGACTTCAATTTCCAATATTATTGCAATCTATGTCTCAGAATTAAGCAGCAACATGAAAAATTTGATGTAGAAAAATGGGTCAGTGCTTCAGGAAGAACTTTGGGGTCATTAAAGGCAAAGTTCAATTTCTCAAAAGCTATCTGAATCCAGTCCTCTCCTCTTCCTATTTAATTCTGTACCCTGTTCACCATCCAACCAAAGTGTCTGTTCAAGATATAGTTTCCTGGTGAATCAACTCCTTAAGATCCTGCTATAATGTCTTATCTTGGTGTTCTTATCTTGAATGAACTGAATGGAGGAACTGTGTTTCCAGTAGTAAGAATTCATCTACAGTTACAGTGATGTTTAGAAGTGACAGGCTGTGGGAACAGCTCAGTGGATTGAGAGCCAAACTTAGAGAAGGGAAGTCCTGGGTTCAAATCTGACCACAGACACTTCCAAGCTGTGTGACCCTGGGCAATTCACTTAACCCCCATTGTGCAGTCCTTACCACTCATCTGGCTTAGAAACAAACCTAGTATTGATTCTACAGTGGAAAGTAAGAGTTTAAAAATATTGAGTTAAAACTATTATATTACAGGTTGTGATAGAGAAAAAGATAGTAGCAATTGTTCATGGAAAAAAAGGTTTCTTTGTTACATTTATTATACATAAATCAAACATTACTTAATAAATTGAGATGAAGGCTCTGAACTAATATTAATTAATCTAGACATATGCAATAACACCTCCTATATTTTCTGAGAAATCAGGATCATGAAAATTAAAACAGTAACAAATCAAGTAGCAGGCAGAGAACCTACAAATAAAGTTTGGTAATGCATAAAACACTGCTGCTACACGTAGGGCCTTATAGCTGGAGTTCCCTCTTTAACTCATAGCAGTTTTTACACAGATAGAGAAATCATTAGATGGATAAAGAGATAAATAGATAAATAAATGGATATATAGAGAGATAGAGAGATAAATTGAGAGAGAGACAAATAGATGGATAGATATAGAGATAGATGAGATAGAAAGATAGTTGGATAGAGAAACAGAGATAAATAGAGAGATAGAAAACTATATCAAGATAGAGAAATAGATAGATATTTAGATAAAATGCCTGACAGTACTGTAGTAACACTGCTAATTAATGTTAACTCATCTGTTTTATTTCATGTATATCAATCACATTACTATTTTTTTATTGTTTATAACTGAATGGATTTTCATATTCTTGTTAGGGTACTTTTCAAAACTATTATGATCCATTTTATATTTCTATTTGCAATTAATGATTTTTCCATGCAAAAACATTTTATTAAATATTTAATATTTATATATAAAATAAAAAGAGAATAAATTCTCTTTGGCCTCTGCATTAGTCAAATGAGTGGATATTTTTAACACAATTTTAGTATTTATTTTTTAGAAAAGTTAACATGGTTACATAATTCATGCTCTTATTTTCCCCTTCATCCCCCAAGCTTCCCCCCCCCCACCATGGCTGATGTGTATTTCCACTGGTTTTAACATGTTTCATTGTTCAAGACCTATTTCCAAATTGTTGATAGTTGCATTGGTGTGGTAGTTTCGAGTCTACATCCCCAATCATGTCTGCCTCAACCCATGTGTTCAGCAATTAATGATTTTAAACGAGTTCATCCTATTGAACCTGGATTTCAGAATATCCCTACGTCTCTTAACTTTTTCCACCAAAGCCTTCTCATTCTCAATGTTCTTGCATACTGGAAACCAAGGTATTTATAAGCATTAACTTTGGTTCAACCTGACTTTCAGATTCAAGCTCAAAGCCTTTGTTCTTTATCTTTCCTCTGTGTATGTTAAAGCTTTTAAAAATACTTATTTAGTCCAGATGACACTTTGAGATCACAAAAGAAAAATTTCTATTGGATTGAAGAACTTCTAAATTTATTTATTTATTAAATATGTGAACTAAGTGATTAATAAGATGTTTTGGTTGTTATAATGCTGGAAAAGCTTGATATATTCCTGAAAACAAAATGAGCCTGCTTTCTGAGGACTAGGTCAGCTAGGTATGGAAAAGCCAATAGGCTGACCCTTGGTGAGGCATTCTTTTGGGTAGGGCACCTTATAAATTTGTTTTTAATAAGGCAAAGAAAATAAATAGGCAATACCAATTTAATTTCCAGTCATTCATTGGCTATTAATTTTACATCATGAGGAAGAATTCACAGTTCAAAAGCATCATCAATACATTTGTTATTAAAAAGATGAAAAATATATGTACATGTACACAAACACCCCACACACAAACACACACGTGTACATATATGTTTATGTACACATACACACACACATATATATTTGGACCTTTGAAAAAGCCATTCATTTCACCTTATTGCCTACAAATGAATAGAAATTTCCTGAGCATCAAATATGTACAAGTGAAAGCACAAATAATAGGAAGAAAATATATACATACTAAATTAATGAATTATATGCTCTCAGGGGAATACAAAGAACTGGTCCCAGTGCTTAGACAAAGCAAAGCATATAAAGACATAACTGATGATCCCACATAGTACAGAGCAAGATCTGAGTGAATGATATGAATAATAAATGTGGTGAATGCTCAGAACAGATTACTTTGGGTTGATGTAGATAGTCATCATTGAGGAAAGAGAACTTGAACTGATATGACCAGAAGGTAGAGAGAGTTTGGCATTCCAGATGCTGATGAATGGTGAGGTGGGGTGGGATGTGAGTTGAGAGTGGGCTACAGAGAAGTGTCGATGGGAAGGTTATGAACAAAGAATTCACCACAAGTACAAACCCTCTTCTAGACCCTGTATATAATGCTGAGTATGAGACTGAAAAAATTTGACAACTGTAATTATTTGATATTTTAGTATAGGCTGAAATTTGCAGTTATACAAAAATGTCTCTCATCTGACAAAAAGAAGAAAAAATCCTCACCTCCTCAAATCTTTCTTTTTTCTTTAGCCTATTATTAACCTTTTCCAGGTTAAATTACTTTCTATTTTAAGTTGTATAGCTTTAGAGGCAATGCAAAATCTAGAAAGTTGAGCTCAAGACTGCGATATTTTGCTAAAGGATATATGTTTATACACATATGTATATATGTCACTAACTCTGCCTTAGTTCCTCATCTGTAAAAATGAGCTAGAAAAGGAAATGGCAAATCCCTCTAGTGACTTTGCCAAGAAAATCCCAAAATGGAGACATGGAGAGTTCAACATGACTGAAATGACTGAACAGCAACAACATATTTATATATGCTGAAGGATTTCATATATATATATATAAATATACATATATAGACACATAAACATATATATTATATATTTTATTTAGGATATTTTTATATGCTAAAGGATTTCATATAAGTATATGCACACACATACAAAACCCATACAAACGTATGAGTTTTGCCTAATCTCTACCACTATCACTAATTTCCTATTTAACAGAAAACACTGGAGAAGATTCTGAAACCAGCCACCAAACAATCTTGACACTGTTTTAGAGCTATGCATCTCCCAGGAACAATCAGTATGTATTTTGATAGTGAGTCAATGTCTCTGTTTTTGCTGTGGAAATGGAAGTGCTTGCATTGATAAAAAAAAAAAAGAAAAGAAAAAAAAGAAAGAAAGAAATACCACATAAAAGTAATCACCACTAAATCCAGAGCAACCAATTTCAGGAATCTTGGTTCCTTCTCATGTCAAACATCAGAGACATTTCTCTTTCTTAGGAGCTGCTATTAAAATTAAACTTAACAGCCCTTAAGTAAACAGTTTCATTTTTCCATGAACCTAAGTGATGATGGAGAAATATGATTTCTTACAGCTGTCAGTGTCTCAAAGTTAACAAAATATTTCTTAAACTCAGCTGCAGCATCTCTTGTAGGGGTTGCAGTTTTTTTCCAAACAGAAGTGTTCTCTACCTCTATACATAATTAAGCCATTATCATACTTTGGTTAGACTTTTTTAAAAAACCCACCATGCTATTATTATAACCCACATTATATTATCAGTGAGTTTGGATTCAGGATAGATCTGAATATGAACATACCTTCAAACATTTATTAGCTGTATGACCCTTTAAAAGGGCTCAGAATTTCCAGCTCTTTGTTTCCCACCAGCTATTCAGCTTGGTGAGGGCTGCTGTAGGAATATCATATCACTGCTGCCTTAGTTTCCTCAGCTGTAAAATGGGATAATAATAGCTGTTACCTCCCAAGGTTGTTGTAAGGATTGAATGAAATAATATTTATATAGCACTTAGCACAGTGCCTGACATATAGTAGGTAGGTATAAAATCTTACTCTTTTTTTACATAAAATTACACATATTTAGATAAAAATGTTAGCAAGGATAAAGGGCTATTAGATTATTTTACAATGGACTAGGATTCTGCAAAAGATGTTTGTATTTCATGTCACTCAACATGAAAGAAAACGGACGCTCTAAGAGAAATAAAGAATAATAAGAAAAATGGGATTTGATACAGATTCATGCTACCTATGTATCTCCCAGTTTTTCACTTGATTGTGAGACAGCAACCTTTCAGTTGTGGGGTGCCAAGTCTCCAAGTAGTAAAGTAAGCAAGAGGTTCCTTGAGATCATTAACCTTTGATAATAAAAAAAATTGACACACATTGAACCTATAGAGTACATGAACAAATTCTGCTACTAAACAAAAATATACAACTATCCCCTTCTACCCTCTATCCTCACCACATTACATATCTCATTGCTCATTCATATCTTGGGGGGAATTGCCTTAATAAGTCAATCAGTTAACATTACTTTCCCCCTCTCAACAAATTCTATGGAATCAACCCCATCTTGGGGTAACAGAATTGAGGATGCTGAGGTTGGGACTCATAATCTCAATAGTATGGGTGCTCTCCCTCCTCTGGAACAGAAAAAAGTCCACCTGAGCCTTTTCAACTGGGAAAATACATCTCTTCCTAGTACATCCCCAAAAGGAAATCTGCCCGACCCAATGGAGATTATGCCTAGTCTTTTAATATTTCATTGCTAGGAGTCTAGCAGTAGTGTTCTCTGCTTGTTCTTCATGGCTATTACTGAACCTGTTCACTCCTCTTTTTTGGTTGCACATGTTCTTCACATCTTTTATGACATTTTCTAAGAGAAAACCATCATGTTGCTAATGTGCTGCATATAATTTATACCCATTTAAGCATCTTAACATTGGATTTTTTTGGTCATCAACACTTTAAAATAAATGAGGGAAGTAGTATGGCTTCTATCATTAAAAGAGGGCTTGAAATCTTGAAGACCTGGACCCAACTCCTGTCTTTGGCATGAATAGGGAGTCTTAAAAAACAAACAAACAAACAAACAAAAACCACAAAAATTCCTAGTAATTCCTAGGCAAGCAGCTAGGTGGCCCAGTGGATAGAGCAATACACCTGGAGTTAGGAAGACTCCTCTTTCTGAGTTCAAATCTGATCTCAGACACTAGCTGTGTGACCCTGGGTAAAACACAGAATTCTATTTGCCTCAGTTTCCTCATCTGTCAAATGAATTACAGAAGGAAATGGCAAACCACTCCAGTATCTTTGCCAAGAAAACCCCAAATAGCATCACAAAGAATCAGAAACAACTGAACAACAGTAGTATATATGTATACTTATTTTTTACCTAGTTACATATATACATATATGTATATACATGTAGATGGATAGATAGGTAGATACACACATCTCTCCTAATAGAAGGAAAGCCCTTGGGAGCTGAGATTGTTTCATTTCTTCTAAAATATCTAGCATTTAGCATAGAATCCAAAACATATGATGATTAATAAATACTTATTGTTTGATTGCTGCTATGGGTGTGGCAAATGCCTGCTTAGCCTACCAGGTTTTATTATCATTAATACAAAACTGGTAGTAAACTTGGAGACTGATCTAAACCTTTTATTTTACAAATGAGCAAACCAAGACCCAGAAAGTCAATTTGACTTGCCCAAGATTACATCACTAGAGCTGTGATTTCAACCCAAATTATCTCAAATTCTCTCTCTCTCTCTCTCTCTCTCTCTCTCTCTCTCTCTCTCTCTCTCTCCCACCTTTATCTGACTGGTCCCCTCACAACTTTCTTTTTGCTGCCAAAAGTATCTGTTGCTTACAGTCCCCAAGCATCTTTTATTGACATCATGGTTTCTAGGGTCCACTGCTAGCTATTGACTCCTTGACTCCTATGCCCAGTTTTCTTGTTTCTTGCCTCTTTTCTGTCCTATTGGCTCTTTGTTTTCTTTGATTTCACCTGAGAAATGTCTAGCCTTTTTGAAACACTGTCTGCCAATCACAATGCTCTTTTAATTCTAGTTTACATATCTACCAATCATAGTGTATCACAAATAGAGTCATCTGTTTGACAACTCTTCTTGGCTGGATGCTAAAGGATTGTCTCTACACCAGTGGTTTCCAAACTTTTTTGGCCTACCGTCCCCTTTCCAGAAAAAATGTTACTTAGCGCCCCTGGAAATTAATTTTTTAAATTTTAATAGCAATTAATAGGAAAGATAAGTGCACCTGTGGTCATCACTGCCCCCCCTGGATCGCTGCAGCACCCACCATCGGGAGGTGGTGCCCACTTTGGGAATCCCTGCTCTACACTACCAAAGTCTTGGGGGAGGGGAGGAAAAATAAACTTTTGAGCCCCAATTTGTTCCAGTCACACGTATGAATTCCGGATGCCTAGTATTCAAATAACTTATTGTTCAATTGTTTCAGTCATGTGTGATTCTTGGTGCCATTTTCTTGGCAAAAATACTGGAATGATTTGCCATTTCCTTCTCTAGCTTATTTTACAGATGAGGAACTGAGGCAAACTGAGGTTACAGAATTTTTCCAGGGCCATAGCTAGTAAGCATCTATGGCTACATTTGAACTCAGGAAGATGAGATATCTATCTGCAGGCCTGGCACCCTATCTACTTTGCCACTTGACTGCCCCATAACTTTAGAGTAATTATATTGTTTATCACTGATCCGTTTTGGATTTCTGGAAGAATAGCAACATTTTCCAATCAAAATCTACCAGTTCTTACATGTTGTCAACAACCAAAATGGCTAATTCTGAATTTCATCTAAAACCCAGATTTCACTTTGAGTGGCCCTGCATATTACAGTGACTCATTTGGAGAGGCAAATGCTCAAAATGAAGTTTTCCATAAATGTCAGTTCAGGTACTTTTATAATTCCATTAAACCTATTACACCTACACACAAATGAATCTAAGAACTTAATTGTGAATTTCATTAAAGCTGAAAAACATGGAGTACTGAGATCTGGGTAGGCTTTGAAATCATTACAATGACCCCAGGGGCCACACTGAATAGATGATTCATTTCTTCTATGCAGATGCTAAAACTTCTGTGAAATAATAATACACATTTCACTCATTCAGTTGCTTTGAGAAGCAGCTCTGGTTTTCACAAAACTAGAAAAATCAGTTAATATCAAAAGTATCAGATTGTCCATGGCCAACCAGGTAAATAAGCAGCAGTGAGGAATGGAGTCTTTCTACCACTCTAAAGTCATTGTACTGTCTTCTGTAAGAAAACAAAAATAATAGCACAAAATTTACATAGCATTTTAATAATTTACAAAGTGATAAAATATCACAACTTACTTGAGTTTCACAATTACCTTCCCAGGTAAATAATAAAGGGAGGGTTATCCAGATTTAAGAGTGGCTAGGTGGTAAAGTGGATAGAGCAGATAAACTGAAGTCAGGAAGACCTGAGTTCAAATCTGACCACAGGCACTGATTGGGTGATCTTGGACAAGGTCTTGCTTAACTCTATTTTGTCTCAGTTTTCTCATTTGTAAAATAAACTGGAGAAGGAAATAGCAAACCACTCCAGTATCATTGCCAAGAAAACCCTAAATCGTGTCATGAAGAGTTATACATGGCTGAAAAAAAAAGAGCAACAAGAATCCTTATTTTAAAGATGAGGAAACCAAACCTCAGAGATATCATACGTCATATGTATGCTGGGCTAAGTAAACAGTCCTGGTGGAAGAAAAGCCAGAGATTGGACACAACATGAGCTATAAAATATAGTCAAGTACATGATCCCTAGATATTAGACTACATTCTAATAAGCAATATGGCATGTTGACAACTATATATGCAGAAAAATGTGACAAATGCATTAGAGAGGTGCTTACGAAGAGCAATGTGAGATCCAAAGGGGAAAGCTTAAGTATCCAGTACCCTTCCCCATCCTCAAATCACTTTAACCACTTTAACCAAAGTCCTGCAAGTAAGGATTCAGTTGGTTAGGTTGGTTTGTGAAGGGTGCAGGAAATGGACATGGAGATGAAAGAACTAAGGACTAGAGATGAAGGATTTAATAAATAAGAGCTATAGGTCCTGGATCTTCCCAATACGTACCCATCTCTCAATGCATCCTCTAGAGCTGCATTCAGTCCCCAGCATGGGAGTAATAGTTCTCATATAAGAAGCAGAAAGGATCCTCTGGCAAAATCTCGCTCATTGAAATTTGACAATGGAGACACAAGGAAGGTGGGCTGGTTCTCCCTACTTATTGTGAGTCTGAAGTTTAATACTGTTGATGACACTTTTAGCAATGAAAAAATCTCAAGGGAGAACGTGTATGTGTGTTTGTGTTTGTGTGTGTGTGTGTGTGTGTGTGTGTGTTTGTATGTAAGTTAAAGGGTTTACCTCTAACTCCTCATCCCTGATATTCAGAAATTTTGTATTTGAGAGGGACTAGAACAAATTCCTTTCAAAATGAGAGTCACTGAAAAAAATCACTGCTTAGCACATCCATAAACTCATTCGTTTCGGTACCACCTCCACTCATAGAGATAACAAACCCTTCAAGCCATAGTTAACAGTTTTTAAAAAATGAATTACTGTAACCTCTCTTTGATTCACTTTAACCTAAAAACTTCTAAACTCCACCTGACATCTTTTTCTGTCATTGGCAGCACTGTTCTCCAATCTAAACTCAAAACATCAATGATATTATAAGCTCCTCAGTTATTCCTTACCTCCAAGTCCTGTTAATTCTTCAGTTCAATAATTTATTGAGCACCTACTATATCTGGGGACTGTACAAAAACACTAAGGATGCCAAGAAAACAAATCAGCCTCTCCTTCAAACAACTCTTATTTTATCAGGGGAACAAGAGGTATCTTATGGCCAGTTATTATGAAGCTCAAATAAGATTTGATATGTTAAATACTTCATAAATAGTTAAGTGCTATATGAAATGTCTGCCATTATTGTTGTTGTTAGTGCAATGACTTTGGAGTGAGAAAAACTGGGTTCCAATCCTAACTGCTATTTTTTTAACCTGTGTAGTCTTGGGCAAGCTGATAGGACATAGGGATCATTAGTAATCTGGATGGCTGCTGACACACTAGTTAATATCTTTCATTAATTCCAATGTCCTTCCCTAAAATTAAATCTAATTTTAAATACCAGGATGGTATTTCAACTGAGATCTCATTTCCCATCAACTTCTCTGTTTGGCTATCAAGTATCACACTTACCTTAGGATAAGCCCATCACTAAAAATTGTCATGGAAACTGATCCAGCTTTGGGTACTCAACATCTCCTCAGTCCCCTCAGTTGCTTTTCTTCTCTGATTGGAGGGCTGGAGGGAGGAAGAAGACTCCTCCCAAAGCCTCCCTTTAAAAGGGCTCAGAATTTCCATCTCTTTGTTTCCCACCAGCTATTCAGCTTGGTGAGGGCTGCTGTAGGAATATCATATCCTACCCACTGGCTCCACTCCCCCTCTATTTTCAGCATCCTTCTGTGTATTTTCCACCCCCACACCCTCCTCCATTAGGTTGTAAGATCCTTGAGGGCAAAGTTAACTTTCTTTTTCTTACTTCTGCCTCAAGGGCTTAGCCTGCTGCCTTGTACATAGTGGGTACTCAATAAATGTTTATCAACTATCTACTATTACCACCCTATTCTGAACCCTTATCTAACCTTTGGATTATAACCATAACTCCTCTTCTTGCCCATAGTATTACATTAATCCAATTCTTTCTGCAGAATTATTTTTCCTCTTGTTATTCAGTTGTTTCAGTCATGTTGGACTCTTTGTGACCCCATTTAGGGTTTTCTTGGCAAAGATACTGTAGTGTTTTGCCTTTTCCTTTTCCTTCTCCAGCTAATTTTACAGATGAAGGAACTGACTTGCCCAGGATGACACCTAATTATTATCTGAATTGAATTCACAAGGATGAGTCTTCCTGACTCCAGGCTGAGTGCTCTATCCACTATACCACCTAACTTTCCCATTACTCCTCCTATAGTACTGTTTTAGGAGTATTATTCCCCTGCTCAAAAATCTCCAATGGAATTTTGTCTTCCTACACAATAAAATCTAAACTCTTTACCTAAGAATTCAAAGTCTTCCCTAATCTTGTTTCAGCCTATATTCCTAAGGTTATCTTTCACAATTTCACTACACATAAGACCTTGGAATTCAAAGCAGAGAAAGACCTTTGAGATCATCTAGTACAAACTGAGGCCCTGAAATAAATCTCAGAGGTAATAAGAAGTATTGGCAGAATTTAACCAGTTATTGTTGTTGAGTCATATTAGTCATATCCAACTTTTTGTGATCCCATTTGGGGTTTAATTGGCAAAGATATGAGAGTGGTTGCCATTTCCTTTTAAAATTCATTTTACATATGAGGAAACTGAGGCAAACAGGTTAAACTTGCCCAGGGTCACATAGCCATTATGAGGCTAGATTTGAGCTCAGGAAGAGAAGTCTTCCTGGCTCTAGGCCCTGTACTCTATCCACTGTGCCACTTTTGAGTTAATAATTTACTCTTACTGAAATTTTTAAAAAGCTCTTCTGGAAAAAAATTTTTTTTATCTTCTGCTGCTTATTACTTAGTAAAAGATGATGAAGGACAGTGACAGCAATGGCTTACCAGTTGGGTTCTGCTAGGCCCATGTAATTGGATACCAGATAAATGTTCCCTGGGACTCTAACTACTGTTAATTATGAAGTCAAATATAAAATTCTTTGTTTTAAGACATTTCAATATTGGAAGGATTTGTGATTTCATCTGTGAATATAATTCATCCATCAATAAAGACTGCATCTCTCTAACATTTGGTAGATTTGCCTTGAGAGTTACTATGTGAAAAAATTTCATTCCCTTTCAGTCCCTCTGAAACTCAGCAAGACTGATCTCTGACAAAGACTGTCAAAGCTGGTTGCCCTTGCCAGAGCTTGTACTCTACTGCTGTAGCTTTCAAGAATACTATAATGAGGTATATATATATAATGGTAGAAGGGCTGGTGAAGGTATACATTTTTTTAAAAATCATCTATGTTCCAAATTCAATTAAAATTATGAAAAGTTAATTGTATTAATTACATATAATTAATTTTAACTACATATAATTAATATATAATATATGATTAATCATGTATTATATGTCATATATACATTTTAATTGGTTATAGGACTAACATAAGACATATAATTAATTATATACATTTGGGGTTATATTAATTACATATATGTCATATTAATTATATATAAATCATATTAATAAAGCAATTCTAACTACAGTGCAATATAATGATTAGAAAAAAATTGGCTTTGGAATCAGGGGAAGTGGGCTCAATTCCCATCTCTCATACTGCCTATGTCATTTTAGGAAAGTTATATTTCCATTGTAGGCTTCAGTTTCCTCATCTGTGAAATAAAACTGGACTAGATGACCTCTGGCTTCTAGATATAAGAGTTGAACGTGATAAGCTTATGATGTGTTCAACTTCCTCTCATCCAGCTATCTGGTTAATCCTTACTAAAAGGATTTCATAGATTTTGTTGTTGTTGTTTTTGTTTGGCAGAATGTTGTTAGTTGGCTTCACTAACCCACCTTTCCCTTTAGAGTCAAGCTACCATCACTGTAATGATTTCAGAATTAACTCAACCTCCTTCTACTCATTCCAGGGATGGTCTCTTTCTGACTGCCTTTCTCTTAAAAGAATCTGTCATCCTGCCCTATGCTTCTCTCCAAACAGAGACAGTCTAAGTGTACAGTTGTTTCTTTCTCTTTTACTCTTTAGCAAATATTATCAAACTAGAAAAACTTAGCCACACAGAAATAAAACACATTAGTGTAAATAAAACAGTTTTACCACACTGTTCAAGAAATAGAGAAATTGGGTGGCCAGTAAAGCTGATTAGTCCCATACATACTTGCATTTCTTGGCCTCTGCTATGAAGGGCTTGTATATCATCAGTAGACTGTGGTAGAGAGATTGTGTAATTGCATTTGTGCTCCTTGAGATCTAGACCTGACCTAATTTGTAATTTGAAAAGCAGAATTCGTCACAATTAGTGACAGATAGGTCACAGTGAACAACAGCAATCTGAAGGGCCTGCTGATATAGTGGTTAATCTCTTTCATCATCAGTGATATCTTCCTCTAATATTAAAGATTATTTTCAAAAATTTTGATTAGTATCTGAGTTCTAAATTTTGACTGCTGCAACTTACAGTAAAATTCATTGAGAAACTATAAGTAATACTCAAATAGAGGTCTATAGAAAATCATATCAATTTGGAGATGAAAGAGACCTTAGAGATGATCTAGTTTAAGACCCCATTCTATAGATAAGGAAACAGAAGCTCAAGAACCAAGTGGAAATGAGGAATTAAAGCAATTACCTGGATAATTTTAGACAAAGCAAATATATCTTTCAATTAGTCAGATAATTTTAGGACCAGGTGTCTTGCTATTACCTGAATAATTATACTGATTCTTTATATTACTTTAAACACACAGTTATATTCTTCATGTGGGATGAGTCATTTAGGGCAATTAATAAAAATAATTTTCAGAGGTTAATCTCCTTGACATTTTCATCTTCCAAATTAGAGAGTGATAGTTCAAACAAAGCTTTTGGCTAAGTATCTTACTACTGTTCTGAATTTTCCAGCTTCCTTTGCACCTGTGAACTGTTATTTTGGGGCTGTCTAGACAATTATTCTTGCTTTAAATGTCTTTTCCTTTTTTATAACATGGTCACAGATCATGGTGAGTAAAAATGGAATTGGAAGTCTTACATGAATACTGTTTAAACAGAACTAGGAATAAGAAAACTTTACTATGACTCAGAAAGTAGCAAGATTATTACTGTATCGCCAGTTCTGATGAAGATGACTGTCAGAGAAGAGTCCAAAACAGAGACTTCTCACCATACCTAACCAAGCTGACTAAAATAGAATTATCAAATGGCAAAATCACAGAGCTGGATGGGACCATAAGTTATCTAATACAATGTTCATGAAATACCAACTGAATATCAAGTATTGTATTCATTGCATTATATTCATTGCAAATGAAAAAAATCTTTTCTATGATATCAGTAAAAGGTATCTAGTCTTTGGTGGCACACTTTTACTTTAGGGAACTCACTATTGGGGAAATATTCTGTTCCTTTTGGGAGATCTTTACCCTGAGCCAAGATTTGTTTTCCTAACATGGTAAAATAAAAACAGCACTGACATGGGAATCGAAGGACATGCATTCAAATCTGGCATCTACTGACTATTATGCGACCTTTAACAAGTCACTTAACCCTCTCTCAGCTTCCTTTTGGACCACCTGATAATGAGGCCCTTTCCAGATCTAGCTATGATCCAATGGTCATAAGTCTTTCATGTATTCCACATCAAAGTCCTTCAAAAGTTTGAAGACAGTGACTGTGTCCTAAGATTTCTTCTCTTTTAACAAATATCTTTATTGCTCTTATCTCTCTCTTATAATATGCGTTCCTCACTTCTATTGATCTCAATTATCTTCCTTAAAACATTCTATTTTGCCAATATACTTCTTAAAGTATGGCACCAAGAACTGGAAATTATGCCCCAAATATATTCTGATTACATTATAGTATAGTAGAAATATTACTTTATTCCTTGATCTAAATAATAAAATTCTACTAATGCTATCATCACATTGATCAAGTATCAAAAGGCGATGCATCTCCTTAGAGCTCTATTGAATAATTTGGCTCCTCTAGAGTGGAAATCACTTACAAGAATAATTTTAACCAGGAGAACATTGTACACAGAGACTGATACACTGTGGCACAATTGAACATAATGGACTTCTCTACTAGCAGCAATGCAGTGATCCAAGACAATTCTGAGGGACTTAGGAGAAAGAATGCTATTCACATCCAGAGAAAGAACTGTGGGAGTAGAAACACAGAAGAAAAACAACTGCTTGATCACATAGTTGGACGGGGATATGATTGAGGATGTAGATTCTTAACAATCACCCCAGTGCAGATATTAATAATATGGAAATAGGTCTTGATACTTGTAAAACCCAATGGAATTGCTTGTAGGCTAGAGGAGGGGAGAAAAAAGAGGGGAGGGAAAGAATATGAATAATGTAACATGGAAAAATATTCTAAATTAAATAAATAAATAACTTTAATTTAAAAAGAAAAGAATAATTTTGTAAACTAGATCTAGAGATGGAACAACCTGGGTTCAAATCTGACCTCTGACACTTCCTAGCTGTGTGACCCCAAACAAGTCCTTTAACCCCATTCTGCCTTGAAACCATAAGGTTCTAAGACAGAAGGCAAGAGTTTTTTTTTTCCTTTAAGGATTTTATATAACTATTCTCTATTAAGCTACTAATTTTTTCATTCATCTGAACCAGTCTAACAGCTCCAAACTAACAATTCCATACTAGTCTATTCAGTTGTATACCCTTGCACATCCTTAGGGATCATGACAGGCCCCCTAAGAAAGAATATTCTAAGACAGAGAGAATGTCTAAGAAGCATATTTTTAATCAACTCTAAGATGGCATGTTCAATTTCCCCCAGGGTTTCCTTCTATTCTTTATTACTAACCAGACGTCAAATGCTCAAACACAGTTTAAAGGGTGGGTATTTGGCAAACCCCAAATATTCCTAAAGTGAGAGATTGTGATTGATTCTTTAAACCATGACAGGCAAGAGCAGATGAGTTTATTTCTAAGTTTTTTGAAGGAGAATTGAAGCTAATAACCTAAGGCACATACACGTGCCAACAATAACATCCAGGTTGATTTTCAGTCACTCTCCATACCCCATTGCTACTACGTGTCAGAGTCAATCACTGCTGCTACCCTTCAAAATACACGTTTACTACTTTAGCTATTTCCTTTCCACCTCCCCCTCCTCAAACACTAACATAACATCAAAGATTTGTAAATGGAAGACATCTAGTCCAAACCCTCATTTTGCAGATGAGAAAAGTGAGACATGGAGAAACTAAGTGATTTGCCCAAGACCACACAGGTAGTAAGTGGTAAAGGCAAACTTTGAACCCAAAGCCAGAACTCTTGTCTTCCAAGAAAATTTTCTTGTTTTTGAAGAACAGATTAAGTCACACTGGATGGGACTTAAACTTAAAATTCCTGACATTAAGATGACAATGCCTTATCGTGTTTGTTGGAGTGTTCCTTGAGGATCTAAAGTCAAAATCACGTCCATTTGTGGGTTAGTGGGAAAGGTTAAAAGATCACTTGTCTTCTTAGTAACCAAGAAAGCTGAAAAAAAAAAGAACCAAAGACCACTCTATTTTTCTGAACTACATCAATAAAGTGAATGGGAATGTAGAAAGAAGGCAATTTTCTTCTATAAAATTGAAAAGAAACATTAAATCCAAATGAAGGGAGATGGTGAGGATGACTCTTTCCTATTTTTGCAAATGAACTACATGGGACAGAAATGTAACAGACTTGGAATAGATAAGTCAGCTTGTGTTTGTCATCACAAGAGCCCACTCAACACTGCAAGGGCCTTCACTTTCTACAAGAGTTCTTTCCCACAACCACATTCCCACCATTAACTTCCCTCTCCTCTCAGTGAAGCCCATAGTGACTAAGCTTCATATGTTATGCTGGCAAGAAATAACCCTTCCCGGGGGGGACTATTATGCAGAAAAGAATTTTCCCTTCACAGCAGTCTCAAAGTGTTTCTTTCTTTTAAAAAAATGTCAAAACTGGCATTCATTAGTACCATATTATGTATATTTCTAACTATAAACTTTCATGTAGTATCTCACATTTGCCAAGAGATCTGTAATCATTAGCTCATCCACACAGTTTAGGTGACTGAGTGAACCATCACACATAAATAAGACAAAGAGAACTAATACAGATGTTGAGAAGTTCTCCACATCCATAAGAAAACATACCACATATGCATTTCATTTAACAATCCTTTCCCCCTCTATTTACTTTCATCCAGTAGAGCATATTGGAATATGTTTCATTTCAAAATGGATTTTTGGCTATCTCCATTTAATTTTGGGAAAGGGGAAATGGTGAGTTCATTTCCTCCCTTATCAAGCTGAATCACTGAACGCATTCTGTTGCTATGCACTCATAAGTCAGATGCCATAGCAACATCACAGCTCAGTATTAAACATACACCAGTGCAACTGGGCTAATAGTGACATTTCTCTCTTTCAATTTTACTAGCCTTGTTAGGAATTGAATTTTTTTAATACCATTTTTATAGTACCACATTAAAATGCACTAATGCAACTTTAGTTCTAGCACTTTCAAAGTCATTCTTTAAAAAAAAGTTTTGCAATGTGCCATGGCAAGGAGATCATAAATATTTATGAAGGTATAAACGGGTGGCTGTTTAGCTCATAATGTGATGAAATTTAAAGAACACCTAATCTCTTGTAGTCTTTTTCTTACTCAATTTTTCATACCTTTTACTTACTTGCCTCACTCCTTTATAATTAAAATGCATGAATGGTTGTATGACATTTTTTATGCTTAGCTTATTATCTGAGGTTTAGTTTTGCAATACACCTGATTCACAGGGATGGGGAATTATTTGATAAGGTATGAACATATAACACTTAGGCAGTTTTAGTGATAGCATGCTGAATCCCCAGTTGTAAAAATGATTTAAGAAGAGGGATATTGATCTCTAGAAAACAGGTCCTTTAGTTTCTATGAAGTCATACCCTGCAGAAGAAAGATGTAGGAAGCATGAGTCCTGTTAGCAAAAGTCTTTACCTATAAATTTTTTTCCACTATTTAAGACTAAAGTTGAGCCTGAATCAACAAAATACATGAAAATAAAATAAATAACAAATTATACGTTATTATTTTATAGTATAAATTTACCTAGCAAACAAAAACTTAAGATCAACTCCTCTTTAAATCATTACAGATTTTAAGTTAGAAGAATTTAAATAATGAAGTTTGCCTGTAAAGCTTAAGAAGCACTTAATTAAACATCTTACAAAAGTGTCCCACTTGTAAATTGAAATTTTAACCAAGCAGAGAACTAGATATTGTGATTTTCTGGCCACATCTGGCTGGGGAACAAGTCACTGGCACCTCAAAGCTTTGGCTTTCTTATCTATAAAATTGATCTTAGTTCATATAATGCAGGCATAGCTAGGTGGTACAGGGGATAGAGTGCTGGGCTTGGAGTGGAAGTCTTGAGTTCAAATATGGCTTCGGACACTAGCTGGGTCTGAATCACTTCAGTGATTTGGGCAAATCACTTAATCCTGTTTGCTTCAGTTTCCTCATATGTCAAATGAGCAGGAGAAGGAAATGGAAAACCATTCCAGTATCTTTGCCAAGAAAATTCCACAAGAGGTCACTAAGAGTCAGACACATTTGAAACAACTAAACAACAAAAATACAGTCTACCTCATAGGGTTATTATAAGGAAAATATTTTCCTCAAACTTATAGATCTAGGAATCATATTAAATTAAAGGGATGAAAAATACTTTACAATTTCCTTATGAAGCTTTCCATAGCACTTATAAGAAAGCTGTCAGCAGACTCTGTGACATAGTAGAAAGTTGACTTGGAATCAGGAGACCTGGGTTTGAATCCTGGTTTTGACACAGTAATTGTATGATACTGTTCAAGTCTATTTCCCTTTTTTGAGGTCTTGTCGATCTTGTTATTTGTAAAACAGAGATCATGACTTACACTGTCTGTTACATAAGGTCGCTGTGAACAAAGTGTTTTACAAACTTTGAGCAAGGGGATGGGCATTAGAGGACCAAAGTCCTGTCCTGGTTCTGCCACTATATTCTCATTTGACACTGGAAACCTCTCCATTCATCACTTTTCTTTGCAAAGCAAAGGACTGGATGACTTGTAATGCCCATTCTCGT
Organism: Gracilinanus agilis; assembly: GCF_016433145.1. Lineage (NCBI taxonomy): Eukaryota > Metazoa > Chordata > Mammalia > Didelphimorphia > Didelphidae > Gracilinanus > Gracilinanus agilis. Next base: position 462,397,110 of record NC_058132.1, on the reverse strand, counting down.
TGTTAATTGTTATAAATTATGGGTGAATTATTCTATTGAAAATCTTATTATTTTGATAATATTCAGGTTTCTTGACTGCAGTTGGCAATTTGATGAAAGGATCAAAGTAGCTTTCTATTTCACCCTAATTTGAGATAAACAACAGAAATTCAACCCAGTCTTTTACAGCTCTATGGTTAAGGCATAGTTAGGTGAAATTTATTGCTTAATACTTTTTAGCTTCTTTTAGGATGGTGGCTAAGCATGGAAGGAGTGAAATTGAAAAGTCTTGTCACTAAGTTCCCTTGGGCCATTTTCTCTTATTCTGCTCCTACAAGGCCAAGCAAAATGTTAAATTCTTTGTATTTTTGTCCAAAGTCACTGAATAGCAAGGATATGTACTGAAGGCTCTTTAAGAAAATCATTTTTGAATTAGTTTTATAGCAAACTGAGAGGATAGTATTGGTGAAATCTTTTTTTTAAAGCTCATCTTCCTCCTATCCCTTTGTTCTCCTCATCCTTTCTTTCACCTTCTTTTCTATGATTTCTTTCTCTCCCTCTTCCTTAGCTTTTCCTCCTCCTCTCCTTCCTTCTCTAGCCTCCTAATAGAAAAGAAAATAATCATTTGCTAAATCTGTTTCCAGGTACACAAAGCACAGCTAAGATACAAGGCTCATCCACCTCTCCCTCTCCCCTCTCCATCCCTCCCTCCCATTCCTTACTCTCTCTCTCTCTCTCTCTCTCTCTCTCTCTCCCTCTCTCTGTCTCTGTCTCTGTCTCTCTCTCTTTCTGTCTCTCCCTCTCCCCCCTCTTTCTCTCCCTCCCCCATGCCCTCTCTCTCTTTTCACCTTTTTCCTTCCTTTTTTTGCACAAATTACTCTTATAAAGAATTCCATGAATTACTTGGAAAACTATTACGTATGAAGATATTATGTAGGCATTCTAAATTAAATTAGAATGCCTTAACTCTTCAGAGGTAGAGTGGTATGGTGGATATTCAGAGTTAGGACAACCTGGGTTCGAGTCCCACCTCAGACAATTCTGGTTTGCTGACGTTAGGCTAGACAACAGACTCTCAAGTGTCTCTTTAAGGGTAGGTGTAGCAGAAGAGTTATTGCTGTGGATTGGTAAGAAGCACCTATCAAAGAGCTCCCTACATGGATGAAAAAATAGATATAGGCACCCTCCTCCCCCTACCAAAAAAGGAAAATATTAACTGTATGTGTATTCACACACATTTATATGTACATACAAACATGCATAGGGATGTGTATATGTGCTTATATACATATATACAGGCATTATATTATATATATGCACATAGAGAAATAACACAATATATAGCCACACAACACATGTGCACATACACATTTATGTACACAAACAACTGCATAGACATGTGCATATAAAGACTAATCTTGCAAGTAAACAAACATGCATATGTATGCACACATAAAGATACCTACATATATGTGTAAGTATGCATACACATGCATGTCTTGAAACATATCATGTGTATAGTGTGTTGTTCTGGAACAATAGCTATGTGCTAAGTGACAAATCGTTTTCTATCCGTGATCCTCAGTTTCCTCATTTAAAAAGTTCAGCACAGCATCACAGAATTTCAGAGTTAGAAGGACTCTTGAGACCATTTAGACCAGTGGGGTCAAACTCAAATCAAAATGGGGGCCATGAAATGATAAATAAGGATCTTTGCAGGCTATACACGTGACTAAGAAAATCTTAAGTCAACAGTATCTATGTTCTATTTTATTTTTATTTATTTGGCTAAAAAGTCACAGTATGTATTTTTGTCTTATCTGATTTAGAACAATCCAGACCTGCAAAAGAATACCTCTCCATTATCTTAGATAAATGAACAAAAGCCATATCAAATACTAAAGCAAAATTCTATCCACGCTCAGTTCTTTTGTGAAAGACAATCATTTGAATTCTAAATAAGGATGATGATATTTTAGGGTTTTTTTAAGGCTTACTTTCTGTTGTAGAATCAATACTAAGTATTTGTTTCTAATAGAAAGATCTAAGAAATTGGGATTAAGTGACTTGTCCAGGATCACATGGCTGGCAAGAGTCCGAGACCAAATCTAAGACCAAAGCTAAGATCTCTCATCTAGAAATCTGGCTCACAATCTCACTGCCCCATGATATCTAAGTTTTAAAGTAACTTGATTCCTGTTTCACTTCATTTGGGATATTTGTACTGTTATTTATTTTAGGCAAGTTATAGCCCTGGAAATGGGCTGGATGGCCTATGTCTAATTGGTAGCAGCCATTGCATCCTCCTAAATTAAGAATGAGGCCTCACTAAGTATTTTTCGTTTTTCTTAAGGTAACTGGAGAATATGAAAACAGTAAAGTAAACCAGAATAAAAGGATAGAGAAACCAAAGCAACTTTAGATCTGCCTACCTATCTATTCATCATTCCTTTGTCACTTGACATCACAAGGACTTTGGCTCAACTAAACATTGCATTTCCTTTTCTGCCTGCAGCATATGCAGTTCTCATAACTGGATTCTTAATGTAGAGTCTCTTCTGGGCTCTTTCCCCAATTCCCCTTTGCATTGTTAGACTCTTTTCCTAGAGGGTAAATGACAAATACTTCCAAACAGAGTTCTAGGGGAAATCCTAAGGGACTGTGTTTCTAACTTTCTCACTCATATGCCTCCACTAAGATGCTTCTCACGGATGATTTGGCAAATAATTCACATAAAAGTGAACTATTACAAAACGTGGTCATTAAGGTAGTACAGCAAGAACACTTAGTACAAAATATTCCCCTCAAACAGGGAAACATGATTCCTTAACATACAAAGCCTCTGGAGAGAATGGGCCTGAACTAACAATACAATGGTAGCAAGGTATACGTGTGGCGCAGATAGTAGTGTACTGGAAAAAAAAAAAAAAAGACTGTTCAAATCCAGCCTCTGTCACTTACTAGCTGGGTGACCTTGGGCACCTTAACCCATAACCCTGTTTGCCTCAGTCACATTTGTCTCTGTTTCCCATCTGTAAAATGAGCTGGAGAAGGAAATGGCAAACCACTCCAGAATCTATGCCAAGAAAATCTTTAATGGGGTCATAAAGAGTTGGACATAACTGAAAAATAACAAAAATGTGCACACAAAGAGAATGCATGAGGCAAAGCAGTGCCACACAGCTATGGTTACTAGAAGTCCTTTTCCTCCTTTATAGAACTTATAGGAAGTCCCCTTGAATGTAGCCCTATTGCCAGTCTTCAAGTGATGCTGACTTTTTAGAATCTATTAAGTGGCCTTCTTTGCCTCAAGGGTCATGCTTCTTGAATCTTCTGCCTCTGTTATTGACCATTACCACTTGGGTGGCCATGCTCCTCCCCAAGTGCTGCTCAGATTCCAGAAAAAAAGGAAGAAGCCAGTTGTTTCAGATTTTGCTTGCGCTAGGTTAGTTGTTCATCTGCCACTCTGCAAAATCTCCAGATTGCAATGCTTACAAATTAACTACCTGAGCACTCCCATCACAAGGTTCCTCCTCTGTCATGTCTTGATTCCTGTGGCTACTACTATTAATTCTGATAGACATTGATATTGGCTTCAGTTGCAGGTGGAGCCTCTAATGCAGGGGTCGGTAACCTTTTTGGCCATGAGAGCCATAAACGCCACATTTTTTAAGTGTAATTTTGTGAGAGCCGTATAGTGCTCGCACTGCACACTCCTGTAACAGCAACTGAAAAAAAAATTGACTTTATGGCTCCTGAAGAAAGATCCATATCTGGCCCTCAAAAGAGCCACATATGGCTCGAGAGTCATACGTTGCCGACCCCTGCTCTAATGGCTTTGATGAAACTTCTGGAAATCTCCAACTCAGTTACCTAAATATTCTCTTTCTAGAATACTCATTCATCTAATATCAGGAAAGAATGAACTCAGAGGAAGCAAAGGCACCTTATACTCAATTACAAATGGTAGCTGGGCAGTGTGCCATCTGTTTGGTCAAAGCAGGTTTTGCCTCACTCATCACAAGGAAGGAAATAGAGACTGAGTGATCAGTGGGTCACATATTTTGTATGCAAGCTTAGTTCTGATTCAGAAACTTCCCAAGTCATCACTTGCTCTGGCTCAGAAGTCAGTCAATAGGTGAACTTTGTCATTAGACAATACTAGCCTCTTAGCAAAACATCATCAGAAGCAAGCTCTCCCGAGCTTTCAATGCAGTTACTTTGTCCTAAGGATTGGTCTAGCCCAGTTTAATCACACTAATAATATTTATACTAATCACAGAGTTACTGATGGAGCTATGTTATAGAAAAAGGAGTATCCGCATCAACTGTATATAAAGAAAAGAGCTAGGAGAACCCAAAGGACAAGAATGGTATAATAGAAAGAATGTTAGACTTTCTGAATTTAGACAACTCGAGTTTGATTCCAAGTTCCATAACTGATTAATAATGGGACCTTATATGATAGGTCACCACTCTAATTTCATAACATGTTTCCTTAAAAGTAACGAAGGGGTCAAATGTTAGTGTTTTGGCTCTTCCATCTTTCAGTCCTATGGTATGACTAAATATAATTTTGTGATTGTATTTTTAAATTTTATTCATTAATTATTTTTTTTACAAATTACATGTAATAACAAATTTCTACATAAGTTTTTCAAAGTTATATTATCCAAATTGTCTCCATTCCTTCTTCCCTCCCCACTCCCAGAGCTGGCAAGTAATTCAATATGGGCTATACATGCAAAACATTTCCACATTATTCATCTTTGTAAGTGAATAATCTTATAAAACCAAACCCCAAAACACATATACAAATAAACAAGTGATAAATCATATGTTTCCATGTGATTTTATTTTTAAAAATACATTTAGTATATGTTATGGGATAAGGGTAAGGATCGCATAACAATTCCACATCATTAGTTTCCTTCCTGATATATAATATGAGAATTGACATTTTACACTCAAAAAAGGAGCTGTCATCCATTAACATATCATTGTGGAAGTGTACACCAGCAGACAGACCACATGTAATAACCAGCCTGCACACCCTCAAACCACTACTACATTTGTAAGGATATTTTTCTTAAATGTTAGGATTTATGACCATAAATTTGTATTTATAGTGAACACAGAAGAAAACATGCTTAGAATCTAACAAAAGCCTTATTTTTCCATTTCCATTTCAAGATACTGAAGGGTTTGCCAAATTATTTTGAAGGTCTGGCAGATGTCGGTTCATTAACCCACAACAAAGTCCTGATTGACATTTTCCTCTCCAAGCTGTCTCTTTAACTCATGAAAAGATTATGCCCTCAAGGATCATTATTTGGAATACAATTCCCCCTAGAAATCATGTTATTGATAATAAGGAAGTAATGAGACCAGCCAACAATAACCTATTTAAACAATACCATGCCAAGAGGGAGAAGGCATGGCACAATGAATATCAAACCAGTTCTGGAGTCAAGGAGATTTGGGATCAAGCTTGATGTAAATCCAGACACTGCCCCCATCCCCCTGCCCACCATGATGTTTTCTAATTATGTATGATTCTTATCCATTCCTTTCACTTAGAAATAGACTTGAGGGGCTTTAGAAGACCCCAGTTCCAGTATGGGTTAGATTACTCATTAGTCATGGTACTATGAAAAGTACCCCACAATTTCTCAGGTCCTCAAGAAAGAAAGACCTTGGTTCTTGTTCTGACAATACCACAACTTAGTTGTGTGACATTTGGATAAATTCTCCAACCTTTCTGGGTTCATTTCCTCTTCTCTAATAATAGGAATTTGGACTAGACCAGTGTTCCCCAATCTGTGAGTTTCAGGGAGACTATAGAGTTTTTGCAAAGGGTGTAGGAATTAATATGTCTGTAAACTATTGCCATCTTGGACTTTATTTCACAAATTTTCTGTATCCCCAAAAAAGAATTTCTTGTAAACATATATATTATTTGGTTTTTTCAAATGTACATAGATACTGTTGTGATGAATAAAATATAAATCCAGTTAAAAGCATTAATAAATCAATACATATATTTTTTTGCGAACTGGATCTGCAATTTCATCAACATAGGGAGCTTTCAGTGAGCACTTTTTTAAGCAGCACAGATGAGAACAACTTCCACAACTTGATGCTTCTCCTAAGTTTTATAACGTCTTTTATAATCATGTATTTTATTAATCTATCAACCAACAGATCTATGTGGAGGTCTATAAATTTTTTCAACATTAAAAAGGGATCCTGACACACAAAAAAGCTAGAAACCACTGGCAAAATATTATTTTATGTATTATCTTCTAATACAGGCAACTAAGTAGCATGACGGATAAAATACTATACCTGGAGCCAGGAAAACCTAAGTTTAGATCCTGCCTTGTTTGTGAACTTACTGTGTGATCTTGGGCAAGTCAGTTAATTCCCATTGCCTAGCCCTTACCACTCTTCTGCCTTAGAACCAATACACAATATGGATTCTAAGATGGAAGGTAAGGGTTTAAAAAATCAAATCAAATCAAATCAAATCATCAAGAGAAAAAGAGGTTTTCAGAATAGAGTAAGCACATTTCTAGAAAAATTGTGAAGGGTGGGGAGGAGAATTTTGGGGAGGGAGGGTAGGAATTAACTGAAGGGGCCATAATATTAAAGATGAATGGTACTTGGTGGTCAAATGGTCTTGTCTCACATTTTTTAAATGATAAACTATAGAATGAACACATTCATTATAGATGATGGGAGCACATATCAACAGGTCTAAGAGCCTGTCAAAGTTTTTTTATATATGTCATAGTTAATTTATACCCTAAGAATATTATTAATTTACAATTTCCCTCATCTTTACTGCTAAAAATGAGATGAACTTGAATATTTGTGAGACACTGAAGCGAAAAAAGTAATCAAGTTACCAAGAAGTCAGAGTCCTCTTTGATCTTTTGTATTGTATAGGAGAGATTTAAGAGAGCCTACCAATAAGGAAAATTCATCTTTTTAAATTCAATCCAGCCTCAGACATTTACAACCTGTGTGACTCTGGGAAGTCACTTAATCCTGTATAGTTCAATTTTGTTCTCTGTAAAATTATCTTGGAGAAGAAAATGGCAAACCACTCCAGTATCTTTAAAAAGAATACCCCAAATGGAGTCACAAAGAGCCAGACATGACTGAAATGCCTAAACTACAACAACCATCATTTAGAAATGCTTCATTAGGGACAAATAGAAAAGTACTGATGTATCCAGAGTCCTCTGACATTATTTGTTTGATTTTAAATATTTCCTATGAAGAGTTTAAAGGAGAAAATAATTTACTCTGGGTATTTCATTTCATCAGCAAACATTTTCCAATGCAGTTATGAAGAGCAAGTCTCTAGTATCATGACTGTTTTATAATGTCTCATGAATATCTCAAGTTGGATATTACAGTTTTGGGTCATATCTATATTCACAATAGAAAATATTTCACCTATATACTGCTTCATTCTGTGTCTAGAAAATAAAGTACTTTACTATCCTTGTAAACATCTTTCCCCATTGATAAAAGAATAACAGTATCCTTCAAAGCAAATATGCTATATTAACCTGAGTTATTGGTCAAATCCTTAGATCTGAAATTCTGACTTCTACCTTTCCCTGACACTCCCAAACCAAGTGAATCCGGGCACTTAAAAAAGAAAAAAAACTTCATTTAGTCTTTTGATTATACAAATAGCTAAATATTTTGATAAATATGTGAAACAACAAATGGAGTCACTCTTAAAAAGTATGAATTCTCAAACTAAATGACTGTCTTAAAAGGGGCAGTGTTAGAGGGATAAGAATATTATTAAATTTGTCAGTCTGTCAATTTATTAAATGCTAGTTGATAAGTAGACACATAAAATCTATTTTATCCATAATGCAATTGACCTACATATAATACTATGAACATATTCCTCCTACCAGATGCCTATAGTTCGAATAACACAGAATTAATTTAACATTATTAATTTAGCTACAAGACTCCTTCAGATGGCAAATGTAGAAGATATCTTCCAGGATCAGAGACAGTGTTTTTCTCAGACCCCAGGCAAAGGTATAAATGATTGATCTTATCTCTCATGAGAAATATCTTAAAATGGTTTTGTATTAGTGCATGAAAAAAAATGATATGATATGTAATCATCACCTTTTCAAAGTACAATATGGTACTCAAATGAAATGGCAGATGCCAACAACTTATCATAATATATTTTCAGGTTCAAACTTTACTTAATATCATACTCATCTGGCCAGCTAAGTATTAACAACTCAGCTTGCCAGTTAACATGTTTCCAAACTGAGAGATACTTGCCAGTATATCTATCTATCTGTGTTTTTAAAATCAGCATCATTTGAACTGTAGATGGAGTCCTAGTATAAATCTGCCCCACAGTGAAGGTACAATTATATGAAAAGAATTGCATTTGGTATGCTCACAGTTAAGCCCTAGACAAAAACATTTTTGTAAAGACATCCTAAAAGAATGAGGAAAATGCTTTCAGTGTCAATTAAGTACTTTAATGATATGGAAAACAAAGGGAGTTTTAGTTCCATGAGCTATCCTTAAATTGGTAATGGAACCTTAAAATAATTATGCTAACTTAGAAGACTCCTGTCTAAAGTCATTGTCTTTTTTTACACAAAAATGCCATTCCTTTCAGGAAACTTTCCAGTCTCAGTCAGTGTTTAAGCATCTTTATTCCCTTAGTGGAGATACTAGATGGAAAGAATTTGTTTGCTCCAGGGCAGGCTACAGCATTGCTTGCACTATTTAAAAAATACTGAATCTTAAAGGCTATCTAGTTCAACCCATACCTGAACAAAAATTCTTTCTACAACCAATCTGACACATGGACATTCAGCCTCTGCTTGAAGACCTCCAATCAAGGGGACCCCATAACCTCTCAAGGCAGCCCATTCTACTTTTGTATAGCTCTAATTATTATAAAACAAATTCCCTTATATTAAAATGAAATTGTCTCTATAACACTTAGAAATGGATCCTAATTCCACCTTCCGTGATGATACAGGATATCTCAAATTTCTATTCCATGTGACGGCCATTCAAAACACTTTAAAGCAGATATCAAATCTCCTAAGTTTTTCTTTCTCCTGGTAAAATATCCTCAGTTCCTTCAACCCATTCTCATTTGACATGAACTTGAATTCTATTGCTATCCAGGATGCCTTCATTTGTAGGCTTACTTATCAATGAGGATCTATAACCTCATCAATTTAGAAGTTACTTCCAACAATTCCCTGCATGAATGCCCAATCTATATGTTTACTAGAGCAAATCTACCCAATGAATAGAAGGCCTTCCTTCCTGACATTAGAAAGGTAGATTACTCTACATGGCCATTTGTCATCACTATTCTTACCATGTAACAAGCTCATCTTTCCTTCCTATCATATATAACCTTTAGGTGGTCATTTACTTCTGTTGTTTTTTTTTTTCGGATTTCATTCATTTCTTCATTTCATTCATTCCAATTTGTTCACACATTATCGTCTGTGTGATAGTAATTTTTAATTATTTGGAGTTAGTTGTATTCCATGTCTTACTGCCAAATAGGAACCTCTCACTAAACTCTTAACCTTGGACATTTTCTCTAATTAGCCTTCAGAGAAAGAGAAAGGAAAATAAGTCAGAAATATTGGAGATATCGCTTTCAAAGAACATGACTATCTTCCTCCTTGCCCCCATGGATAACCTCTGACAAGATGAATTAGAGAAAGTGAAATATAAAGAACAGATGGTACTTAAAAGAGAATAAACTGAGAGGGAGGAAGAAGAAAGAGATTGGGCAAAAATCTATTTGAGCCATTAGTCAGATGGTCAAAACTACCTATCCTACTTCTAGAAGAAAAAGGTAATCTTTATATTCTCCTTAATTGCACATTTCAATTCCCAAAAAGCAGAATCAGCTTTATAGAACAAGATTCAATCTCAAATTATCCTTACAATCTATCTATTTCCTTTTTGATAGGGTTACTAGATTAGTTTATCACAGGAATGTTGTGTATGGAGTTTATTTACCTAGGTTGTACAAAACATTTCTTGCTATTCTTGTAGTTAAATATTTATTATAACAGTTAAAGTGCGTTTGGAAGTAGTTAATTCGTCCACAATGAAGAACAGTCATTAAAGGTCTCAGTTTGGAAGTGTATCCCTAGTGGACTGCCTAAAGAATCTGTGAGTAACTGTGTGCCATCAAATATTTTAAATGATGATTGAGATAAAGGAATAAAGGGAAAGGAATAAGCATTTTTTAGCACTTTCTGTGTGCTTGGCACTATGCTAAGCACTTTATAAATGCGATCTCATTTGAACCTCACAACAACTCTGTGAAGCAGGTGCAGCTATTATAAACCCCATTTTACAATTGGAGAAATTTAAGTTGAGACTAAGTGACTTGCCTAGAGTCAGAAGGCAATACATATTCTCTCCTGATTAAAGTATGTATAATTTTCTTTGTTTTCAGTATAAGGCATCACATTTTATGGGAGGTTTTGAAAGGTGGGAGAAAATTACTGACTCTGAAATTATAGGATCTAGGTTTAAATTTTGACTCTGATACTCACTACCTGTATGGTTTTATGCAAGTCACTTACTTCCTTGAGGGTCAGTTTTCTTATCTATTAAATTTAAGGATGTCAGACTAGACTAGGGAGGCAGCTAGGTGACACCTGGAGTTAAGAAAACCTGAATTCAATCTGACCTCAAACACTTATTTTCTTTGAGACCCTAGGCAAGTCATTTAACCCTGTTTGCCTTAGTTTCTTCACCTGCAAAATGAGCTGGAGAAGGAAATAGTAAACCACTCTTCCAGTATTTTTGCTAAGAAAACCCCAAATAGGGTCACAGAGTCAGATGAAGCTAAAATGGCTGAATAACAACAGACTAGATGGCCACTGTGTTGCTTTCTAAATACTATCTTTTAGGATCCTAAGTTTCCTAGGAAAGCAAAGACCATTATTTTCATACTATTATTCTATCACAGTTCACCTATAGAATCGCCCTTTAAAACCTCTCCCCCAATCTGGATATTCTTTTCCTCCCCATCCCACCTATTTTCTATCATCATTTTCAACATTTTCTATCATCTTCAAATTATGTTTATTAGTCCTATCCAATGATCCTGTTTAAAGATAAAAAATAAAAATAAAACAATTAAGCAATACATGATTTCTGCTTTCTGGGACTTGGAAACTCTTTCATTCATTGACATGTTTAAATTGATTCCAAAAGCTTTCTTATTAAGTGCCTGCTATATGCCAGGAATAGTGGTAGATAATGGAACACAACAGTGCAGAAATCTAATACTGAAAATGGATAGAATTTGTACAGAAATCCTTGAGAACAGCTTATAAAGATGGCAAGAATAGATCCATCTCTAAGAATTGAGCTGAGTCGGTCCATTTAAATTCTTCAAGGCCAGTGTAGTTTACAAAGGAATCTTCTATCAAATATCCTTACCTTACTACCAGGGAGATTTTATTGTGAACAATTAGAATTCCCTTTCTGTCTCATAAATCTATTCTGACACTTCACTCAGGACACCAACATCTTATTCTGTATCCTTGTGACTTGACAATTAAAAGCATTTTCCTTTCTTTGGAGCAAAGACTATTTCACACGTTCTCTTCATCATGGCAATGTGGCCCATTTATATTATTAACTACTAGAAGCTTTATTGAAGATTATTCTACTTAGGCTTTATAATTTTCAACAGATGGTTCACAATGGATTATTGCCAAAGGCTCAGGACACTGGCACAAGCAGGGCCCATTGTGTTACTGTTGCCAATAACTGTAGGAACCAATGATTGGAAGGCAGCTATTTGAAAAGGAACAATTCTTTTTTTTTTTAATTAGATTTTCAATCTTTGTCAGGCATCAAAATGACTGGAGGTGGAGCTCTGGTTGCTTAGAGCCTTGTGCTTTCCAAAGGCTTTTTTTCACAATAGCCCTATGAAACAGTTAGTACTTTGGCTCAAGGGGTTAGGTGATTTACTAATGGACCCACAGCTTGAAAAGTCAGTCAGATTTTATTTTCAGATTCTAGGTCCAAAACTCTTTTCACAAAACATTGCAACTGTAGCAAGGTTGGGCTGCTTTGAGACCATAATGAAGTGCTATAAGTACTAAACTATCTAGAATTTTACTTATTTCCTCAATATCAAATGGGTAGTTAAGGTGATGCAGTGAATAGAGTGTAAGGACTGGAGTCAGGAAGATTCATTCTTCAGAGTTCAAATCTGGTCTCAGACACTTACTAGCAGTGTGACTGTGGGCAAGTCATTTAACCATGTTTTCCTCAGTCTCCTCATTTACAAAATGAGCCAGAGAAGAAATGGCAAAGTGTTCCAGTACCTTTACCAAGAAAACCCCAAATAGGGTCATGAAGAGTCAGAGGTGACTGAAAAAACTGAACAACAATAAATATAAAAGAAAGAGATTTCTCTCCCAAGGCTGGCACTTTTTACAAAACAAGTTGTCACTCTATGGTCACCAAATGATGTGCGTTGAGGTTCAATTATAACAGTTCATTTTCTTTTGTTTCCGATTTGGTCCAGGTATATGATTTTTCTTCCACCATGCAAATGGGGAGGTAGGTGCAAATTTGCAATTCCCCTCTAATTATCAGTCTAATAGAGTTGTCTAGAGCAACAAAAGGATATGTGGCTTGTCCATAGTCCCAGCATATGACACATAAGAGTGTCAGAGGCAACTCTTCAACCTAAGGCTGGCTTTTGATCCACTAGGGCATACTGGTTCTCATTATAGGGGCACATTTGGATTGAAACCATTTACTGGTTCTCAGAAAGCATAACACAGGATAAAAATAGGCTTTGGATTGGTTTCTGATAGTGAATCTAACAACTGGTTTATCAGAAGTTTTGGGAGGTAGAAAATGCTTGTCAAGTCTGAAGGACAGCATCTTATGGCAACAGTGGTGGAATCAAAATTATGTGAAATAAAAACTTTGCAAAGGCCTTGAATAAGGTTTGCTACCTTTTAAAAACTTATAGTTTTTTCCCTTATGGGGATGCTTCAACACTTTTTTTTCCTGAAATTCATCTTCTATCCCTCATTTCGCGAATCTCTGAAATCTCCAAATGTTAGTGAGTCAAAGGGGGAAAAGAAGGAAACTGGGAATGTTATGACTCAATTCTAGTACTAAATCTCACTTTCAATGGTATCCTAAAGTCTAGTCACACAACCTAAAACTAAGAGTTTAGGGAATAGCAATATCCCCTCAAAATCATCACTAATTCTTCCAGCCCAGTCCCTGTAGCCATTATTGAGAGGCGAAATCATCTTGGAGAAGGTTCCCTTCTCCTTCCACATCAACAGCAGCAATGACTGCTTACCAGATGCCACACACAGATAAATAAGCAAAAGACCCAGGGGAGATAGTCCTCTTGGCCACTGGTATCAAACTAAAGTAGAAACTGGGCCACTGATTCTTGTATTGCATATTGACTTGGAAAACCATATATTAACATTATCTATGTTCTATTTTAGGGACAACTATGTAGCACAGTGGATAGGATGCTGGGCCTAGAGTCAGAAAGATTCAGCTTCCTGAGTTAAAAATCTGCTCTCACTCACTAACTGTGTGATCATAGGCAAGTCACATAACTGTTTGCCTTGGTTTCCTCATCTATAAAATGAATTGGAGAAGGAAAAATCAAATTACTCTAGTATCTTTGCCAAGAAAACTCCAAATGGGGTCACAGAGTCGGACACTAATGAACAGCAACAAAAATGTTCTGTTAAAATTTTATTTACTTTGTGAAATAGTTCCCAGTTGCATTGTATTCTGGTTCAGCCATTCCAAGGGGGCATCAAGTTTGTTTAGACTGCGTTCTGCTACCAGTCAAAATGTCTCCACCATCATTTGGGGAAGCAGCTTCTGTAAAGAAGGAGGCAACCATTCCCGTCAAATGCCAACAGTTCTGGCAAAGTAGCTTAGCTGATACAGAAAGGTTTTCTAATGGAGAGAGAAAGAGGAGGTAGCATTTGCTAGGCAAGTCAAACCACCACAATTTTGAATGTCTTAAGAAAATTGACCAGTTTCAGAGGATTTGGGGTGAAGCAAGCTATGCACCTTCTGAAAGATAGGTGATGAACTCAATGGCAGTTAGGCATGTATTTTTTTGGAACATGGCCAATAAAAGGAGGTCATTTTGATAGACTATACATTTTAGTTCAAGGGTTTTGCTCTTCTGTCTTTTTTATTTTATTTTTTTATTTTTATAAAAAGGCAATGAGGGTCAAGTGACTTGCCCAGGGTCACACAGCTGGGAAGTGTCTGAGGCCAAATTTGAACCTAGGACCTCCCATCTTTAGGCCTGGCTCTCAATCCACTGAGCTACCCAGATGCCCCCGTCTTCTGTCTTTTTTTAAACCTTTACATTTGGTCTGAGAATCAGTACTAAGTATCAGTTCCAAGGCCAAAGAATGATAAACTTTAGGCAATTTGGGGTTAAGCGAGTTGCCAAGGGTCACACAGTTAGGAAGTGTCTGAAGCTTCATTTGAACCCAGGACCTCTTGGCCCTGGAGTGATGCTCTATTCACTGAGCCATCTAACTGTTCCTCTTCTATTTTTTTTAATGTGGTAAAAGATGAGGAGAAAAGTTGAATTTTCACTAACTGAAAAAAACATTTAGAAAAAAAAATTGTCCAAATATTCAGTGGAGAAGGATTTGCTGGATAGTCATTTATATGAGAAAAAAAAAGATCTTGCTGTTTTAGTGCACTGAAACCACAGCATGAGCCAGGATGATGCAGGTACTCAAAATATTGAATCTAATTCTAGGCTGCATTAATAAAAATATGTCTGGCAACACCTTCCTAGAGATGGTACCAGCATGCCTAGAGGAATAATATTTAGAATGTCTGTTCAGTTTTGTGTTGCTCATTTTAAGAAGTATGTTGATTAACTAGAGGAGGGCAACCAGGATGATGAGGGCCAGGGAAACTACAAAATAATAACTCAATAATTATTTTAGGTTTTAAGTTCTGCTAAGTACTTTCTATACATTATTAGATCCCCATATCATATCTTTAAGTTAGTTAGTACAGATATGTGTTCCCATTTTCCTGATAGAGAAATGATAACTCAGAGAGAGTAGGTGACATACTCTGGTGACATAGTGCATAATAGAGGTAGGATTTAATTTCACAAGTAGTTTGACTCTAACTTAGATGTTTGTTCAACCACTTCACATTGCCTATTATGTGATGCAAAACACTGTTGAAGGAATTTGAGATGTCCAGTCTAGAAAAAAGGAAACTGAGGGCGTTCTTTATAAAAATCTTTGAATACCTGAAGGTGTATCTTGTTTGAGAGCATTTAGACTTACTCTCTGTAGCCTCCGAGGGCAGAACTAGCACAATAAGATGAAAATTTCAGGGAGGCAGATTTCTGCTAAATATAAAGAATAAATTTCTAACAATCAAGCAGAGCCCAACAATGAAGATATACTGGATCAGTTTACTATGCTCATATGATATTGAAGGTCTTGTATCATATAAGTTTCTTCCTATTTTTTTATTCCAGTGGATGGGTAGAGATAGGAGAGATAAAAAAACAAATACTTATTAACATTAAAAATTTTTAAACCTAAAGAAAAAATGTACTGCCTCTCTAAATCATGATTTCCTCATTGCTGGAAATCTTGAGTGAAAGTAAAACACTTTCTGGTGGGGATGTTATAAAAGTGTAGCAGGTGTTTGAATCAGATTACCCTTTTGATTCCTTTTGCCTCTCATATTCAAAGGAAAAACTGAGGGCTGAATTGAGATGAAGACCCACGCTGAAAAGATAATTCATGTTAATGTGCTAAATGGGAGATCTTAGATAAAAAGCACAAGAAATTATGAGAAGTAACTTTCCGAAAGAAAAATTCTTCACACCTTAGAAGTTAATCTTTTCAGAGGGCTGCCTGACGTTTGCCACTGTACTAATACTTTTTTTTAGAGGAGAGGTTGCATGTAACATGTTTCTCTATCTTCCCATCACACCTAGCACAGTGTTATAGAAATGATAGGTGTATGATAAACATTTGTTGTTGACTGCCTATGTACTTTTCCTTGGGGGGAAAAGAGTTTGGGATGAGGAAGAGGAAGTTTCAATGGTCAGCTACCATTTGACACCCTAGTTTGGCACACCTGCCTGTTATTTGCCCAGCCTGCTCTCTGGAGGGAATCCGACCTGAACTTGACCCAAAGGATTGTGATTTTGTTGCTTTTGAAACTGGGTTTGGCCATTTCAAGGCAAAATGCCAAGGTGGCCCAATACATTTAACCTTTGGATCACGGTTAAATTTCCCATTGGGCTTTAAAAAAAAAAAAAAGGAAAAAAAAACCTTCCTTCATACTTTTTTTTGCTAGATAGTTTTTTAAAGACTATTATCTTTCATCATCATACACCATAACACTATTTAAAGTTTAATTGTATTTTCTAGATGTTTTGAGACTTCTCTCCATTGATAGTCAAACTGTACAAAAACAAGGATGAATCACACCATTAAATCATCTTTTTAAAGAACAAATAGGCCCCCAATTAGGCACTCTGGGTTCTAGCACTGTCATCGCAGTAATGATATTTAATGGAGTGTACCTGTGTATGACAGTTGTTACTTCTTTGTTGCTAACTTAGGTAATTACCTAAAACATTCTATTTTGTGCATTATATTGACAGTCTCAATTTCTATTCTACCAGATTTTGAAAATCTAATCATAGCTATGAAGATCCAAATGACATGAATATCCATACATCAAAATTATGCAAACTTCCTTAGAAAATAGAACAGTCATAATGTAGCTCAGCAACATTCTGATTAACATCTGGCAAGGTTTAAAGCAAAGAGTTATTTGCCTAAACATGTCATACCGAAGGACATAGTACTGTATTATAGTATTGTAATCTTCTTGCGGTATTATTGGGATCTATTGTGAATATCAGTTACATGTTAACTGACAAATGGCTTATGAATTATGTAGAAATAATTACATTTAAATGGAAAAGGCTTTATTTTAATTAACATTTTAAACTATTATGAAGTGGCTGGTCCTTATAAATGTCATTAATTCCTTTACATTTTACTACAGATCTAAATAATACTAGATGGCAGAAGTTCAAGGGAACCTAATATTTTTCAGCCTGTAGATCAACAGATTTGAACACTAGTTGGTTTCCTATAATTCTTTACTTATAGTGGTCAACCAGTGTCAAATCAAGAAGGTTTTATAATTCCATGGCAACCTAATTATCAATTAATCATAAACTTCTGGATCTTTCCCCCCCTAAAATCAAACATATTTTGTTAGTTGAAAAGAAACCTAAAATCTCATTTTCAATGAATTGTACTTTTCTTGATCTCCTATAGATTTATTTGAAAAGCAAATGTGTTTTGTTATTTTTTTAACCACTTTATATTTTCATACCTGTTTAGCTATGGTATTTCACTAATATCACAAAGTATATCCTATTCAAAGTAGAAATAAGAGAATGATCCCCTAACAGTGACAAAGGTTCTTCCAATACTTCTATTTACAAATGACAAGTCATTACTCTGACCAAGTCCTGGAATGCTGCAAAGCCTCTTTAATAATATTCACAGGCATTTGAAAGAGATTTGACTAATAATTGATGTAGTAAAAACAAAGTGGACGAAAAGTTATAATTATCCAAATCATGATATGATACTGAATGGGCAACCTATGTATACATATACATATATACTCACATATAAATGTATATAGGTACAAATAAACACATATATGCTGTGGATAAACAATCAGTTAGTCCTACTGTTGGATAGAAGAATATTGTGCTGGAATTCATTAGGGAAATTTTATACTTTTATCAATAATCTGAAGCTACTCCTTATGGCATAAGTTCATATTTTTACAACATTATAATAACGGAGATGAATTAAGAACATAAAAAATATGTTGGAAAACATGGCTCATATATATGAAATAAAAAAGATGGGGTAGTTAGGTGGCTCAAGGGATAGAATGTCAAGCCTGGAGAAGGGAGGTCCTGGCTCCAAATCTGGCCCAGACACATCCTAGCTATGTGACCCTGTGCAAGTCATTTAACCCCAATTGGACAATGTCTACTCTCCATATTTTGGCATGTATTTACACAGACAACTTGTAGGACTCATCCATCAGTATAAATATTTCAAACAAATACTACAAACATTCAACATACTGGGCCCAGAATTAAACAAAGGAGGATCCTTGGAACTGATACTTAGTGCTGATTCTAAGACAGAAGGTAAAGGTTTATTAAAAAGTAAGTAAAAGAGATAAAAGATTTTTTAAACTACAAAAAACCTGTTACTTTTATAAAATTCAAACTATTACAAGAAAAGAAACAAAAGACATTCACGTATGATAAAAATCAAATAACATCACAAACTTTTGTTGATTAGACTAATATGATATAAAATGATAAATAATATCACATAATCAGTGATGGCTCTCTTAATGAATGCATTAGTAGGAAATAGGCAGAATTAAAAAAAAATTAAAACCCTTACCTTCTGTCTTAGAATCAATACTGTGTATTGGTTCCAAGGCAGAAGAGCAGTAAGGGCTAGGCAATGGGTGTTAAGTGACTTGCCCAGGGACACACAGTTAGGAAGTATCTGAGATCACATTTAAACTCAGGACCTCCCATCTCAAAATCTGGCTCTCAGTCCCCTGAACCACCTAGCTGTCCCCCAGACAGTCTTTTGTATGTAAAATTTAACAGATCACCTCTTTAGCATTACAGGATTGAAAGATGAGAATACATGGTCACATCATGTTCAGTATTTTGTTTATCTCAGAGTAGAACAAAATGGCATCTTTTTCAATTTTATCTGATAACTTTGGGCAAGAGATAAGCTGGGACTTATCTCTTATCTATCTGGATAGGTGACATGTCATTTTTTATAATATACAATTTCATTACTTATAGGAATATAAAATTGTTAAAACTGAACTAATACTGTTACCTTATAAGAAAACTTAGAAGAAACTTATTTTTTAAAGAGATGAACATGCTCCTGTTTTAGATGGCTAGGACCTAGAACTGGGATTATATTAGTCAGCTCACATCTGCTTATGAGAGCCAATAGTTAAATTTTCAGCATGACTATTTATACCTTACGAATCAGCAAATGTTATATAAATCAGGGCTTGACCTGTTCTTCTAATTGTCTATGTGATGAAGTAAATGTTAATTAATTAATGTTAATTAAATTTAAATGCAGTGGCTTTTCAGAAATCTAGTTATTAAATATTTACCAGCACACCACTGGGTAGGGACTGTTGAGGGTTTTGGACAAGATCTGTAATGACTCAACTGTTTGGCCCACTCTTCCACAAAGGAAAAAGCCAAGTGAGTGAAGAATGCCTGATGTCTATTGTCCATATTTTGGACTCATCTATCAGTATAAATATCTCAAACAAATATTGCAAACAGTCAACACACTGGGCTCAGAATTAAACAGAGAACTGGTTGGATTGCCTTTGGGAAATTATAAAACTCCTTTAATGACTCCAAACCTTTCTATTAAATAAGAGCTAATCTTTTTAATACCATTATTCTTCTGGAATTGTTGAATGGCTGTGAATCACGAGCATTCTAGTCTTTACATAATTAAGAGTGAGTATTACTCAGAGGGTCATGGAGAAGAACATGGTGGGTGCAAGCTGGTTGCAACATTTAACAAATGAGGAGCTATGAAAAGGAAGAGGAATAAAGGGTAAAATCATAAAAATGTTATAAAAAATTAAAATAGCCAGCAACAGAGCCCAAGATATACTGGTTGTCTTAAAGGTATTAATGCAATTTTAAGCTAGTAAAGCTCTTTTAAAAACCCTTAAAAACTACACTAAGACATTTGGGACACATTGTATGTATTGTATATATTTAATTAAGTGTCTTTGGGTCTCTGTGTGAGAACGATAAATATTCACTTACTTGATTTTCCCTGTGTGGGAAAACACTTTTTAATGGTGATAAATCTTGGAGGAGCTAGATGGTTCAGTGTAGGGTTATATTGCACCTGAAGTCAGGAAGAGCCAAGTTCAAATCCAGCCTCTAAGATGGGTTATGGCAAATAGTTATGGCAAGGATGTCTCTATTTTACATCTCCATTGATAATAATAATCAGAAATCATTAAAGAATGCATATAATCTTTTTTTAAAACCCTTACCTTCAGTTTTAAAATCAATACTAGGTATTGGTTCCAAGGCAGAAGAGCGGTAAGGGCTGGGCAATGGGGGTTAAGTGACTTGCCCAGGGTCACACAGCTAGGAAGTGTCTGAGGCTAGATTTTAGAGAATGCTTTAATAGAAAACCTTTTGGGTCTAAAAAGGAAAAACTAAAAGTTACTCATCTCAAAAACAAATGTCCAACACATTTTTCTTCAGACTATTTTCAAATGTATATAATAGAATAGCATGAGGGTAAACTTTCCTCCCTCTTCTCTTCCCTAGAATACAATTTAAGTGTTCAAGAAAAGGGTCTTGGGTAGGACCTTAGAAATCATTTACTTCGTTTATGGATGACTGAGGCAAAGAGAGATAAAATAAGTCCAAGTCACAAAGTGAGTAAAATGTCAGAAGCTGTCTAGGACCGAGGTCTCCTGATTCTTAGGCTGATATTCTTTCAAGTATTACTTTGTTATTTCAAACAAATTATCTAAGTTATATTGCTTTAAGAGAGCAAGAATTTTTATTCTCAAGTATTAAACTATGTATGTATTAAACTTTGTATCCATGTTACTACATTTTAGTAATATAGCCAGAGGCACCTATCTACTAACTGTAATTCCACTTAACCTCAGATTTCAGGCTAATCTGAATTAGGAAAGCCACACAGTGTTCTCATTTTTATCACAAAATACAAGAGCAGAAAGATAAGTAAATCAAACATGTTGAAAAATCTGAGGCCAGATTTCACTATTTGAGGCATCAGTTCATCACTGAGCTGAAGTTGGAGGATAATTTTTTTTGGTGATATTGTTGAGAAGATCTGCATTTCAATTAAGAGCTTGATGGAGGCCAATGATATCAAATTTAAATGGAAACATGGTTGGGGAGGCACTAAATGGTATATAAGGATCCCTGTGGGCTCTATATTCACTTAGAAAACCACATATTAAAATTATCTGTATTCTATTAAGTTTTTTATTTGTTCAATATTTTAATTAATCAATTAAATTTTAATCTAGTCCCATGACTTCTCGTGTCTATTTTTTAAAATCTGAGATTCTGTGGACTCCCCCTAATTTGAATCAACTGATACAAAGACCAGTCTGAATCAAAGAAGCTGGAATTTTAGCTTAAAAGTTTCTACTTCATTTTTGATGCTTCAGAAGTCTGTGATTTATTCCATTTATTCTGTGGTTTTTTTAGTGTGGATAATCCCTATGACTGCAAACCACACACACTTAAAACTTAGATGTCCTGGAGAGTAGCCTTGAAAGAAAGTCATCAGTGCTACCAAACTGCTAATGAGTAACTCAGAGTCTAGCTCATCTGGGTTTCTGATGACAGATGTGAATTTTTTTTTAATTGCTTGAATTACTTTCAGGAATATACAGTAATTTAAATTGAACTAATACTATGTTTCTTCATAAGAGTTTAGTAAAGAACACTCCCTTTACTGAAGAGATGGAAATGATTTGTAATTAGTAATTGTAATAGTAACATACTTATTCCCTATATGCTAGTCTATAAATAGTATGCATACTATGTACTATAATATGTATAGTATACTACATTCCCTCTTCTGTAAAATAAACTGGGGAAGTAAATGACAGATCACAGAAGCCAGGCTCAGCCCCAGCAGGGCTTCCCCAAGACTCTGTCTCCATGTGGATTTCCCAGTAATCTCCAGCCAGAAGTCCCAGCGGTATCTTCAGCCAGGGTTCCACCAATGCGGCCTCCTCCAAAGCCAAGGCAGGAATCTCTGGAACCAATCTCTCCAGAAGCCAAGAAAGGAAGGCCAACTTCTCACCCAGCAAGCCTACCCAGGATCCAGGGGAAAAGTATCCTCCTCCAATCTGGCTCACCAATGCAGAGAGAGTGACTGAATCCTTGAGCTGGCCTTTTTAAAGCAGTATTCTCAATGTCACTTCCTATTGCTCCCCCACTTTACAGGAACCAATTGCAGTCTTTCAATTTGTCTAGAACTACCCAAGGAGGGGAGGGGGCAGTGACCTTTGGAGGTGTAAGCTTACTCTAATAAGTGACTTGCTGAACTCTCTTACTTAGTGTCAAATAGGGGTACTTTAAGTTCTTGATTTAACTAGCTAAAAATAGAAGAGGGGAGAGTTAATCCTATCTTCACACTTTGCCAAGAAACCTCAAAATGCTGTCATGAAGAGTCAATTAGGATTGAAATATTGAACAATAACAACAACCAACAGCAGAAGTAGTAATAATAATTTATAGTGTTTTAAAGTTTGCACTTTATAAATAACAACTAATCTTATCCTCACAACCATCCTGGGATTTACATCCTGGGAAGTAAATGCTATTATTTTCATTTTAACAGATGAGTAATCTAAGGAATAAGGAGGTTAAGTGATATTACCAAGAATATACAGCACTGTCCAATTCCATATTGAAACTAAGGTCTTAATAAGTCTAGGTTCAGCATTTTTTGTAATGCAAATACCACCACCACCACCAAAACTACTACTATTACTGCCACTACCATTATCACTATCATTGCCACTACCACTATATTAAGATTTATATAGATGATAAATATTTATATGATTTATAATAATCTCATTTTTCAATATCTTCATTTCATTATAATCTCATTTGAGCTTCCTATCAACTCTATCAGGGAGGTATATTTTTTATGCTAAAAACATTTTATCAACATTTTATCTTTATACTATAAATATTTACAGATTATCCCTACTTAAAGAGAGTTCTCTTGTAACAAAGTAGGGATTAAGTATAACTAATAACACATTTTCTGAAAATGCATGCATTATTCCACATCTGTAGCATCTTAAACCTCTTTTTTTTAACTTTTTTCTCTAATTAATAGAAATCTATCTCCCATGCTGCCAACCACTGGAAATGAGACAAAGAGAGAGAAGAAAAACAAATTCCTAAAACAGATTGGCATATTCAGGTGAAACAAATTTCATCATTGGATGTGTATAAAAATATATATGTTTCATTCTTGAACTTAAATATGTCAGCAGTGCCTTCCCTCTGTTAATAATTTCCTGTTTATATAGCTTTTTTGTATGTGTATACATATATTTTACATTTTGTCTTCTCCATTCAATTTAGTTTCTTGAGGGCAGGGACTGTCTGTGAGGTAGGTGCTATTTTTAACCCTATTTTGTAGATGAGAAAATAGGTCTGAGAAGGATTAGTGATTTGCCAAAGGATACATAATTAATGAATTGTAGAACTTGAATTCAAGTCTCCCTGTCAAGAAGTATAGGACTCTTTCTATACTATACTTTGAGAGTAAATTATAGGATAGAAGAAAAAGAGTCAGAGAACCTGGGTTCTAATTCCAACTCTACCACTTAATATCATTCTGAAATTGGGAAATTAGCTTATGCTAACTTTGCCTCAGTTTCCAAATCTGTAAAATGAAGGATTTTAAAAAGATGACTGCTTTTAAAGTTCCTTTCAGTTTTGGATTTAAAAACCTTTCAGATTTATTTTTAACTACTTAAAATATAATTTTCCTCCTCCTGATTCTGCCCTACTACCAAGCAGGCATATCTATACTGCTTAACATAAAGGAGAATTTATTGAATATCTATCTAATAAAGATCAGTTGACCACCCAGAACATCTCATCTCCATGCATTCAATTTAATTGCCTGGTTTTCTCAACATGAACATTACAGAACTCAACAATTCCAAATTTTGTTTGTTTCACTTAAAAAAAAAGAAAGAAAAGAAGTTCTTTGTCTAAGATAGTGGGTTTAATTGTCAGTTAAATTGTAAATCTTATAATAAAGGAAAGATTCTAAATAAATCAGTAGAAACAATGGTTTGGGAAATAAGCCAAGTATTTTTATTTATTCCTTTGAAGACTACAACTAGAATGAAAAATATCCTATAAAAATTCCTTTGTCACTCTGAGAACTAAACGACCTGATTTCTTCTGACTAGGTCTTTTAAGACAAACTTTTCCCAAACAGTCAAGGAGGATGACCACTCTATAAATAAAGAATGACTCTAACAAAATGGGATAGAAGTGCCATGGAATAAAGGCAACATTCTCTAAGTACCTCCATGGAGCTAAGTTGATAGTCAATATTACCAATAGTTTGGTCAAGTTTGGGAATGACTTTATTATCTGCAGTAATTTATTTCATTCATGTATTTGTGTTTGAGAATATGAGAGAATGAGAAGGAAAAAAAGATGAAATAGAAGGTGAAAGAAAGGCAAGAAGGAAATGAGAGAGTTAAATGGAAGAAGAGGGTTTGCCCCATCATGTAGAATTATCTTAGTCACCCCTAAATGTCTCTCCCTCTCTTCTTCCTCTGTCCATCCAGATCATCCATGCCTAAAGAATGTATACAATTTTAATGTTAGCCTAAGCAAAACATAATTAGTAAGGTAAATTTGCTACAGGAAATAAAAAATACTTAATGCATTCCAAAGCCAAACAAATTAATTTTGGATTATTTGCTCCACTGCTCTTTTCCCATTTACATGGGTAATTGAGAACGGACTGTATTCGAGAACATTTCCACTGTTACCAATCAGCAACTTTGGACAGACTCCACCATTTGTATTCTAATGTTGCCAAACATGGCTGGTGATATTTTGCTCTGCTCTTTCTGTGTTAATAAAGTCGGAATAATGACATTTTTTTCATCCTCAGACTTCCATCACCCACAATTATTTTATTCATTTTATTCATTATTTCCCAATTACATTTTTATCTGATTTAGGCAGCACTCAGGATTGTCATAGGTTGCCTGTTTTGACACCTCTGATTAGTGAATAAAGGGCTGGTCTTAGTGTTACAGTACATGCAGATTCAAATCTTCTCTCAGAATGACCAGCGATATGACTGGACAATTCACTTAATACTTTCAGACTACTGTTTCCCAATTTTTAAAGTAAGAGAATTGAACTCAGTGACCTTTAGTATTTGTTCCACTTCTAAAGTAATTACTAGCAGATATCTAAGGTCATTTTCAGCTCTAAATCTATTAGATTAAGTATCATTTTCTCTACTACCCTAAAACAAAGCAAAAGAAAAAAAACCCATAGATTTAAACCCTTTCAGCCACTTTATCTAAATATTTCCTCTCTTCTTTACTACTAAACTTCTAAAAATGTCCCTTAAACTTTACTGCTTCTACTTTTTCACTATTCATTTGTTCCTAAAAACCCTTCAGTCTAGCTTCCTTTCCCACCACTCTACTAAAACTAACCTGTCCATTTTTTTTCCCTCAGTGTTTATCTTATTTGACCTCTCTAAGGTATTTGACACTAATTACAATCTCCTCTTTCGTGAAGTTCTTTGCTTATCCCAGAGTTTCTAGGATACTACATTTTTTCCCCAGCTCTTATTTATTAGTTGTGACCCTGGGCTAATCATTTAAAATCTCTTAAACTCCGTTTACTCATCAATAATATGGGAGTAATAATATTGTTATTGTTTACCTCACAGAGGAATTTATGAGTGCAGTAATTCCTTTCACCAACCCTCAAATCCCAACCTGTCTATAACTGAATAGATAAATCTTACAGTGGTTCCCAAACTTTTTTGGCCTACTGCCCCCTTTCCAGAAAAAATGTTACTTAGCCCCCTGGAAATTAAATTTTTAAAAATTTTAATAGCAATTAATAGGAAAGAGAAATGCATCTGTGGCCATCACCGCTCCCCTGGATTGCTGCAGCACCCACCAGGGGGTGGTGGTACCCACTTTGAGAATCACTATGACTTAGAGACTTGTCAGAGTTAGAGACAGCTTAAGAGGCCATATAGTTAGGAAATCTCAAAAGTAGGATATGAATTCAGAAAAAAGAAAAAAGTCTACTCCTTTATCTACTATGTCCTCCCTCTTATTAAAAAAAATAAGCTTTAACACCTTATAAGGATGGAGAGATAGGGAGTGACCTTATGATTTGAGTGGCATAGGGGATTCTTAGGAATAGAAATTTTCTCTATCAGTACAGGTCAGTGTCTTCACTGCAATTTATAATCTCAGAGAATTGCCTAGAATACTAGGTCCAGCCAGTAAATCAGAGGCAAAACCAAAACTCGGCTCTTGGTCCACTAATGCATATGGCTTTAGTTTTTATTTCCCCTCTGACCACTGATGAAAACTACTGAAGTCTTTACATACTTTCCCATTTTGAAAATTTAACAGTTTTCTAGCAAATGAGATTTGCTAATACCTAGAATATAAAGTCTAAAGTACTCAAGGACTTTTATTATTAAACTTAATGGACTCTGCATTCTAGCCAGACTAAATTACTCACCATTCCCTACATTGTGTCCTGGACTAATTCTAATATCAGATCTGAAATGCTCTTCCCTGTCCATCTCAATTAGGCAAAATCCTTCAAGACTAAGATCAGATCTGGCTTTTCTTACATCACAGTCATGTAAGTTATCCTTCTTCAACTCCCTTATAAAATGTAGCTTATGTCTTTATGGAATTCCAACTTCCATAAATTACAATTTTGAATCTATCACCTCTCCAAATAAACTAATATTTTTCTCATCTACTCAAAATAGATAATAAAATCTTTGATGATAGGGGCCTTGATTCTCATCATCTTTGGATTTTTAAAGCCTAATGTATATAGTGGATAGTCAAAAAACATTTTATTTTATTTCATTTTATTTCAAGTCCCACCTCTGACATGTAGACACTATATGGCCTTGGGTAATTTCCTCAACAATTCATGCTCCAGAGTAGATGTCCATCTACAATAGATGATTGAATTTCCCCACTGGAATTTTCAGTATCAATGAAATTATAGGTCAGTCTGTACTGTATGTATGTATATTATAATCAAATATCTCTAGTGAATGAGTCAGTAGGTTGATAACCTTCAAATCTCTTGGTAAGAAGAAAAAGAGTAATGGAAATTTATTCAGATTACATGGAACCTTAAGACCTATATATTCTAGAACCACTCTTACTGACTTCGGAGAAAATGATTAATTCTTCTTCTAAATAATAACTTTTGAATATCCCCTATGTCTTCTTTTTTCCAGGCTAAAATTCCTTGAAGATGTTAATTCTTTCAGGTCATTATCCTATCTATAGGATAAGAGGATTTAGAGCTAAGAGTAAACCTACAGGTCAAATGGCCAAACCCTTGAGTTTACAAATGAGGAAAAAGACTGAGGCTCTGAGAGGTTACACAGAAAATAAAGCCAGGATTTGAGATCTTTCTGATTCTAACTCAGTTCTCTTTCCCCTAACTAAATGAACATTGATTTCCATGGGATTCTCATATACATTTCTATTATAGGTAGGACAGGTAAACTATTGTTAGCTATGTGTTAATATTAACCCATTATACTGTAAGAAAATAGAACAATGAACAATTCAATACTCATTATGTTTAAAGATTAGATATAGAAGGTAATTGTTATAGGTCACATTAACAAACAAAACTATACTTTCATCAGTGTTAATCTTATGTTATACTTATTACATACAAAATCAGAAAAGCATGATAAATGTATAAAATGTTCCTTCAGCAAAATTGAAGGTTTGGGAACTTAAGTATTAAAGAGAAGGATTGCTAATTGTTCTCCCCAGCTGTGGACAAACCTAAATTACCAGGAACCTTGTAATTCATTGACATATGTGGAAAAAATAGCAGCTTTTACAACAGAATCCCTATCCAAATATTGAATTTAAAAGTTCACTTAGAAAGTTCCCTAATAGATTGAAGAGTATATTTCAGGTTTTCTGGCTTTCCAGGCCTCCATCCTATCTGCTAGGCACATCTTTTTTCAGATAAAATAAACAAAACTAGAATAAAAAGAGTTGACAGTGCTATGATGTCAACTCTTCTCTTTGATTCCACATACTCTTGTACCCTTTTAAATAAATGATGGAAGCAATTTGGCAC
This sequence comes from Gracilinanus agilis, assembly GCF_016433145.1. Lineage (NCBI taxonomy): Eukaryota > Metazoa > Chordata > Mammalia > Didelphimorphia > Didelphidae > Gracilinanus > Gracilinanus agilis. The sequence goes on along the minus strand of NC_058132.1, from coordinate 462,368,978 downwards.
ATTGGGGGGAAAAGTCAATGTAATTATCAAGAATTGACCATTATAACTGTCTTATTTGAAATATCCCCAAATGCCATCAAATTGGCTTTTCTTGCCACCTGTTCAGTGGATATAAACCAATAATTCTTATTCTTTACCCAAACAGATTCATCTTCACCATCTCTTAAACAGATGATTTAACTGTTTACAATAGATGAGGTTATTTGTTTTTCCAACATGCAGAATGAACTTGTACTTACACTTATTAACTGAAGCTCAGAGAAGAAACCCTCCCCCCAAAGTATTTTCTATGAACTATAATCCCCAAATTTACTGTAATTTTATCCCTTTTCATGTAACAAGATAATGCAAAAAGAAAATAAGAGATGAGAAGTTGTCTTTAAAAGTTCTAGAAAGGAATAATATTATATATTCCCTTCCACACTTTAATATCTCAACATCAACAATTGAAAGATCTGTAATTTCATTGACAAGAAGACTCCTTCCATCAATAAGGAGTTCAACATCTCTAGAACTGGTAAGTCATATTCAAGAGTAGTTAAGGCTAAAAAAGCCATCACCCTGAGCTCAATCTAGTCATGAGCCTCTTCAGCCTTAACTAGACTGATCCTTAGACATCTGATGTCCCATCCAAACGTGAAGTCTTTAGGAAGTACCAGAGCTTCAAGTTCTCTGGCATAACCTTTTGAAAATGCAGGGCTAGCTCCATACTATTAATACACCATGTAAATTAGGCTGAAGAGGAACATTCCTCAGAAAGTTGAAAAAAAAATTTCAAAAACAATTTTTTCTTCTCCCACTGATATCATATCACTTCAAACACTATTTTGCTTTCAATGAAAAATGCTTTGAATTGAATGAACCTATGTAAGATTCAATTAGCAAATGACATTTATTAAACACCTACTATGAATCAGTAATTGTGTTAAACTTTAGGGATACCAAGAAAGGCAAAAATAATCTCTTCTCCAAAGGGGTACAACAGGAAAGACAAGGTGCAAACAATTTTATGTGAAAATGAGAGAAGAAAAAAACTAGAGATAATCAACAGAGAGAAGGCTCTAGAGCAGGGGTTGGCAACCTTTTTGGCCCTGAGGGCCATAAACGCCACATTTTTTAAAATGTAATTTCATGAGAGCCATACAGTGCTCACAGTGCGCGCTCCTGTAACAGTGCCTGAAAAAAATTGACTTTATGGCTCCTGCAGAAAGAGCCATATCTGGCCCTCAAAAGAGCCAGATATGGCTCAAGAGCCATACGTTGCCGACCCCTGGCCTAAAGCTATGGAAAGACTTCTTGTAGAAGAAACTAAAGGATTATCATCCAGGGCCAAAACTATGATTGATTCACACCACCATGCTGAACTGGGCACGAAGGGGCTTGTTCAAAGTGGGCAAGTTTGCTTCTCTGACATCAACAATAAAAAGATAAATTCCTCCAATGGGCTAATTTCCATTATTAATGCATTTCAATCTTCTTACCATCTAAAACAGAGGCTCTTATCTTTTTTGGGTAATGATCCCTTTTAGCAGTCTGAAAAAGCTTAATGACCATAAAATAAAATAAAATTCATAGGATTATGAAGGAAATAATTCATATAGAAATAAAGTTATCAAAATACTTTTAAAAAGTCAATAGATGCCAAATCAAGGGCCTCTGATCTAAAATATTTTTTGGAATAATTTCTGTTCTCGGCTTGTTTCATTTTCTAGGGATAAGAAGTTCTACAAGTTTAATTTTAATGATGAAGTAGAATTTCCCTTTTTACTTGGGTTTATTGATAATTGGTAAACAAGACAAGTTTTATACTATTCATAATTTTAAACTTTGAACTAATTTCTTCTCTCATCCATTGTCTCTCTGATCTGAAGAGGCCTAAAAGTTAATGTGTTCTTTTATGGTAATCCGTCCATCACTATGATATCCTTGTCTTCTTCCCTGGAACCTCTCCAATCTCTTTTGGGTTTTTCTTGAGGTGTAATGACTAGAACAAGATGGTATTTCCTGTGTGAATGAAACCATGATTTTGTATGGACTTAGAATAATGTTTTCTATTGTTTCCAAGAACTCCATTGATTATTTTCAATATTTTCTTGGCATTTTAGGACAGCTAGATGGCACAGTAGATATAGTACCTGACCTAGACTCTGAAAGATTCATCTTTCTGAGTTCAAATCTAACCTCAGACTCTTACTAGCTATGTGACCTTGGGCAAGTCACTTAACCCTGTTTGCCTCTGTTTCCTAATATGTAAAATAAACTGTAGAGGGAAATGGCAAATGATGATAACTTTTCTTGGCTTTTAAAAGAAATTGCTGTAATTTATTTAAAGAGCAACCTGTCAACATGTAGTGAAATATAAATAATGATAATAGCAATACCCTTTTCTAGATCATACCACTATATGGAATATACTCTGAAAATACTGGCATAACAACAACAATCTTTTCACGGGTTTTCATAGACATCTTTTTGTGCAAAAATCTAAATGTTATGAAGGTGGTAAAAATATTGTGGCATATTTTTTCCAAAGACATTTCTTGGCCTTTTGGATCATAGGAGACTGGTTTGGGAGTCAGTATTTTCCTTCTAAAAGCATTCTATATAATGGACTTCTCTACTAGCAGCAATGCAATGATCCAGGACAATTCTGAGGGACTTATGAGAAAGAACACTATCCACATCCAGAGGAAGAACTGTGGGAGTAGAAACACAGAAGAAAAATAACTGCTTGATCACATGGGTCGATGGGGAAATGATTGGGGATGTAGACTTTAAGCATTCACCCTAATGTGAATATTAATAATATGGAAATAGGTCTTGATCAATGACTCATGTAAAATCCAGTGGAATTGCTAGTTGGCTATGGGAGGAGGGTGGGAAGAGGGGAGAGAAAGAACATGAATCATGCAATCATGGAAAAATGCCCTTAATTAATTAATTAAAATCTCAGAATAAATAAGTAAAAGCATTCTATTCCTTCAGAAATTTCTCCTTTCTAAGAACTTTAATCTAATTCCTTATGTGTAATTAATTGTTAATAGCAAAAACTATTATTTTTCCTTCCTGCACATTAATTCATATTTATATAACACTTAAAGGCTTATGGATCCCTTCACAACAATCCTATAGTCAATATAGTACAAGCATTATTTTCTTTCTTACAGATGGAAAAACCGAGACTCAGAGACATTGACATGCCAGAGCTGACAAAGATAGATAATAGTAAATAGAACTCCAATCCAGCTATTTTGATTCTAAGATCAGTGCTCTTTTCATAGTATCATGATGTCTTCCTTAAATTTTCTCTTCCTGAAGATCATTTGCTACTCCCCTGCCCACTGATAGAACAAGAAAAGATTTTCTTTCAAAATTTACTATTTGATGAAAACTTTGAATGACAGTCCTCTTTGTCAAGATGCTCCTCCTGCTTTATTTCTGCCAAGTCTTCTGGCTTTCTTTGGCTAATTCAGTGAATTGTTTAAAAATCAATGCTAACCAGGAATAGCCATCATGACACATGGCTTGGCTCCACACTCACATGACCTTTATCTTATAGATAAGGCATCTATCATTCAAAGATTAACATATAACTCCACATATTTCACTCAGAAAATTCTCAAGGCTATCTGATTCCTTTACAGTTTGTCAGTGGCAGCAGATGCTGTTTGAAAGCCCTGATAAGAACATGAAGGAAGGTATGGATAACTAAGTTTGAATAAATAAAAATGGTTAACTATTATTTACACATATTTAACTTCACTAAGGAGAATTAGATTCCTTGCTACAGAGGTCCAGAATGTTTTCTTCTCCTCTATACACAATGGCAGTTGGAAGCAATCTGTTGATCACCAAAACTCCCCATCCTTCTTTCTCCTGATAGAGATCCTAAGAAATTAAACTGAAACTTGGTTCTGACCAGGGAGTTCCTCATAAGAATTAATACTAAGAATAACAACTATGTTATGGTGGGCTTAGGGCTGGGTTTCGAGTCAGAAAGGAAAGAGTTCAAGCCTGAATCAGACATAGTTTCTTCATCTATAAAATGAGGGGGTTGGACTTGATGTTCTCTAAGGTCCCTTCCAACTCTGAGCCTATTGTCCTATCTACCTAGGCTACTCTCAATGTCTTGTGACAAAGTGCTATTCATTTTTCTTCTTGCCACTCTTCATTCATTCATTAACTCACTCACTGGTTCGCTGGCAAATAGCTAGCTATGAGCATTTTATGTCAGGTTCTTAGAGGGATATGTAAGAAATATGAGAACATTCCTTGCCCCGAAGAGCCTAGTGGAAATTATGAAGTATTGCAGAATCCCAAGGATACTCAGTTCTGTGTTATATATCTTAGCACTGGAAGACACAACCATTTTCAAAGCACTAAGAAAATGAACATACTTCTTTAACAAGTCATCACAGGTATTAGAAAGCTTAAAGTGTTAAATTTCTTCCTTAATTAAATATCTAGGATCAAGCATTCATCCTTCTGAACGTAAAAACGACAGAGCTCATAAACTTATGGAACAAATCTCAATATTGTTTATGAAAACTTTGTAGGGATGGGAGAATCATATCCCCTCTAAGGATGTAGTTACCAATGAATGATCAACCAAAGTAACATTCTAACAACTGAACACAGGGAGGGAAACTACCCTGAATCCCCCTACCTCCAACTGAAGTCCATTCTTCAGGCAGAGAGTTGTTTATCCTCTAAAACCACTAACTAAAATATCACTTTCTTTACCAGAAAAATCAAATTTGTCCTTGAATACATAATTAGTTAAACTGAAAGAATTCATAAACAACGTTAACAATTTATGATCATTATAATCCTGAGTAAAAGCTTTTTTTTCTTTTTCTTTTAGACCCTTAATTTCTGTGTATTGGCTCTTAGGTGGAAGAGTGGTAAGGGTGGGCAATGGGCGGGTCAAGTGACTTGCCCAGGGTCACACAGCTGGGAAGTGTCTGAGACCAGATATGAACCTAGGACCTCCTATCTCTAGGCCTGACTCTCAATCCATTGAGCTACCCAGCTGCCCCGTGAATAAAAGCTTTTAAGGAACTAAGAGTGTAAAAAACTAAAGTTACTTTTTTTTTTACTAGATCACAGGAAAAATATTGAACATTTTCCTCCTTTATTCAAGGTCTGAAATGATCAATATTTGAGAAAGATGTTGCCCATACTAAACAATTTGCTAACAGAAGGATAATACTATAATACTCTAGAGGGAAAGGAATTTTAAAATTCCATAACTTAATAATTCTGACATCAGCAAGGCCGTTTTGGCACAAATATTAATATGTCAGTGTTCAATGGCATGTTCGAATATCTACATAAACATATATTCAAGTATATTTGTGCAAATTATTGAGTAAGACTGAAGTAACAGAAGGCTTACGTCAAAGTAAAATGCCATCTAACGGAAGTAAAATGTTTGGCTTAAAGGGCTAGATATTTTAACAATGTAGATGCTGAAATTGTCTGAGTCAGAAAGGTTAATAAGAAGAAAACAGGAAAGGGTCAGTTCTCCTTGCATCATTCTGCCAAAGTTTATTTTAAAACGGAATACCTTATTTTTAATAAAGCAAAGAAAGAAAACAGAACATCTATCATGGATAATCTGGGGACATTCTGACATTTTGCCCCTCTTCCCCCACCTCCCAATGCCTGGAATAATAAGCTTTAGAACTATAAGAAATTTTAGAGATAATCTAGTCCAATACTCTTTTCTATAGATGGAACCAATACACTGCGAAGTTAAATGATTGGTTTAGGGTCTTACAAATATTAATTAGAGGGTCAGGATTTAGTCTAGATCTAGAGATCTTTCCATGATACCTAATTACATCCATATCCCACATCCCCTTTTTTTTGGAAATTGTTTCCTTGTTGGAAATATTCTAGTGTTAGAGATTGTTCCCTTATTAGTGATAAGTTAACCATTCCCTTTGGCATTTTTCCTCCACTTGGTTCTTTCAATTAATTGAATGTTTGTTAAAATCATAGTTTTAGTATGATTAAAATTTTTCTAAAGATTTTATTTTCCAGTTTACAATTAATAACAATTTTCTACATACATTTTCTGAAGTTATAAGATCCAAATTGTCTTCCTCCATTCCCTCCTCCATCCTGGAGATGGCAAGGAATTTGATCCAGGTTATATATGTATTATCATGCAAACATATTTCCATATTGTTATGTTATTCATTGTTGTAAGAGAATAATCATATAAAACCAATACCACCCTCAAAAGCACAAATAAACTAAAGTGAAAAACAGGATGCTTTGATATGCATTCAGACTCCAACTGTTTTTTCTCTGGGGTGAATAGAATTCTTTGTCATAAGTCCTTCTGAACAGTCCTGGATCATACATTGCATTGCTAAGAATAGCTAAGCTTTTCACAGTTGATCACTGTAGAATATTACTGTTATCATATACAATCTTCTTCTGTCTATTTCACTGTTAGTTCATGTAGCTACAGCTTTTTCTGAAATCATTCTTCTCATCATTTCTTACAGCAAAATAGTATTTTGTCACCATCATATAACATGATTTGTATAGCCATTCCCCAATATCAAGACATCCCCTCAATTTCGAATTCTTTACCACCACAAAAAAGCTGCTATAAATATTTTTACATATGTAGGTCTTCTCCCGCCACCCCTTTTAAAATCTCTTTATACAAACCTAGTAGTGATATTTCTGTATCAAAGGGTATGCACAGTTTTATAGCCCTTTGGGCATAGTTCTAAATTGCCCTTCAGAATGGCTGGATCAATTCGTAACTCCACCAATAATGCATTAGTGTCCCTATTTTGCAATGGTCTCTCCAATATTTATCATTTTCCTTTACTGTCATATTGGTCAATCTGATAGGTGAGAGCTGGTACTTAAGAGTTGTTTTCATTTGCATTTCTCTAATCAAGAGTGATTTAAAACATGTTTTCGTATGGCCACGGATAGCTTTGATTTCTTTATCTGTAAATTGCTTGTTCATATACTTTGACCCTTTGACAATTGGGGAATGGCTTGTATTCTTATAAATTTAATGGTTTTCTATGTATTTGAGAAATGAGACCATTATCAGTTTTTTCACAGTTTGTTGTTTCCCTTCTAATCTTGGTTACACTGGTTTTGTTTATACAATGCTTTTTTATTTAAAGTAGTCAAAATTATTCATTTTTCATCTTGTAATGTTCACTTTCTCTTATTTTTGTCATAATAATATACAATTTTGATGGAATACTATTGTGCTATAAGAAATGAAGAGAAGGAGAATTTCAGAAAAAAACTTGAAAGATGAACTGATGAAGAGCAAAATAAGCAGAACCAGAAGAACAGTATACAGAATAGCAATATTGTATGATGATCAACTGTGCATAACATAGCTATTCTCAGCAATATAATGATCCAAGACGATCCCAAAGGACTCATGATGAAAAATGCTATCCATATCCAGAAAAACAAACAAATTGATAGAGTCTGAATGAATATTGAAGCATGCCATTTTTCACTTTATTTTCTTTATGAATTTTTTATGCATCTGCTTCCTTAACAATTAGGGAAATATGTTCTGGGTGACAGTATGTGTATAATCAATATCAAATTGCTTCTCAGCATCTCAGAGAGAAGTGGGGCGAGGGAGAAGGGAGAGAATTTGGAATTCAAAATGTTAGAAAATGAATACCAAAAATTGTTTTTACATGTAATTGGGGAAAGGAACCCAAAGCATTACTGAAGAAAAATCAACATACTTAATGCCAGTCTCTACTCTTTTATATCATTTATATCATTTGTATCATATATCATTTTATTTTAAATTACATTATACTTTTTAGAGTATTTAAAGCCCCTATTATAAATATCTTGAGGTCAAGTTCTCTGTATTGTATTGTATTTGTATCTTCAACAAATAGGTGAGTGCAGAGTATACGTAGAATCAGCATATTTGGTGAATGGAATTAAAAATCAAGACTGATCAAAGTTACTTTCTAAATATCACCACAAGCCCTTCCAAACTCTTCAAGTTGTCAGGTGAGAACATGGAAACCATCCTTCTCTGGGAATGTTTCTGTGACATTATGTCACGGTTTTGCGTTGTAAAAATATTTGAAAAATAATGACTAATAAAATTGGATAATGATTTTAAATCTTGATTGATACTAATATTGCTGAGTATGTTGAAACACACATATTTTCTGCTTCTGGGAAGGCTAAAGTGGGCAGATCTCTTGAACTTAGGAGTTCTGATCCAGTATTGAAACTAAATTTGGTATTAATATGGTGTGCTCTGAGAGTGGTGAGTCCTTTTGGTAACATGCAAAGTCTGTAAATGGAGTAAGTAGGTCAAAGCTCCTATAATGATCAGAGTGGGATTGGACCTGTGAGTATTTCCTGTACTTCTAGCTTAGGCAATATTTTAAGATCTAGTTGCTGTTTTTTAATGTTTTTTTAGGCCACTTTGGAAATTAAAGAAAAGAAAGCAATGAAAAATGTTGAAAAGCCCATGAGAAGAGTGACACAACTATATGTTGTTGTTGGAGCTATGAAATGGTACAACTGTTTTGTAAAATAATTTTGGACTATAAAAAGAGAGAGTCTCTAAACTTTTAGTAGCCTTTGACCCAGTGATCTCAGTACTGGGCATGTGTCCCAAAGAGGGCAACAACAGAAAAAGACATTTCATAAATGCTAAAATATTCATATAGTCCTTTTTCTGGTACACCAAACCCTCCTCCCCCTGGAAACAAAGTATATATCCATCAAAATGCATGTTTACAGCTTGGGAAGTCCTGCCGCAGTTTATACTCTGCTGGCATATATAACCTTTGAAGACCCTTGGTCACATCTGCTTTCTGATAAGTCATTGGAATAGGACTTTCGTTACATATATGTTTGTGTATGTTTATGTATGCATACATATATATGTTTAGAGGCAGAACTTAGAAAAATGCAAATTACATATTGAACTTTGAAATAAGGGAAAACCTTATGGGATTTATGCCAGATATATATTTACACAGAAATATAAAACCATTTTATAACAAAAATTTTATTTTCATGCTTTCAATTTTTGAAACTTTTGTTGAACTTAATAAAATTTTATGCGATTTCCATTTTTGGCATTATGCCTGTTATTTGCATATTATTTTAAAAAATGATTTGTTTATTACATTAAAGTTCCCAGCAAAAACGAATAATTGAAAACATGTCTTGTTTGTTGCTACCAAGAATAACTTGTGTATTTCCATATTTTTAAAAAATCCGCTGTAGTTGTAAAACCTCTGGCAAACCCTTCTTAGTATTCCCTTACAGGTGAAAGCAAAAAGTCAAGGTTTTTTTTTTCCCTGCCCATTGGGAAGTATGATACAGAGAGAATATCTCAAAATGATCTGTGCATTCCCAAGTTTTATGTTAAAACAGAGACATTTTAAGTCATTTTGGTCGTGGTTTCACTTTCTAATATAGAAGGTTTAAATTTTTCCAGGAAGCTTTTTTAAATATATTGGAGATAAGCAAAAGACATTGTATCAATATTTGGCTTAGATGGGAAGGTGGCTGATGACTAATAATGGAGTGATTGCAAAAAACATAACAAAACACATTCTACTTTTTCTTGGTTTTTCTATCAAGGATAAAGAGATGCAGTTTGAGAAGAATGGAATGAAAATGATTAGCCAAGAGTTGAAATCCAAGATTAGAGGAGAAATGACAGCAGAGAGTCCAAGAAGTTTGATGTTGATTCCTGGTAAAATTCTAGGTCAGATTGCTCAAGAGATGATACATGAGAAGTTAAAAAAGAAGAGCATATCACACTAGGCCAAGAAGGTGGAAATGGAAAAAAAATCAGCTTATTGTTTGTGTTATTTATTTTTTCAATTTTGCACTTTTAAAGGTTAGATGATATAGGTAAGACTTTGCTTCTTGTTTTTATATGTTAATTTTAATAATTGTTGTAGCCAGTTAAATTTGTTACTTGTATATGTGTATGTGTGTATATATAAAACATAAATATACATATATAATGAATATAAAAATAAGTAATAAATGTATGTATAAAAATGAATAAAGTATACATTACAAACACATGTTTATAATATATGCACATGTATAGGCACATATTCACAGACATTTTAAATGTAACTATTTGTTTATGCTACATTAATATAGTATAAACATGCATGTTCATAAACACAAGTTTATAATTATATTTTATAATAATATGTATCACTTATGCTATGCATATGTATGTAGTGTGCATAAAACATATATATGGTTATATATTCAGAATAGTGCATGTTATGCATGCCATGTATATATGTGCATGTATACATATATGTATGATAATGTGGATTGTGTATATTATTCATGTGTGTAGGTATATATACCTGTGTACATATAAGCAAGTGTCTATAATAATATATTTATCATAATGCATATTGTGTATATTCTGTATATATGAGAAAAACACATTTTATTATAATTACCTTCTCTCTTTTTACACAGCCTGGATTTATAGTTCAGCCAATTGCTATAGATGTCAAATGTCTGGATTTCAATTTTGCATTTCATTTTTAATTCAATGAACATTTATAAAATTCTTACTGTTTGTAGATCATTTGTAAGTAAGTAGGAAGAACAAGTACTAGAATAAAAATTGGGGTAAAAAACATTTCTGATGTCTTTCTACAGATAAGCACCAAAACAAAGTTTCAAGATCAAGGCTGCTAACCTACAAAGTCCTCAGTGGGTCCGACACTACTGAAATATAAAGCAAGAGCTTTAATAGCGCTGTCAGTGTTCAAAAGTGATACTAGTATACTACACAGTCCCTGTGTTCATTCCTACATTTAGCTCAAATGACAAGTTCTTATCAGCTTTTGGAGAGGTCTGAACCTCAGTGGTTTAGAATCAGAGATCCAATATTGGAAGGAAACTTAGAAGACTTCTTGTTCAACTACCCACATCATGTAAAGATCTCCTATACACTCTACCTCAAATCTTCTAGGAACAGAGAATTTACAAGTTCAGGAGACAAACCAATAGGGTACCAGTTTTCCAATTTTTGACATCAACTTAGTATCTATAGACATCGTATTTGATTTTTGTAAATTTGTGTTAATTTTTACCTATTTTTTTGTTGTTGTTCACTCATCTTCATTTATGTCTGACTCCTCTGGATTCCATTTGGGGTTTTCTTGGCAAAGATACTACAGTGGTATTCCACTTCCTTCTCCAGAACATTTTACAGATGAGAAAACTGAGGCAAACAAGGTTAAGTGAACTGCCTAGTATGTGTGTAGTTAAGTATCTGAGGCCAGATTTGAACTCAGGAAGATGAGCTTTCCTGACTTCAAGTCTAAAGCTCTCTACCCTCTGCACCATCTAGCTTAACAACAAGAACAAGAACAACAAGAACAAGAACAAGAACAACAACGACAACGACAACAGCAGCAGCAGCAACAACAACAACAACAGCAACAACAACAACAACAACAACAACAACAACAACAACAGCAACAATACACACACACACAAAACAACTCAAGAACTTAGCAGATAGGTACATATTAAATATATTGTCAGATGTCACATAATTATTTTTGTTTAATTGCTTTTCTCTGTCATAACAGCAAGTTCAGTGCAAAGGTAGAACATGGAGGAGGGTTAGAAGAATGTTTTATCCAGAAAGGACTATAGAGTAAAAACAAAATGTATTAATAAAACTTATTTAAAGCAAAACTCTTAGGTAATCTCAGATAGCTATTAGTTAAGCTCTCTTATCTTAAAACACTGATTTCTCTTACAAGGTTCAGTAAATTACTAAATAACTAGCCTTCACTCAACCAGTAGGGCAAGTTTATATCACTGATATTGGAACTTATATCCTAATCATAAAATGAGCTCTCATTTCAGAAGTGTGAAAGATTATTATGCACCTATGCCTTTTAGTCATATAACCAAGTTATAGACTGTCAATTTCCTAGGGATAGATAATAACTAGTTAACATAATAGTTATGCTGTTCCCTACCTAGCACATAACCTACTATGTGCTAGGCACTATGCTGAGCTATTTATTATTTTCTCATTTGATCCTCGCATACAAACCTGGGAGATAGATGTATCTATTACATAAATTAAATACATTCTTTGGGTCTATTTCCTCATTTATAAAATGAGAATGAGATGACTTTGACTACCCTGACAAGGTTTCTTTTTGTTTTCAATTTTGCAAGGAAATAATTTTGTAAATTTTTAAAAAACATATATAAAACTCATATTTTACAGTTAAGGAAACTGATGCCAACAGGGGTTAAATGACTTGCCTGAGCACAGAGCTAGTAAGTGTCTGAGGCTGGATTTGAACCCATGTCTTTTTAATTTCAGGATAGGAACTCTTTTTATTAGCAACCTACATAAATTAAATTTAATAGTTGCTTGATTTTCATCCCTCATTTTTGCTTATAACTATCTCAGTTTCCTTTTGTGATTGTATATGTGCTGGATAATATTTCTTATACTACTTTGCCAGTAAGTTATTGTTGGTAAAATGTTATAGGTTCATTTTATTTAATGAACATTTTGCCATTGGTTCTTTGGCATACTTGGTGATTTTGATTTTTCAGAATCATATTTGTTCACAATTTGTGGCCATATCACCTTTAGAAGAACAAGTAGTTTGACATTATTATGGTAAGAGTTCTTAGAAGACTTGAGTTCCATAAGAAAAACTGAGTTTGAATTTCAGTTGTGCCTATTAATTTGATGACCCTTGGGAAATTACATAAATTCTTTGAGTCTCTTTCGTCATTTACAAAACAAGAATGAGATGAGACAACCCTGAAAAGTTTTCTTTTTGTTTGCATTTGTAAGGAAATAATTTTTAAATTTTTTAAAAGATATATAAATGCATTTTTTTATTATTGCCATTATTCAAAGTGCTGAATAACTTCAGATTCAATCTAGTCCAGGTTCTTCTTCCTGTCTAGTGTCCAGCTGCAATTCCTGTCCAAGATATATGTAACTTAATTAGCTGTCTATCTAACTGAATGTCATACTCTGGTCAATACAAAAAACCACACACATTTTGTTTTTCTAGTATGGATGGGTAAACTAATCTGTCATTGCCAAGAATTTCAATGAGAGCTCATGTAGCATTCCAGGATTTGGTGCAATTTGAACAGTGACATTTAGGAAGAGAACCTTCTGGAAATCCTCACAATAATGGGGAATTCTTTTTTTTTTTTTGGCTATATGGGGCTCAGTTTCTGTGGCATTAATGAACATCTGAGGGGAACATATATCTCTTTCCCTGTCTTACATTTCACTTGATGTCAATTCTCAGAAATCAGTCTCTATAAATGTGAACAGGATAATCTAGTTTAGTTAGGTTAAAGCAAGTTCTCTGCTCGTTCATTTTCTCCTTAACTGTTTTTCAATGTTTTACGATGTTCTTTTCTTAATCTTTTGCTATACTCCTCTGAAATTGTTTGAAAATAATTATAAACCCTAAACTTGCATTGCTCTTGGGTACCATGTCTCTCATATCATAGTCATTATTTTATCATCATCCTTATTGCCATATAATCTCATTCAGCACCAGTTTCCTTAACCAAATGAAGAGAATTTAACTCACAGTGGGGTACCATGAAATCAAATGAAATAACTAGAAATTTATTGTTGTCATTCTTCTTACCTAAAATTCAATGTAGTTCAGATAGAAAACTCCAACAAGTTAGTATTATGCTATTATTTTATGCATAAGGGAACAACCCTTTTAAGAAATTTACATTTGGATTAAATTAATCTTGGCCAAGATCACTTGTCTGGGACATATAGCTTCTCAGAGATCTTTGGAAAGTGGTGACTGATGTTGCCTGACTCAGATTTCTGCGGCATCATTGGCACATCTGAATGTGACCAGCTATCAAATTTTGGAATGAATGAACACAACTTGGAGAACTAGATAAGTTTTAGGTTAATAACTGGGCATATAGATACCAAAATTTTCTTATGATTTTGAAATACATTATGTTATCTGACAAAGGATAGAAGATGAGAATTTGGTTTCCTACTATTAGTTAAGGTGAGTTCATGGGTCATGGAGTCATTCATAGAGAAGATACTGGATCTGGACTAAGGGATACTCAAAGTATCCTTTCCTACTATCATTTGTTCCTGGGCAAACTGTTTGCTTAATGGGATCCCAGAGGGTTCACTTTACTGCCACTTGCTACAAGAAGAAAGTAGTAGAGAAGACAGAAGGCATTTTCCTGAACCTGTTTTCAGGAAAAGAGAGAGTGAGAAGGAAAAGATGAACCCTGCAAAGAAGGCTTGGAAAGGTTTTTCCCTATTTTAAGTTAAAGGTCATTACCTTTTCCCAAGATAGCTTAATATTACTTGAGTTGAAGGCATCCAGAAGTCTGTGGCTAGAAGTGAAGGATACTATAATTGCTGCTGAAAAAGTCCAACTATGGAGAAAGACAGCTTGCTGTGGTAGAAAGAGGATACTGAAGTTTACAATTCTAGAGTTGTGAAATACTTTGAATGCATGGATTTTCTTCAAAGTGCTTGCTTCCCTGCTAGGTTTCTGTGTGGAACTATTCTTCCTCATAGACACTGAGCATATTGGTGAGAAAGACCTAAGTTTATGAGTAGGTTATTATTGTCAGATTTGCCTTATATGAGTAGCTGTGATGTTTTTTATTATTTCTTTCACTTCATTATTAAGAAAATGATTATTTTAAGATCTAATATAACATCATTGTGGGTGGCTGAGTTTGTGTAAATGGAAGGAAGCACAGAGGTGGGGATTTGGGAGTAATGGTGGTCAATTGGGAAATGTATTCACCCACGATACAATGCCCCTTAGAACCTAGAACTACCAACATAAGGGCAGACTGAGGTATTTGAGTCAGCCTAGAAACTAAACGTGCAAAACTATGCTAGGGGCACATGACATACCTATTAGATATATTTAATGTTTTATTGACTACTGCACAGAGGGACAAAATTTACATGGAGAAAATCCATGTATTCACAGAGTCCCATAACTTTGGAACTACAAACTTCAGCATTCTTCCGTCTACCTCAGCAAATCTTCGTAAATGTTCCTCAATGAACACTGCTTCTGTGTTGAACAGATGGTTCTACTATTAAGTTCAGATAATCTTCACTATACTTGACTAACAGCCTTCCCAGTGTCTCGGCCAATGTATTCAATTTCCTGGGTGACTTTCTTTGATTCTTTGCTTCCAAACTTTTTGCAATTAAATAAAAAAGCATTAGAATTTAAACTTTGTTTTTGTTATTGATACTTCTACTAAACACAAGTTAAAATTTTTTTAGTGAATAAAAAGTTCACGTTATTTGGATAATAAAAAGTAGTTGATTCATAGATTTAGAGCTTGGAAGAGGCCTAATTGTCTAGTTCAATTCATTGATTTTACATATAGAGAAACTGAGGCTTAGGTTAAAATGACTTGTCTAGGGTCACACAGATAATAAGTGTCAGAGGTAGGATTTGAACAGTCTTACTGACTACAGATTTTCTTTTATACTTCATCCTAATTCATCTCCAAGGACTTTAAAAAAAATAAAAATATAAATTTAAAATTACAATTCAGAGAAATGAAACCCTGGGCTCTAAAATCCTGTGGCTCTCATACTGTTTGCTCTCATACTCACTCTCCTTTCATGCCCATTCTTGACTTGAGTCCACAGAGGCAGTTTTTAAGGAAGTGCAGCAGAAAGTAGAATAGTAAAGCAATGTGTGTTCAGAGATAATTATTCTTGGTGAATCTTCATGTTAGAAGGGGGAAATGAAGGGCACAGAAAAGGAGGCTTGATAAAAACCCATGATATAAATAGAAGCACAAATGTGCTCAAAAGACAATGAGAAGGGGAAATGAACTAAAGGGAAATAAAAAAGGAGACAAAGCAAAAAAAGCTCACTAAAGGTGGTGAAATGAAAACACACATAAAAAGAAAAAAGAATAACAATATGTGAAATAATAAAAATATGTAGCAAAAATTTTAAAAAATAGAAGATTCAAAGAGAAAAAAGATTAAAATGAATATACAGTAAGACATGTATGTGTGTGTGTGTTTATTTTGCAAAAGTAGTAAGGCAATTCTCTAAGCTTGAATCCAATAAGTAGTGTGAGATCATTATTATAATTTTGGTATCTCCTTTTCCCTTTTTACCCCTACCCCATTCTCTATTCCAGGTGCTTTGATGGGACCACAAACTGTTAGAACTGTAAAGGACATTAAATATCAGCAAGCTATTTCATATAGTAGATAGAGAAATGGTTCTGCAGTCAAGAAGACCTATGTTAGAACCTAGTTTCGTGGGCCTGGAGTAAGGAAGACCTGAGTAAAAAGCCAATCTTAGACATTTACTCTCTGTGTGACCTTGGGCGAGTCACTTAACAATGTTTTCCTCTGTTTTCCTATCTGTAAAATGAGCAGGACAAACAGCAAACCACTCTAGTATCTCTGTCTAAGAAAACTCCAAACGGGGTCCAGAAGAGTTGGACAAGCCTGAACTGACTGAAGTGACTGAACGACAGGAAAAGCACTGGGCAAGGCATTTGCTTCCTATTTGCCTCAGTTTTTTCAACTGTAAAATGAAAGAAATAAAAGCATCCACCTTCCAGTATTGTTGGGAGACTCAAATGAGATATTTGTAAAGTGCTTATCTGTCATAAAGAAAGCTTTTAATAAAATGCTTATGTCCTGCTTAGTCCTTCTTCTTTAATTTTAAAGACTGAACTCAATTCAATCTGACAAACATATTAAGAGACTACAGTGTACAAGGCACCATGCTAGGCACATGGTATATGCTCAATAATTATTTATTGTTTGATTTCAATTAATCATGATGAGTTAAACTGATTTTAAACTTGCCTAATCGATTTCTAGTAGAATTTCACTTTTTAAAATGATTTTTAAAACCTCAGGATTTATTGTATGCTTAGCATTGCTCTGGGAGTTATTTTAAAATATATAGCACTTTCCAGAAATAGCTTAAATTTTTTTCTTCCTTAGAGCTTTAATTCTGAAAGAGATTTTATAAATCCTGGCATCCTCTTTAATTCTTTCACTTCCTTCTCTTCCTAAATCTAATCTGTTAACAACTCAGTAATAACATTTTTTAAAATTTTTGGTTTCTTTCTTCAAAATGTCTTCCATTAATTCTTTCTTCCCTATTCCTATCATTTCCTTAATTCAGACCCTCATCATCATTTCCTGGATTGTTATAACCCCTTCCTGAGAAGTCTCCTCACCTCCACCTACTTTCCCCCTCCTCATCCATTCAGTATAACAATGCTACATCTTCTATAATATTTCAAAGATCTATTTAGATATTTAGATATACCTTCCATCAATACACACTTGTAAATATAGCTAATATTTATTTATATAGTACTTTGAGGTTTAGTAAGAATCCATGTTTTCACAAGTTATAGATTTTACAAGGCACATCTTACATCCTAAGAGACCTCTCTAACTACATAATGAATTAGTTATTCAACGAGATCTAGAGGCATTCTTTTGTTAGACTCTGAATATCACAATGCAATTATTCATTTATAGAGCTTTACAGCCTATTCTTTTTCCTAAAGAAAAGTCACTGCTACCTTTTCTCATTTCTTAGTCCCCCAGAAGCTCAGATACTTGTCTTCTGGATACACCTATTAAAAGAAACAAGGTTTTTTTTTAAAAATTTTTCCATTAAACCAGAGAACTAAAGAAGGCAGAGCCTGAAAGTTCCACAGAGATCAAGTGGTCCACTGAAGATACATAATTATCTGGCATATAGCTTTCTTTTTATAAATCTGTATGCATGTTGTCTCCCTCACTAGATTGTAAGCTCCTTGAGAGAAGGGGTTATCATTTGCCTCTTTTTATATACCCAGTGCTTAGTAGTATGCCTGGTACATAGTAGGTATTAAATAATGTTTATTGATTGATGTATATTATACGTGTACATCATACATTTGTATATTATAGCTAATGTTTGGGTGTAATGCAAATTATATTTTCTAATTTTTAATGCATTTTATTCAGATAGGAAGGGATGAGGGAGAAACATTTAAGATCCTACTATGTTCCAGGTACTATGATAAGTACTAGGGATACAATTTAGAAAAGATATTCTCTGTCCTCAAGGAGCTTAAAGTCTAATGGGAGAGAAGAGACAACACACAAAAAAAGAGTCAGGAAAAGTGGGAAGGCAAGACACAGAGGTATCTGATAAGGCAGAAAGTGGCAGGTAATTTTACTGTATGGAGTTATAACTAGGCAGGATAGCAGATACAGAATAGAGTGAGCTGAGAGTCCTGTTTCTGCCCTCTCTAAAGGCGTTGGGAGAAGTTTGATGCTCCATCCTCTCATCCTTTGATCGGAAGGGAAATGAAGCTGAGAGATGTGTTGTCAGTAGAGGTTTGAGTTAGCAGCATGGTGATGAGATTAGAGATGAAGAGCTTATCCTAGGAGGGGCATTTTGTTCAAGAGGCTGACACTAGGCAGGGCAACATAATATCTCATAAAATACCTATCTCCATCATTATCATCATTTTACATTTGAGAAAATTGAGTCAGAGATTATGCAATTAAACTAGGTGACAGAGCTCCTACACGTCTAAAGAAGGATTTGAACTCATGTCTTCCTGACTTCAGGCCCACTAGACCACATACCTGCTTTAGATAATCACCTCATAACATATACTGTGTTCACTTTGGATCTCTCCAGCTTGGCTGAATAGAAACAGAATGAGAAGCACAATTAGCTTGTTCTAATATTAAATATATTTCTTACTGACCCACATTTAGAAAATATATTGAAATGTAGAATATTGGATCTGCTTTACTGAACAGCTTTTTCTACCTTTTTCTCTTGGTTATAATAGATGAATTGAGGCAAGGGCTGGGGGTATTTTGGGAAATTAAGATAATGTGAGAAAAAAACAATCGATGAAATATTTTCAATATGAATCACTTTAAAATAAGTGATGATTAAAAAGATTTGACAAAAATCAGGAAGGTTTCCATGAAGAAATGTGGGCAAGAAGCAAGCAGATTCAGCAAGACTAAGTTGCTTAGCTGCCTTGTTTAAATTGTTTCAATGGCCGCAATAAGGTAAAGGGAAAAGAAGCATGGAAAGACTTCACAATGCCAGTCAGTGAAATTCCTATCAGAAATTCTAGAGACTGATGGTGAAGCAATGTCTTTATTTCTTTTCTTGTCTATACTTATTTGTTACAATGAAGGGTTATGTTTAAAGAGTAGGAAGGGCTATGAGTCATTAGGAAGTAAGAATGATTTTAAAAATGTTTTTTAAAGGAAAAGGAAAAATAACCTCCCCCAAAATACTCAACACCCAGTATGTGTCCTAAAATGAATTATCTCCTTAAATGAGTTGAAATTATTGTAACATCCACTTTTCTAGAAGTCAGGTTCCCTACCACCCCACCCCCAACCCACACACTCTAATAAGCCTCAACCATTTATAACACAAGCAAAAAATATTTCTGACTAAAAAAGAAACTAGCTTTCACAAGATTCTTATTTTCCACTTCAGGCTTCCACTGAAGCCTGAAGCTTAGACTTACTGGTTTGGTATTATGTACATAATTAAAGTTATTGCTTTATCAAGCTTGGTGATCTTTGTTTTGGCAAACTAAAGTTTCAGGTAAAATTCAATTCAGTGTTTATTAAAACGAAGACATTAGGAAGCCTACAGATACAAGGATGAAAGGGTAGCATGATCTCTTAGAAAGAGAGGTGAATTTGGAGCTAGCATACATCTAATCAAATTCCAGCTCTCCTGTCCATTTTATATGTCTTTGGGGAGAAACACTTAAAGCTCTCTGTATCTTAAATTGCTTTATCTACAAAATTAGAAAATTAAATTATATCAGGGTTCTTAATATTTTATCTGTGCGTGTGTGTCAAAGATTCCTTTGGTAGTCTGGTGGACTCAATGTATCCCTTCTCAGAAAAATATTTTTAAGTGCACAAAAATAAGATTACAAAAGAAACCAGAAATACATGAAATTGTGGGGTTTTCCCCTCCAAAAATCATGAATCTCTTGTTTTTTTCCCCTCCAAAAATCATGAATCTCTTGAGATCTGTTTATAGATCCATAGACTTTGGGTTTAGAAAACTTGGATTAGATGATCTATATGGCCTTTTCCATCTCTAATATTCTAATTCTATTCAGTCCTGTCATGTTATATCTGAAAACAAATTAGATTTATGAAAAAGGAGACATGACAACTAAAAACAAGAAAAGAAAAATCAACTACAGGAGCATGACAGAGAATGATGAAAATTGGTATAGAGTTATCTAAGTTTGCATCCCTCTGTAACTCATGAAGGGCACCATTATATCACAAACAGTCAAATAAATTATGTCCATAAAGAGCCTGATTTATGGAGAAAGTTTAAATTATGTGCATTATGCTCTACTTAAGAAGACAGGGCAATATACATATAACATTTTAGAAAGAATCCCATAAAAAATTTTATCTGCAAGCAATGAAGGTAATTGCTATATCACAACACAGTTAAATAAAAGACCATAAAGTTATATGTAGAATATGTTGTTGTTTGGTCATTTCAGCTGTGTCCAACACTTAATGATCCTATTTGGGGTTTTCTTGGCAAAGATATTGGATTGGTTTGCCATGTCCTTCTTTAGCTCATTTTACAGATGAGGAACTGAGGCAAACGATTGAAGTGACTTGCCCAGGGTCACACAACTAGTAAGGGTCTGAGGCCAAATTTGAACTCAGGAATATAAGTCTTCCTGGCTCAAGACGTGGCCCTCTATTCACTACATCACCCAGCTTTACAAGCAGAATATACCATGCACAATTTAACAATTTTTTCAAGAATCAGGGTGATCCTTTGGGAGAGGAAGACTACCAGAATGCCTGAGTTTAGTTTAGTTTAGTTTAGTCAAACTAACCCAGGTTGGAAAAAATGGAGCAGGTTAAACCTTTCTCACTTATCAGTATTCAGAATGGGATCACTACTTTTATAGAGTAGGTGAAATAGGGATACTTAGTCTCAAAGGAAAAGAAAGGGAAGGAAAGGAAAAGAAAAAAGACAAAGACAGAAAGTTAATACAAAGAATTGAAAAATGAAGAATTTTTAAAAATAGGTTATTTCATTTAGAGTCAAACCATCTCTATTTGCTATCAAAAACAATTATTGGATCAAACTCATATTATTTAAATTGTGTTAAACAATGTGCAGAAATACCCAGTCATTTCCAAGACTTCAAGAAATTCCTAGTTATAAGCAAATTATAAACAAAGAAGTTCCTAGGATTTTCATGGGGGCATTTTCTAGATCCTAGAATGGAACCAAATTTGGCCATGAATCCATCCTGCCTTGCTTTTAATATATGAACAAATTTTCTTTTTTTTTTTGTTAATTTTTTATTTTCATTTTATTTTTAAAAAGCCCCAACTTACTTTCCATCTTAGAATTGATACTAAGCATTGATTCCAAAGCAGAAGAGTGGGAAGAGCTAGGTAATTGGGGTTAATTAACTTGCTCAGCGTTATATAACTAGGAAGTATATGACTTTAGACTTGAACCCCAAAATCTTCTGTTACCAAACCTAGCTCTCTAACCACTGAGCCACTATCTGTTGCTTTTTTATCTGTTTAAAGTGAAGCACCTCTCCCCATTTTCCCTTGAGCTGGAAGAAAATGGGGAAACTGTTAATAAGAGTCAAGTTGGTTTTCAGAGCAAATTGTTTTACATCCAAGGATTCAAACAACCCTATTTCTGCTTGTACACATAGTTTAAAAAAATGAAAACAGTAAGAGTAACAAAAATCTAGAAGAAAACTGGATGTCAAATAAGAATACCTGAACAAGTTATAATGCATGAATGTAATGGAATATTTTTATTCTGTATGAAATTATGAATAGGAAGAATTCATAGACATATAATGGAAACAAATAAAACTATGAGAACAAATTACACAACAAGGTAAAGGAAAAACAACATTAAGAGACTTCTGATCTCTGATGAATATAATATCCACTAGAGATATTGAAATCTGGAAACCAGACAAATCTGTGCATAGAAAACTAGTGGTGTGGACCTTAGGTGCGGAATGGGGCACACATTCTAAATATGGCCAATGTATTTTTTTTTTGGCTGACTGTACTTATTTGCTACCAGGAAGGATCATCTTAGAAGACTGGGAGAGGGAGTCATTGGAAACTTAACAGTGAAATTAAAAAATATATATCAAAATATATTTTAAAAGATCCCAATTTCTATAAGAAGTCTTTCTCAATATCCTTTAATGGTAGTATATAAAAGGATAGCATTCTGTAAATAAGTAAAAGACATGTTAGTGTCTATAGATAGAATTATAACTATTTATTTAGAAATAAAAATCCAACACCTACATAGTCATAAGACATAGGAACCACAGCACAGCTGTGACTAAGAGGCTAAAACCTGTTATTGTAATTCTACTAAATACCTCAGTTTAAGAACTGAAATAAGAAAAATTTCTATTACAATACATCTTAAAAGATGAAGGTAATCAAAAACAATTGTTTGAAGGCAAGAAAGAGTCCTAGGTCTCCAGGTACATTCCTAAAGAGCTGTTGGGCAAAATGAAATGTTTTATATATATATATATAAAATTTTACTTTACTGTTCACTCTAATTAGCATCAGTTACTGTTTGGTTTCTACCCCTTACATTTAAACCCATCCATTCCATTTCAGGCCTCAATTTATGCGCTATCTCCCCCTTTGTATCATAAGCTCCCTAAATGCAGGGACTCCTTTTTGTTCATTGTAAACCCAGCACTTAGCACAGTGCCAGGCACAAAATAAATGCTTACAAATGTTTGATGGATTGGACTTGGATTTAGACAATAGAGTTAGGTATGGTTCTATAGAAAGAGAAGAAAAATCGTTAATTGAAAATCCTTAGAGAGGAAAAGCTGCCAAGAAAAGGATTAAAATGGAATGCCAATATTCCAACAATGTTATGACAAATTATATTAGTCATGCCTAGGGATAATTCACTTTTGAGGGCTGTCAATAAAGCTGTATGATGAGTTCTTCCTCTCTCTCTCCACCTGGAGGAATCCATAACTCTCATCTAACAACAGACAGTTTTCAGAAGTTGTTACTAATTAGATTACTAAAGCTTTAATTAACAGGATAAATAAACCATTGGTGTTAAGTCAACAAAGAAGAATTTATGTTGTTCTGCTGTTTACATGAATCCTTTAGACCTTTCTGCTCATAACACTGTCACAATAGTTATTTTTGCTCCAGAGGAGGGCAAAAGGATTGTACATAATTACTGACATTTCCTCTTGGAATTCCTTGATTCTTCAGTTTTAAAACTGAGGAATTTGAAACCCAATACACAGAAATTAGTTCAGTACAGAATGCATTCCCAAATAAAACTGAGATAAATACAGATACTAGCTGAGAGAGGAGGTGAGTGAAATGGCCTGAAAGAACACAAAAGTGAAAGTGGCCCCTATCCTTTGGCACCGGGAAACTCTACTCACTTGAGCCTGCCTAATGGAACCTTTACCTCCATTCTTGAAGCCACCTTTACCATCTGGTAACATTCAACCATCTGGGAACATTCAACCTTTCCATGATTACTATACACTACTCTCCTTCACACACTCTACATATGGTCTAATCACACTAGCCTTCTTGATATATACACAATATCCCAGCTCTCATCTCTATGCTATGCCCTTCCTTCATGCCTCAATCTTCCTTATCTCTTCCTTCTATCTTGCAGAACCATTGTGAGAAATCATGAGATAACTCTGGCTAGCTTTGAAGATCTTAAAATGTTATATAAACATAAATAGTAACTATTATTATTTAAAATGTGGAACTTAGGGGACTTCTGGTTAAGATGGCAGAGTAAGGAACAGCTACTTGATCTCTCCTAACCGAAGCATACAGGACTCCTCAAGGGGACATAAAAACAAATCCAGACGAACGAAGGGACCCCACAACAGGGCGCAGAATTGAAGGTACGTGGAATCGGGGCATTTCCACACTATAAAGTGGTGAAACAGCTCTCACTAAAACGCAAGAGGAAGAAGCCCCTCCCACGCCCCACGTACAACTCAGACGACAGCTCACAAGAGTTAAAGCAGGTTTGGGGCACCCCATTAAGTCATTGGCAGCTCCAGGGCTTGTTCCTGAGAACAGCAAGACTTAGGACCCCAAAAGGCTAAAGAATGCACATGGACTTTGAATAAAGACACTGAGCACCTGCGCGGGTGAAGGCATTGCCCTAGGCGTGGACAAGGACAAGGATCTCGAGCGCAGGCTTGGACCTCGAGTGGGAACCCTGTGTAGACAGGAACACGGCTGTGGAAGCAGCACCCTGAGACTGCTGAATGAGCCTTGGGCAGAGAGGCAGACCAGGGACGACCAGGAGGATAGACCCCGAGAACAACGAGACCTGAGACCTCGGGAGCGTAGAGAGCGTAGACAAACCCTGACTGTGAGAACAAAGTGCAGAAGGCGCAGGTCTAACAATGGCAAGCCAAAATCGGTAACCTCAGAAGAGAAAGATTATCAAGAAGAACTCCGTAACACTCGACAACTTTTACACAGAGAAAATCCAGACAACAGAGGAGAACAAACAAGTAATCATATCCAAACCATCCCAAAAGAATGAAAACTGGTCACAAGCTATTGAAGAGTTCAAATCTGAGATGATGAGAAAGATGGAAGAGATTTGGCAAGAAAATAACAGTTTAAAAGGCAGAATTTTGCAATTGGAAAGTGAGGCTCAAAAATCAAATGAACTGATAAGCAAATTGAACACCAGAAATGACCAGATTGAAAAGGAAAACCAAAAGATCATAGCTGAAAACCAAAAGATTATAGCCGAAAACCAGTCCCTAAAGGCTAGAATTGAGCAATTATAAGCCAATGATCTCTCAAGACAGCAAGAACAAATAAAACAAAGTCAAAAGACTGATAAAATAGAAGGAAACATGAAATATCTCAATGAGAAAGTAACAGACTAAGAAAACCGGTCTAGAAGAGAAAATTTGAGAATCACTGGTCTTCCTGAAAAAGCAGAAATTAATAGAAATTTGGACTCCATACTAAAAGAAATTATTCAGCAAAATTGCCCAGAAGTTCTACAACAAGAGGGCAATATAGACATTGAAAGGATCCATAGATCACCCTCTACACTAGACCCAGAAAATACAACACCCAGGAATATAATAGCCAAATTCAAGAGTTTCCAAGTAAAAGAAAAATCTTACAAGAAACCAGAAAGAGACAATTCAAATATCAAGGAGCACCAATCAGGATCACACAGGATCTGGTAGCCTCCATGCTAAAAGACCGCAAGGCTTGGAATATGATATTCAGAAAAGCAAGAGAGCTGGGCCTTCAACCACGGATCAACTACCCATCAAAACTGACTATATACTTCCAGGGGAAAGCATGGGCATTCAACAAGATAGAAGATTTCCAAGTATTTGCACAGAAAAGACCAGGACTAAATGGAAAGTTTGATATCCAAACATAAAAATCAAGAGAAACATGAAAAGGTAAATAAGAAACGGAGGGGAAAGAAAGAAAACTCACAATTTTTAAAATTTGACTCTTTAAGGGCTTCAATATCTGTATTCCTATGTGGAGAAATGCTATGTATAATTCTCTGTAGTGAACTCTTTTCACAATCATAGTATTCACTATTATAGCAATCAGAAGAATAATTCATAGGGAGAGGATGGAATACTAACTGGTCTAAGATGACATGGGGGTGGGAAAGAGGGGGGTGAATTGTAGGGGACACCAAGAGAAACTTGAGTGAATGAGAAAAATAGGATATTCTATTACACACAAAGAGAGCATGGGAAGGGGAGGGGACAAATACTATTATAAGAAGGAGAGGAAGAGAGCATTAAGAGGTAATATTTCATCCTTACTCTCAGTGTAATCAAACTGGAGAGGGAAGAGTAGCTATATTATCCATTGGGATATAAAACTCTAACTCTACTAGAAAGTCAGAAGGGATAAACCAAGGGGAGCAGGGGAGTGGGGAGGTCAAAAAAGGGAGGGGAGAAGAAGAGGGAAGGAATTCATTAGGGCTTTAAAAATAAAAATAGGGGAATAATAAGGGAGGGGGTAGAAAGGGAAGTTAATCAAGGGAGGGGATAAGGGATACTGGCTCAAAGCAAACCACTGGTTTAAAAGGAAATGGTGTAAGAAGAAGCAGTAGGACTAGGGGAGGATACAAAAATGTCAGTGAATGCAGAACTGATAATTATAACTCTGAATGTGAAAGGGATGAACTCACTCATAAAACGGAAGCAAATAGCAGAGTG
Organism: Gracilinanus agilis; assembly: GCF_016433145.1. Taxonomy (NCBI): domain Eukaryota; kingdom Metazoa; phylum Chordata; class Mammalia; order Didelphimorphia; family Didelphidae; genus Gracilinanus; species Gracilinanus agilis. Next base: position 462,342,584 of record NC_058132.1, on the reverse strand, counting down.
GATTAGAAACCAAAATCCTACCATATGTTGTCTACAAGAAACACATATGAGGCAGGTGGACATATACAAATTTAAGGTTAAGGGCTGGAGCAAAATCTTTTGGGCGTCAAATGAGAAAAAGAAGGCAGGAGTGGCTATTATGATTTCTGACAAAGCCAAAGTAAAAATAGATATGATTAAAAAAAAACAGGGAAGGTCATTACATCCTGATTAAAGGCAGTATAGACAATGAGGAAATAACACTGCTTGATATGTATGCACCAAGTGGCATAGCACCCAAATTCATAAAGGAGAAACTGGCAGAGCTCAAGAAGGAAATAGATAGTAAAACCATACTAGTGGGAGATCTAAATATTCCTCTGTCAGATCTAGATAAATCAAACTGAAAAATAAATAAGAAAGAGGTAAGAGAGGTGAATGAAGTCCTAGAAAAATTAGATTTCATTGATATGTGGAGAAAAATAAATAGGGACAAAAAGGAATACACCTTCTTTTCAGCTACACATGGTACATTCACAAAGATTGACTATGTAATAGGGCATAGAAACATGGCAAACAAATGCAAAAGAGCAGAAATAATAAATGTAACCTTCTCAGAACATAATGCAATAAAAATAATAATTAGTAAGGGCACCTGGACAGGCAAATCAAAAACCAATTGGAGGGAAATAAAACTCTTATCTAACCCTTCTGAGAAAGTTAGAAGGGATAAACCAAGGGGAGCAGGGGAGTGGGGAGGACAAAAAAAGGGAGGGGAGAAGGCAGGGGGAATTCATAAGGCCTTTAAAAACAAAAAGAGGGGGGGGAAAGTAAGGGAGGGTGTAGAAAGGGAAGTCAATCAAGGGAGGGGATAAGGGATAGGGTCTTAATAGCAAACCACTGGTTTTAAAGGAAATAGCTTAAGGAGAAGGGGTAGGAATGGGGGAGGATTTGAAAATGTCAGCAAATGCACAACTGATGATTATAACTCTGAATGTGAATGGGATGAACTCGCTCATAAAACGGAAGCAAATAGCAGAGTGGATTAGAAACCAAAATCCCACCATATGTTGTCTACAAGAAACACATATGAGGCGGGTGGACATACACAAGTTTAAGGTTCAGGGTTTGAGCAAAATCTTTTGGGCATCAAATGAGAAAAAGAAGGCAGGAGTGGCTATTATGATTTCTGACAAAGCCAAAGTAAAAA